>NC_138778.1:37791790-38271790 GCF_965119305.1 Pelophylax lessonae | reverse complement strand
AATACAGGATGCAGGGTCTAGAACGTACCGTCATTGATATCTTGACCAGCTTGGGTACTCTTGGACCAGGACTTCTCTTGCTTACAACGTAGGGCATGAGGGGGTCAGCCTATTATAGCCGAAATGGTTAAGTTGCTTCACACAACAGGGGGAAAATCCCTAAGAACTATACCAAAGCATTACTGACCCTTGCAGATTGCGTCATTACTTTGGTTCGACACTACCGGAAGAGTAACCTGCCAGCACTACTTTTGAAAATTGACCTTCTATAGGTTACTTAACTTGATCCCTTGAACATTATCTTATAATTCAAGGTTTTAACAACTTCCCGACCGCCGCACGACTATTTACTGCGGCCAGGGCCATCTTACCGAATGAACATGCTGGGCAGTTGCCCGGGGGCCCCACTTGCCCGGGGGGCCCAGCCCCAGTCAAGCATTATTCCCGATTCCTGTGTGCATTCCGCCACCAAACTTAGCAGGTGGCAAGCGCCTGTCGGCCCTACGCTGCTGCCAGGTCACTTGGCCCGTGGAGGGGGAGCCCACAACTGCAGTAATGCCTGTACACCTCCACGGGAACAGGCACACACAGGACAGTTGAGTCTGACCCCCGAATATCGCCTTATCGATGATTTGCATTTTTATTCTCGTGGGTGATTCTGTAGGCGGGGCCCCAGTGCACTGCATTGCCCGGGGGCCTATAATGCTCTTAAGATGCCACTGACTGCGGCGGTCAGCCCCTCACAGGCAAAGTGACGTAGTACTATCTCGCTAGCCTGTGAGGCTCTAGGGAGCGCGCGCGCCGCCGGAGGCGCACTCCCGCCCCCGCTCGCTCACGGACCCCCCCGCGCGGGTGAGCGGCGTAACCGATGTCCGCCGGGCACTCGCGATCATCCATTACATCGGGAGAAAGGCAGGCGGCTAATGTAAACAAAGCCGCCTGTCATTCTCCCCTGTGTAACAGCACAGATCATAAGGTCCTGCTATGTAGGACCGTAGATCTCTGCTGTTACATGAAAAGCCACATCCAATCACAGTAAGAAACACGCCCCTAGGGACACACTTAACCCCTCCTTCCTAAATAAAGTTAACCCCTTCCCTGACAGTGTCATTTTTACAGTAACAGTGCATATGTATAGCACTGATTACTGTAGTAATGTCACTGGTACCCCCCAAAAGTGTAAAAAATGTCAGTCAAGGGTCCGATCTGTCCGCCCCAATGTTGCAGTCCCGCAAAAAAAAATCGCAGATCGCCGCCATTACTCGTTAAAAAAAATAAATAAAAATGACAAAAATCTTTCCCTTAGTTAGTAAACGCAATAACTTCCAATAAAACCAATCAAAATATGCTTTTTGCGATTTTTTTTTTTTTTACCAAACATATGTAGCAGAAAACAAATTGGCCTAAAATGTTAAAACATTTTGATTTTTACATTTTTTTGGGGGGGAATTTCATATAAAAAAAATGTGAAAAATATTGTTATTTTTGCAAAATTGACACTATTTTTTTGTTTATAGCGCATGATAAAAAAATCGCACAGGTGATCAAATACCACCAAAAGAAAGCTCTGTTTGTGGGAAAAAAAGGACGTCAATTTCATTTGGGTACAGCGTCGCACGACCGCGCAATTGTCCGTTAAAGTCACGCAGTGCCGAATCGCAAAATAGGCCCTGGTCAGGAAGGGGGTAAAATCTTCCGGGGCTTAAGTGGTTATGTGATTTTCCATTATGTCAGAGTAGACTCCGCTGATTTCTTATAAGATCGGGTGTTCACTGCATTGTACATTATAAAGGACTAGATCAGACTGGGCTTGACTCCAATAGTTATCTTCTGAATATCTCCTCAAATAATTAGGACATGATCAGGCAGTTTTGATCTTGGGTATGATGTCAAGCAAACTCCCAGCTGTACCATGGACAGGATGAGATGTCATTAATTTTTTATGGTGACCAATGATATGAAATTTTTAACAAGTTTTGACAGCGAAGGCTTACTACGTGATGTCCACTGATAAGAATGTATATGTCTGGAAATGATTAGGCAATGCAATTTTTCTTCTTTTAAGAATGACGAAGCACTGAACTGAAATGATATAATTGATACATTTACCATCTGTTTTCTTTCAGCCTACACAAGCCTGAGGAGTTATGATGACCACGGAGGTGGGCTCTGACACTGAACTTAATCCCGGGCAAGACGGGCCTGCTCAAGATGGAGTACATAATCCTGCTTTGCTCCCACACGACACCCCGCAAACACCGGCAAATAGCGTAGACAGGCCGGGAGCCAGCGACAGCTCGCGAAGATCCACAGAAGTAAGTATAAACGTTGAGTTCTGCTGGTAGATGATACCCATGGCATGATACAAATTTAACAGATCTTACTTGATAAGATTATTATATATTACACAGGTTAATAATAGAAGTGTTGTGATAAGGTGACCAGATTTTTAAAATAAAATCCGGGGACATATTTTTATTTTTTTTTATTGGCAAATGGCACAGGACTGCATAATACACAGAGCGCTGGGCACAGGACTGCATAATACACAGAGTGCTGGGCACAGTACTGCATAATACACAGAGCGCTGGGCACAGGACTGCATAATACACAGAGCGCTGGGCACAGGACTGCATAATACACAGAGTGCTGGGCACAGGACTGCATAATACACAGAGCACTGGGCACAGGACTGCATAATACACAGAGTGCTGGGCACAGGACTGCATAATACACAGAGTGCTGGGCACAGGACTGCATAATACACAGAGTGCTGGGCACAGAACTACATACTACACAGAGTGCTGGGCACAGGACTGCATAATACACAGAGCACTGGGCACAGGACTACATAATACACAGAACGCTGGGCACAGGACTGCATAATACACAGAGCACTGGGCACAGGACTGCATAACACACACAGCACTGGGCACAGGACTGCATAATACACAGACTGCTGGGCACAGGACTGCATAATACACAGAGCGCTGGGTACAGTACTACATAATACACAGAGCACTGGGTACAGTACTACATAATACACAGAGCAAGGGGCACAGTACTACATAATACACAGAGCGCTGAGCACAGACTACATAATACACAGAGTGCTGGGCACAGGACTGCATAATACACAGAGCGCTGGGCACAGAACTACATAATACACAGAGAGCTGGGTACAGGACTACATAACACACACAGCACTGGGCACAGGACTGCATAATACACAGACTGCTGGGCACAGGACTACATAATACACAGGGCGATGGGCACAGAACTACATAATACATAGAGAGCTGGGTACAGGACTACATAATACATAGAGCACTGGGCACAGGACTACATAATACACAGAGCGCTGGGCACAGAACTACATAATACAAAGAGAGCTGGGTACAGGACTACATAATACACACAGCACTGGGCACAGGACTGCATAATACACAGAGTGCTGAGCACAGACTACATAATACACAGAGTGCTGGGCACAGGACTGCATAATACACAGAGCACTGGGCACAGAACTACATAATACACAGAGCGCTGGGTACAGGACTGCATAATATACAGAGCTCTGGGCACAGAACTACATAATACACAGAGCGCTGGGTACAGTACTACATAATACACAGAGCACTGGGTACAGTACTACATAATACACAGAGCACTGGGCACAGGACTGCATAATACACAGAGCGCTGAGCACAGACTACATAATAGTCAGAGTGCTGGGCACAGGACTGCATAATACACAGAGCGCTGGGCACAGAACTACATAATACACAGAGCGCTGGGTACAGGACTACATAACACACACAGCACTGGGCACAGGACTGCATAATACACAGAGCACTGGGCACAGGACTGCATAATACACAGAGCGCTGGGCACAGGACTACATATTATACAGGAAGTTGTTAGGCACAGAGTTCAGAGATTTGCATTGCACAGAGGACACTTCTGCCCTCCCATCCATAGCTCACCTCTGCACCCTTCTCTCACAGATTATCTCTGCAGCCACCTCTTAGCCCTTCCCCCACAACAGCTAAACTCTTCATCTCTCCATGCAACTGCTTCAGCTCTGACCCCTGCTCCCCCACTGCCCTCTCCTGTGTAAAAAACAGACACCCCCCTCCATCTACTCATCTCCCGGTCTCAGCCCTCCACACAGTTAATTTTTGGCTCTGCCTCTCCTCCACTGAACAGCAGGAGGAGCAGCAATGAGATCCTCCAGCAGGGGGCATCTGAGCCACCAAGCTTTTTCTCAGGCAGCATGGGATGCCCTGTCTACATTAATCCGGCCCTGAATCCGGGGACAAGACCGGGGACAGACTTGGACCGGGGACAGTGTCCTCAATCCAGGGACTGTCCCTGTCCCTGGAAACGGGGATGTCTAGTCACCCTATGTTATGAGCTATATATAAATGAACAGAATTATTAGGGGTTTATATTTACAGACGGTGGATTCAGGGACACATCCAGTGGCTATGGGTTTGGTCTTGTGTTCTCCCCGATGCTTAATGATTTTCCTGCAAAGGGATATAAATGAACAATACTGCAGTACCAGATGCTGCTTCCTTCATTGCGCTGGCCACCCTGTGACAATGCCAAGTGCTTGTGTGTACTATACTATCTTGCCTAAATGTGTAATATATTTTTATGTTTTCTTAGTTTAATGGGTACAATAGTAAAGCTGGATGTAAATGGTCTTACCAGTTTGTAGGTGGGGTGCAGCATGGTGCAGCGGCACTTATTCACACAGACAGGTGCAGTGGAAGACTTGTACTGAAATTGTAGGGCAAGAGTTCATAACAAACCCAGTGGGAAGGTTGCCCAACCAGGTGCACTTACTGGTTCCAGTCATGTGAAGAGGCTCTCTTCACATGACTGGAACCTGTAAGTGCTGGACTGACAGCGTCTGTTAACCACTTCGGCTCCGGAAGGTTTTACCCACTTCCCGGACCAGGCCATTTTTTGCGATACGGCACTGCGTTGCTTTAACTGATAATTGCACGTGCGATGCTGTACCAAAATAAAATTGATGTTTTTTTTCCTACAAATAGAGCTTTCTTTTGGTGGTATTTGATCACCTCTACGGTTTTTATTTTTTGCGCTATAAACAAAAAAATAACCACAATTTTGAAAAAAAGAAAAAAAAAAAAAAAAAATATATATATATATACAGTTGTGTTCAAAATTATTCAACCCCCAATGCTGTAAAGGGTTTTAGGGAATTTAGTGTACATTTGTAATTGTATTCAGAATGAAATCCTACAAGGACTTCTTAAAGAACCAAATGCAACTAAAATGACATCAAATGGTTTTGTAATACAGTAGTAAATGTTTCTTATGTGAATTCTTCATTGACACAATTATTCAACCCAGTGGCGGCTGGTGCTCAAAATTTTTGGGGGGGCGCAAAAAGAAAAATGTAATAGGTATTGCTTCGCGTCAAAAAACGCAGTAAAAAATTGCGTGACTTTGAAGTCATGGTACAGGCATGGCATAGGTGATGGTACAGGCATGGCACAGGTGATGGTACAGGCATGGCACAGGTGATGGTACAGGCATGGCACAGATATGGTATAGGCATGGCACAGATATGGTATAGGCATGTCACAGGTCATGGTACAGGAGATGGTATATGCCCCCTTTCAATGCAGTGACCAGCGTACATGCCCCCTTTCAATGCAGAGACCAGTGTACATGCCCCCTTCAATACAGAGTTCAGCGTGCGTGCCCCCTTCAATGCAATGAACATTGTGCTGTGCCCCCTTCAATGCAATAAACACTGTGCTATGCCCCCTTCAATGCAATAAACACTGTGCTGTGCCCCCACAATGCAGAGTTCAGCGTGCATGCCCCCTTCAATGCAACTGTGCTGTGCCCCCTTCAATGCAATGAACAATGTGCTGTGCCCCCTTCAATGCAATAAACACTGTGCTGTGCCCCCTTCAATGCAATAAACACTGTGCTATGCCCCCTTCAATGCAATGAACACTGTGCTGTGCCCCAACAATGCAGAGTTCAGCGTGCATGCCCCCTTCAATGCAACACTGTGCTATGCCCCCTTCAATGCAATAAACACTGTGCTGTGCCCCCTTCAATGCAATAAACACTGCGCTGTGCCCCCACAATGCAATGAACACTGTGCTGTGCCCCCTTCAATGCTATAAACACTGTGCTGTGCCCCCTTCAATGCAATAAACACTGTGCCCCCTTCAATGCAATGAACTCTGTGCTGTGCCCCAACAATGCAGAGTTCAGCGTGCATGCCCCCTTCAATGCAACACTGTGCTGTGCCCCCTTCAATGCAATAAACACTGTGCCGTGCCCCCTTCAATGCAATAAACACTGTGCTGTGCCCCCTTCAATGCAATGAACACTGTGCTGTGCCCCCTTCAATGCAATAAACACTGTGCTGTGCCCCCACAATGCAGAGTTCAGCGTGCATGCCCCCTTCAATGCCACTGTTCCGTGCCCCCATCAATGCAGAGTTCAGCGTGCGAGCCCCTTTCAATGCAGAGCGCCACAGCATTGTCCCCAATCACTGCAGAACGCCACAGCATTGTCCCCAATGATTGCAGAGCGCCACAGCATTGTCCCCCAATGATTGCAGAGCGCCACAGCATTGTCCCCCAATGATTGCAGAGGGCCACAGCATTGTCCCCCAATGATTGCAGAGGGCCACAGCATTGTCCCCCAATGATTGCAGAGGGCCACAGCATTGTCCCCCAATGATTGCAGAGCGCCACAGCATTGTCCCCCAATGATTGCAGAGTGCCAACAGCATTGTACCCCAATGATTGCAGAGTGCCACAGCATTGTCCCCCAATGATTGCAGAGCGCCACAGCATTGTACCCCAATGATTGCAGAGTGACACAGCATTGTCCCCCAATGATTGCAGAGCGCCACAGCATTGTCCCCCAATGATTGCAGAGTGCCAACAGCATTGTACCCCAATGATTGCAGAGTGACACAGCATTGTCCCCCAATGATTGCAGAGCGCCACAGCATTGTCCCCCAATGATTGCAGAGTGCCAGCATTGTCCCCCAATGATTGCAGAGTGTCAGCGTGCGTGCTCCGTTCAAACTTACCTGGCGGCGGCGCGGCGCGGCTCAGCTTCTCCCTCGTCGTCTCGGCGGCGGGAACCGGCGGGCGGCCTCTCCTCTTCTCTGAGCGGCGGTGACGGTGAGTGATTGACGCACGCACCGGCACCGCCCCCATTGCAACGTCAGCGATATCCTGGATGATGATTGGTCCAGGCTGTAGACTGGACCAATCACAGCCAGGATATCAGAAAGTGGGGGTGTCCAACCGCAAAGACTTGCGCCCAGGATACCCCCCTACCTCCCCAGAAGGCAGCCAATCGGCGCCTCTTCTGGGAGGTAACCCCACCCCCCCACCCCCAGCCACCAGTTCCTTGGGTTCAGGCCGGCGAACCCAATTTTTTTTTTGAACAACTTTATTTGTTCGTTTTGTTTTTTTTTTTTTTATTTTTTTTTTTTTTTTAGGGGTGGGGGGCGGCGCCCTGGCGCCCCCTATGCACGGGCCGCCACTGATTCAACCCCTTAAAGACTACCACTCTGAAGAACAGAGGTTCATTGAAGTGTTTTCAATCAGGTATTGAAAACACCTGTGGATGTCAGGGAGCAGCAATAAAGCCTAATAAGCACCAATTAGGCAGCTTTAAAATGACTGTGATACTCAGCTCCTTCTAGACATTTACTGGTGTGGTTACAAACATGATGAAGTCAAGAGAATGGTCCAGGAAGACAAGAGAAGAGGTGATTACTCTTCACAGGAAGGGCAATGGCTATAAGAAGATTGCAAAGATGTTAAACATACCAAGAGACACCATAGGAAGCATAATTCCCAAATTCAAGGCAAAGGGCACTGTTGAAACGCTACCTGGTCGTGGCAGAAAGAAGATGCTGACTTTGACTGCTGTGCGCTACCTGAAGCGTAGAGTGGAGAAAAGTCCCCGTGTGACTGCTGAGGAACTGAGAAAAGATTTGTCAGATGTGGGTACTGAAGTTTCTGCTCAGACAATACGGCGCACACTGCGTAATGAAGGCCTCCATGCCAGAACTCCCAGGCGCACCCCCTTGCTGTCTCCAAAGAATAAGAAGAGTTGACTGCAGTATGCCAAAAGTCATGTGGACAAACCACAGAAGTTTTGAGATAGTGTTCTGTGGACTGATGAAACAAAATTAGAACTGTTTGGGCCCATGGATCAACGCTATGCTTGGAAGAGGAAGAACAAGGCCTATGAAGAAAAGAACACCTTGCCTACTGTGAAGCATGGCGGGGGTCAATCATGCTTTGGGGCTGTTTTGTTTCTGCAGGTACAGGGAAGCTTCAGCGTGTGCAAGGTACCATGAATTCTCTTTAGTACCAGGAGATATTGGATGACAATGTGATGCAGTCCATCACAAACCTATATTGGCTTGGGAGACGTTGGACCTTTCAACAGGACAATGATCCCAAGCATACCTCCAAGTCCACTAGAGCATGGTTGAAGATTAAAGGCTGGAACATTTTGGAGTGGCCATCACAGTCACCAGACTTAAATCTGATTGAGAACCTCTGGTGGGACTTAAAGAAAGCAGTTGCAGTGCACAAGCCTAAGAATGTGACTGAACTGGAGGCTTTTGCCCATGACGAATGGGCGAAGATACCCGTAGATCGCTGCAAGACACTTGTGTCAAGCTATGCTTTACGTTTAAAAGCTGTTATAACTGTAAAAGGATGTTGTACTGAGTACTAAGATTGGATGTCACTTGGGGGTTGAATAAAACTGATAATGATGTGAGAACAGAAAAGACATTTGTGGTTATTTCATTATAAATGTTATGTTATATTTGTCTGACCTACACGTGCCTCTTTGATTTAATTGTAAGCAGGATGACTGAATAATCAAAATCAATGTCAAACTGGCCAAAACAATCAATTTCAGTGGGGGTTGAATAATTTTGAACACAACTGTATATGTGTATATATATATATATATATATATATATATATAATATTTTTTTTTTACATTTTTTGGGGGGATGTTATATAGCAGAATGTGAAAAATATTGTTTGTTTTTTTTTTTTCAGAATTGTCGCTCTTTTTTTGTTGATAGCGCAAAAAATAAAAATCACACAGGTGGTCAAATACCACCAAAAGAAAGCTCTATTTGTGGGGGAAAAAAAGGACATAAATTTTTGGGTACAGCGTCGCACGACCGCACAATTGTCCGATAAAGTAACGCAGGGCCGAATCGCAAAATATGGCCTGGTCATTAAGGGGGGAAAAATTTTCTGGTCCAGAAGTGGTTAAGGATTGCAAATATTTAAGCTATGGAGGAAAAAAAAAAACAAAAAAACGTTACCTTTGCAGTGGGTGCCCCTTCTCATCTGCAAGGGGTAAGTACATGTTTTTCCTATGTATTGATAAATAAGGAGATACTTACCTTGTTCATCGCTCCTGCCGGCTTCCTGATGTCCAACTCAATGACTTAGAAGGCTGCCAGAAAAGAGTCTCGCTTTCTTTGTTTCTTCCTATGTATTCAGAGTCATTTGTGAAGGAACTTGCTTTCTCTATAATAGATAACCACAGCAGTAGCTTAACTGGGCCTGGTTAGGTCAGTTTCTCAGAAATAACATCCTTTCAAAGCCATACTGGCTTTCCCTGTGATCCTCACACACCGTGTATTTTTTTTAATGAATATACATAAATATGTACACGGTGGTTTACTTTTGCTCATTACACATGCAGGATATGCTTCTCGATTTGCAGAGCTACATAATGGTTTTGCATTTCAGCTTCTTCTTACAATGGAAATCTATGGCCATTATTCATGAAGCTAATGTACAACAGCACTTAGAGCACCCAACAGTCAACATCTCAGTCAATATTACAGTATGCCATTATAACGTGTCTTGAGTGCAATTTACCATGACCTACATTTGTTTTAATCCATTACACATACCCACTGAAGTGACTAGCCTCAGGTAATACACAGAGATGAAACAAATCATCTTACATAGGTTGTGCCTGTTTATCTGCAGCTCTCTCTCATCTATTGCCTCCTAAAACACACCTTTCGCACAATATTTCTGAACTCGAGCAGACAGAGGGCGGAGATCTGATGTCACACACTGCACAGCATAGAGCAGGGAACTAAGTGTAATCTGAAACCTGAGTGGCGGGAAAAAACACACCCCCTCTTCACAGTCTCAGAGAAAAATACACAGCTGAGGCTGTCAATCACCTGCTCTGTGCTGGAGGGGCCGCACCCCCACAACCACCGGGCCAGGGTTGTTGGGATGAGTCCCTTTATCAGAAGGGGTGCCCCCCAGCAGAGCATGCCCCCATAGTTAGGGCATGTAATTTGGTATGGTTCAGGAGCAGACTTGTATAAAGTACTCTAAATTTCTACTTGAGTAAAAGTACAAGTGCTCGATCAAAAAGTGACTTGAGTAGAAGTGGAAGTGCTCGCAGAAAAAGTTACTTAAGTAGAAGTACTAAAGTATTCAACATTTTTTTTACTTAAGTATTGCAAGTAGTTTTTTCAAAAAATTTGCTACTTAAGTACTAAAAGTAAAAAGTACCAGTAGTTTTGAAAAAAAATTTCTACTCAAGTACTGAAAGTAGAAGTACAAGTACTGTGTTATGTAGTTATTAAAGAAAGAAGTCAAAAGTTTGAACATCATATTGTTTATTATTATTTCAAATGATTTATTCAAATGATTAACCTGTGTTTGTTAGTAGTTTCTTGATGCACTTTAAGCGCTGTAGCACAATTTATTTGTTTGTTTCATATTTTCTTTTTATTGGAAAGATTTGGTATAGCAGCTTTTATTATACACAGCCTTTATTTTCGTATGCGCTGATTTACAAATGACATTATACACATTTTTTTGAGCTTCATGAAACCTTCCATCTACTGTTCTGGCAGTGGTAATTTTTTTAAAAGTAACGAGTAACTATGCAGCACAAAAGAAAAATACTTGAGTAGAAGTATCGAAATCATCGAAAAAATGTAGTGAAGTAAAAGTAGAAGTAGGAGAAAAAAATTCTACTCTAGGAAAGTACAGATACCGCATTTCGGTACTTAAGTACAGTACTTAAGTAGTTCTACTTCGTTACTATACATCTCTGTTCAGGAGGCGGGCAAAAAAATTTAAAGGGACTTGTGAAAAGTGACTCAGTGCAAATCCAGGAAACTTTCACATGTGGAGAGTGACTCAGTGCTACTGCAAATAATTGTCCATATAAGTGAACAAATACATATAACTCCTATAGGAAGTCTTGATGTTCTCCAAACGTGGCTTGTGTTAGTGACAAAACACTCGTGCTCCCCTCACTCCCAGGACCGCACTCACCAGATATGAAAACCCCCGCAGGGGTAGTAGGCTTTCTGTAGTTTAGGGGATGTAGCTCATATAAGTATCCACTGATGGACCCCAGCACCGTAGATGGTGTGCATAAATATATATGCTCAGGATATATAGGAAGAAAAGAGGGCTCACATAGTGAAGTAGCGTCTTTAAAATCCAAAAAGTTTATTAAAAAACGTACTTACAATAATATAATTGATACAGGCAATCTAAAAACCGATTCCTCCGCTTTCCGGGTGGACTAGGAGCTCTTCCGGAACGCAATGCGTTCCAAAAGCTGGAAGTGCATTCCAAAGGGGCGGATGAGGCTCTACGCGTTTCGTCGATGTGACTATTATTATAGTATTATTTAAGTGTTGTCTTCCCTTGTGTAAATAACAGGATGAAGAGAGGTTTGATTCGGAAGACAGAACAACGCCCTCCCACAATCAACGATCGCCACAAAAACAGTCTAGGAAACCGAAGAGTGCACTTTGCAGGGTGACGCTTCTGGATTCGTCCCACTATGAGTGTGAGGTGGAGGTAAGAAATTTGGATAGGACAAGTAAATGCAAGATATGGAGATGAAATGGCAATTTTATGATGCAGCAAAATCCATCCTTCATTTACATATCTAAGGCCAGTAATACACTTTCATTAGCAATGTTGTAAATCAATAAAATTAAAGCGTTACTGTACGAATTACAAAGTAAGAAGTAGAATTTGAGAATTGCAGAGATTTTTTTCTAAGTATGCTTAGAAACCTCTGAACTTTATTAAGGTGGATTTTTCTGCAAAATTTATGTAACATCTGAAAGAATAAATTCCTGGCATGTCAAAATATACAGCAATATGTATATATATTTTTCCAAAAAGCTGTGTTCTTTTTCTATAAAAGCCATTCTTGAGATCTGCTCATGTGACTTTGGCTAGGCTGAGATGTAATTAGCCTGCTGCAGGCAGGAAGAAGAATTTTCTTAGTCTCCCGTGATCTAACTGCAGTATTAGAACTTTACAGCAAGTCACAATGGAAAGGTAAATATAGTGCCTCTTTTTACTGGTTTTTCTGTTCGTCTTTTTGACCCATTAGTGGCAGGGTCACTGTAAAGTGAATTCCAGACAAACAGTTAAATCTATGGATGAGATATATATAAGGAAACTGTTTTCCTTGCAAAGGATTTTTATGCCTGTCCATTAATTCCTGAGATCTATACAGCTTTGCCAGACAATACAGATGGGTTGGTGACCTGACTTTTATCCACTGCAGTTAAGAAAAATCCCTTGGTCACCTCCCTGCCCCCAACCTGTACCTGAACAGTGAAAGAATGATAGGCACAGAAAACTGCTCTCTCCTCCTTTCTGCATGCTCCAAGTCAGTTTATTTGCATGCAACATATCTGACTGACTCCTAGTACCGCTCCTCCTTCTCCTAAGCAGAGTTTAACTGTATGGATTACAGGAGGCTGGTACTAGATCCAATTCAAATATTTAAAGGTGAAGTTTAGGTTTGGGTTTTTTGTATAGTCACATTGGTGCAGATTGGGTCAGTAAAAGTATGCATGTGCATACCTGGTCAATTACCGTGAAAGCTGGAAATCACAGTAGTAGTTGATACTAGATTCTGGGTTCCTATTTCTCGCTGGGTTCGATGTTCCAATTTTGCAGTGAATGCAAAGGGTCCTCTGACTAGGCAAGGTGGAAAGGCAGGGCTGGTGATGTCACAATCTCTACCTTGTCCAATGTGAATATGCTTTGCATGCACTGAGGAAATGCAAAGTGTTCTCTAAATGGCACCCACTCCAAGCGAGAGCCTTTCTGTGTTCACAATGCAGTAGGACAGCCATCTGGTATAGGACTCGGAAGCTAGTGGCAATCATTGTAGGTTTGTCCTCGCCGGTTAGTACTGCTCCTGGATGTAATTGGTAAGGAACGGTGATGGTGGTGGGAGGGCCTTTCCTCCTGGGTTGAATCTGGCCTTGAAAAAGACTTGTCCCCAGTTGAAGGCAGGCTCTCCCTAAGCCGTCTTAAGTTCTGATGCCTTCTGGTAGGGATGGGCTGATCTGGTCTGGCCGAAGGCCGGGTCCCGAAAGAAGCCCGTGGTGTATGTGCCCCTGGGGTGCCCAGCGGTGCCGTAATTCTCACTGGTGGAGGAGCTCACCTTGAGTTTTTCGGCACCTTGGTCACTGCACCACACACACTTTTTTCTTTTTTGCAAATTTCTTTTATTGATCTAATGTAACACATCCATCACACAAAATATGCATTAGAACACAAGTCCAATATGTAGAGTACATGAA
The DNA here is from genome assembly GCF_965119305.1 of Pelophylax lessonae. Taxonomy (NCBI): domain Eukaryota; kingdom Metazoa; phylum Chordata; class Amphibia; order Anura; family Ranidae; genus Pelophylax; species Pelophylax lessonae. The sequence continues at coordinate 38,258,118 of NC_138778.1, read as the reverse complement.
GCATCTGAGGTTAACGTCAGCAACCACTTCATCAGACCAATAACATATAATTAGAGCTCCATAACAACGACATGGTATCAACGGGTGTAACAGTAAAACCCATGACAACAAACCATGGGGCAAATGACATGTAAAAGGAAGTAATGCACACGTATTCAATAGGGATAACCACTTCATAAGTACCAGACAAAGGACGATCAGTTAAAACCCAGAACGAGGAGATCAGGTAGGGAGGGCGGGTGGGGCAAAGGGGGGGAGACAGGAGGGGGGGGCACACGAAGGGGTGGGAGGTGTCAGAGGAGCAGAGGAGAAAATGGAGTAGACAGACGCAGTAGTGGGAGGCGGTGAGGGGGAAGCTCGGCCAGTAGGAAACGGTTAGAGTCGTCCCGAGCGGGTGACCACAGCATAGATCAGTCCGTAGGTGAACCGGCGACCCCGCCCAGAGCCATGCCCTCCGCAGACATGATAAAAGAGTTCCAGCATGCCCAGGTGTTGGAGTATTGCTCCTTCCTACCTTGAGCCGTAAGAACCAGGTCCTCTAGCTCATTAAGCCATTTGACTCTACGCAGCCAGAGAGAAATCGTAGGGGGAGACGTGCTCTTCCAACAGAGGGCTATACAGGATTTAGCTGCATCCAGCAGCTGCCTGAGCACCGAGCGTTTGTATCGCTTAGGGGCAATGCCAGTGCAGTGCAGCAAGAAGAAGGCCGGGTCATCCGGGATGATGCGTTCCGTCATCAGCTGGGAGATCCTACGGACCTCCGACCAGAAACCCCCGGATCAGGGGGTAGTGCCAGAAAACGTGGGATAAGGTACCTCTATCCTGCAGACAACGCCAGCACCTATCAGTCGCCTCCGGGAAGATGCGGCACAGTTTGTCTGGAGTATAGTACCAGTGCATGAGAGTTTTGTAGTTGCTTTCCTGGATGCGGGTGCAGATTGACGACTTGAGAGAAAATCTGATAATGTTGTGTCTCTCCGAGTCAGTAAATGTCTTCTGAAGCTCTCTTTCCCATTTGGAAATGCCCGGGAGGACAAAGTCCTCCGGCGGCACGGAGAGGAGTTCGTACATCTGTGAGAGGGCATGGGGCAGTGCTCCCCTTGTTACCAGCAATTGTTCCAGCGAGGTGTGGTCCCTTCTGAACCGTGTCGGGGGCCCTAGTCCCCGCAGAAAGTGGAGAAGCTGTAATGCCTGCCACCGAGTCAAGCGAAAGCGTCCCGTTATCGACGTCAGCTGGGAGAGAGACACCCACTCGTGGCCCTCACAGAAGTGCGAGACCTGGAAAGCTCCTTCCGCCAATAGAGCAGCAAATCTATCCCCCGCGCAACCCGGGGGGAACCGCGGGTTCCCTAAAACCGAGAACAGCTGGGAGTGATTTTCCGCTAGACCCTTGGAGGCCACCACCACAGCACATGTCTTAAGGGTCGGGCCCAAGGTGGGATGACGTCTAGCTTCGGCCGGAAGGTCCTTCAGAATCCGGGGTGCCCTGGACAGACAGAATGGAAACAAGGAAGCCTCCAGACTCACCCACTGCTTCAGGTCGGCGTGTCTCGCCCAGTCCACCCACCTTGCCAGATGTGCCGCCTGATAATAACGGCGGACATCGGGGACACACACTTTTTTCACACCTGCCTCTTGGGACGGGCCTTTTGGCCGGGACCAGAGGAATTTTATATTCCTGGCTGAAGGGCCTGTCAAGGTCCTGCACCTTGACACTACTGCACTTCTCCACTTCCCCTTCCCCACCTTTGTGTTTGTGTGTTTTTTTTTTTTCCTTTGTGGTTTGTCACCTTTTCTTTCTCACTTTTTCACGATGAGTAGGGTGTGGGTCCTCGGGCCTACCTTGAAAGTCTTGGGAGGGGGTGGATATGGCCTTCTGGCTTAGTTCGCCCTCTCTCATGGTGTCTCCCTTCGGGGGAGCCCCACCTAGTACTTGGGTTGGGCTGTTTCGGCAGTCCTCCCAGAGCACGGGGTTTGCCTGGTTTCGGCCGGGCAGACCATAGTGAGTACCTCAGTACCTCTCAGGAGTCTTGTGCCCCGGGGGATCAAGGTCAGGGTCCGTCCTCTTCGGAGGTGGACTTTCCGCACACCCTGTGCACTTTTTGTGTTCTTCACGCTTGCGTGCGTGCACTTTTTTTTGCACCAGGTGGAGTTCGAGTGTGTTCACACACCACGGGCTTTAAAAAAAAAAAATGATTTCCAGCTTCCACAGGGATTGGCTGGACCAATGTAACAAAATGTAATGTGCAAAAAAGAGCCATACCTAAACATCAGCTTTAAACTAGTTGCATTTTATGAAATCAATATCTGCATTAACTAGTGTAGGTAGGTTTTTGGTTGAACTTCGGAGAAACCACCATTGCAGTTAGAGCATTACTGACCATTCCCTTTTCAGAAGGCTGACTATGTGGTATTGTATACAACCTAACTTTATTTTCCTGACTTTTCTATGTTACAGAAACATGCACGGGGCCAGGTCCTGTTTGATACTGTCTGTGGACACCTCAACCTCTTGGAGAAGGATTATTTCGGGTTGACATTCTGTGACACTGATAGCCAGAAGGTAAAACAGCCACTATCAGGCTTGGTTTGCTTTTATGTTTTTACTGCAGTGCACATTTTTTTGATTTTAGGACTGTTATTTCCTTTGTAGAAATATTGCAAATCTAAGATTTATCCATGCAGATAATCCCAGAATTAATCCATCTACATCATGTATGAGGAATTTTAATAGAGTCACCAACTGGCCATCCATATTCCCCATTGCAAGGCTGTTTATATCAAGATAACAAGCTTCTATTGATAACCACATGGCATGGAAGTAACGCCAAAGTGCAAATAGCTTTGTCACTCTTCTGCCCTAAACTTGTCACTTTTATCTTTCAGAATTGGCTTGATCCTTCCAAGGAGATAAAAAAACAGATCAGAAGTAAGTGTGAAAAATTGTTTCTGTCTCCATCTTTGTTTCTTTTCGGGCATTGATTTTCTTTTTCTCAGTGCCTTTAACATTTTTAATGAGGTGATAGAAAATTTTACATTTTACAAATTCAAGTAGGGTTGATCCAAGGGATGGTAAAACAAAACCTCCTCTGATATCATTGTTAATTTTGCCTTCTGTCCCAACAAAGTTTATTTTCCTGCTTTCCTCCCTGCATTCTCTCCCTTCCTTCTCTTCTTTCCCATTCTTCGCTCCTTTCTCCTTTTTCTGTCTCTTCTCATCCTCTCATTTGTATTCCTTTCTCTCTCTTCTTACTTTCCCTTCATGTTCTCATCTTCTCTTCCAACCTCCCTTTTTTCCTTCTCTGCCTTCCTTTTCTTTCTTCCATTCCTTCTCTTCTTCCTATTTGTTTTCTGCCTTCCTTTTCTCCCTCCCATTCCTTTTCTTTCTTCCTATTCTCTCGTATCCCATATCCTTCTCTCACTTCCATTCTTCGTTTTTCCCTTCTACCTCCCTTCTCTCTCTTTAATTCTTTCTCTCCCATTTATCTCCCCCTTCCCTTTTTTTCCGCCTGCTTCTTTTCATGTCCCCCACATCTTTTTTTGTCCTCTCCTATTCTCATGCTTTTTTCTCTTCTTCCCTTATCTCTTCTTTTCCACCTTACCCTCCTTCACTGCTTTCTTCCTATCCATTTTGTTCCTTCTCCCTCTATTATTATTATAGTACAGGATTTTTATAGCACCAACAGTTTACGCAGCGCTTTACCATAAAAAAAGGGAGACAGTACAGTTACAGTGCCTTGCGAAAGTATTCGGCCCCCTTGAACTTTGCGACCTTTTGCCACATTTCAGGCTTCAAACATAAAGATATAAAACTGTAAGTTTTTTGTGAAGAATCAACAAGTGGGACACAATCATGAAGTGGAACGGAATTTATTGGATATTTCAAACGTTTTTAACAAATAAAAAACTGAAAAATTGGGCGTGCAAAATTATTCAGCCCCCTTAAGTTAATACTTTGTAGCGCCACCTTTTGCTGTGATTACAGCTGTAAGTCGCTTGGTGTATGTCTCTATCAGTTTTGCACATCGAGAGACTGAAATTTTTGCCCATTCCTCCTTGCAAAACAGCTCGAGCTCAGTGAGGTTGGATGGAGAGCGTTGAACAGCAGTTTTCAGTTCTTTCCACAGATTCTCGATTGGATTCAGGTCTAGACTTTGACTTGGCCATTCTAACACCTGGATATCTTTATTTGTGAACCATTCCATTGTAGATTTTGCTTTATGTTTTGGATCATTGTCTTGTTGGAAGACAAATCTCCGTCCCAGTCTCAGGTCTTTTGCAGACTCCATCAGGTTTTCTTCCAGAATGGTCCTGTATTTGGCTCCATCCATCTTCCCATCAATTTTAACCATCTTCCCTGTCCCTGCTGAAGAAAAGCAGGCCCAAACCATGATGCTGCCACCACCATGTTTGACAGTGGGGATGGTGTGTTCAGAGGGATGAGCTGTGTTGCTTTTACGCCAAACATAAGGTTTTGCATTGTTGCCAAAAAGTTCGATTTTGGTTTCATCTGACCAGAGCACCTTCTTTCACATGTTTGGTGTGTCTCCCAGGTGGCTTGTGGCAAACTTTAAACAACACTTTTTATGGATATCTTTAAGAAATGGCTTTCTTCTTGCCACTCTTCCATAAAGGCCAGATTGTGCAGTATACGACTGATTGTTGTCCTATGGACAGAGTCTCCCCCCTCAGCTGTAGATCTCTGCAGTTCATCCAGAGTGATCATTGGCCTCTTGGCTGCATCTCTGATCAGACTTCTCCTTGTATGAGCTGAAAGTTTAGAGGGACGGCCAGGTCTTCGTAGATTTGCAGTGGTCTGATACTCCTTCCATTTCAATATTATCACTTGCACAGTGCTCCTTGGGATGTTTAAAGCTTGGGAAATCTTTTTTATCCAAATCTGGCTTTAAACTTCTCCACAACAGTATCTCGGACCTGCCTGGTGTGTTCCTTGTTCTTCATGATGCTCTCTGCGCTTTAAACGGACCTCTGAGACTATCACAGTGCAGGTGCATTTATACAGAGACTTGATTACACACAGGTGGATTCTATTTATCATCATTAGTCATTTAGGTCAACATTGGATCATTAAGAGATCCTCACTGAACTTCTGGAGAGAGTTTGCTGCACTGAAAGTAAAGGGGCTGAATAATTTTGCACGCCCAATTTTTCAGTTTTTTATTTGTTAAAAAAGTTTGAAATATCCAATAAATTTTGTTCCACGTCATGATTGTGTTCCACTTGTTGTTGATTCTTCACAAAAAATTACAGTTTTATATCTTTATGTTTGAAGCCTGAAATGTGGCAAAAGGTTGCAAAGTTCAAGGGGGCCGAATACTTTCGCAAGGCACTATACAATACAATAAAGAGGGCCCTGCTCATAAGAGCTTACAATCTAATGGGGCAGGGGGCGTGATAGGCTTCCCTGAAAAGATGAGTTTTCAGGGATCGCCTAAAGGCAGCCAGAGTCTGAGATAGCCAGACAGATTGAGGTAGAGTGTTCCAGAGGATGGGAGAGGCTCTGGAGAAGCCAGACGAGCATGGGGGGAGGAGACAAGGGAGCTTGAGAGCAGAAGGTCTTGAGAGGAGCGGAGAGGACAGTTTGAGTGATATTTGGAGACAAGATTGGTGATGTAGCTCAGGGCAGAGTTGTGAATGGCTTTGTATGTTGTTGTTAGTATTGCCTACCTCCTATCCCTTCCCTTCCTTCTCTCCCTTCTTCTCTGTCCTTCTCTTCTCTCCACCCTTCCTTCCAATAAACTTTCTGCCTATTAATTTCAGCCTTGTCTCTCTGTCTCCTCAGGTAGCCCCTGGTCATTTGGTTTCACAGTGAAATTTTACCCTCCTGACCCAGCGCAGCTAACAGAGGACATTACAAGGTTTGATATGACTGTAATAGGACAATGTGTACTTTTGGACTAGTCACAAAACTTAACTAGTTAGAGATGGTGGACATTAGTCTGTCAAGGGTAATTTCTGGCAGGGTGATGCTATAGCTGTTTAAATTCCCTTATTAATGCCATAAAACATTTTTTCTAAGCTGGCCATACTCCTAACAGCGTCCTCCATCCACGCTAAACAGCATTGATGGATGCCAGATGTCAAGATACCTGAACAGTGGCTGCATACGATTGGATTCAGGTTCTGTTGGCCCTACAATTTCCCACCTGACTCCTTTGATTTTTTAACCGATGGATGATGGCAGGAGGTGCTGACAGGGCTACCCACAGAGCAAATGTTGTCCAGTTGATCAGGAACCAGGCGAAAGTCACTCTGTGTATGGCCAGCGTTAAGCCTGGTACACACTAGAAGTTTTTTTTTTCATTCAACCCAGCGGGCTGAACAAAAAAAACAGAGTAATCGCCAATTGTAATGCAACAATCTCTCCTGCTGTGCCCTTGTGTTCTCACAGCAAGACTGACCCCCACCAGAACGCACTAAACCAGGCATGTCCAACCTGCGGCCCGGAACCGCAGGCAATGCGGCCCACTGCCCCCTGGCAATTTATTTATTTTTTTGCTGGGGAGGAAGGAAGTCGAGTCGGGGGCACGGCCACAGAGGCTTCCAACTAACTGTAGGCAGAGGCTGCCTCGGAGGGGATCATCCACTAGTTGTGTTAAATTAGTGCTGAGGGGGGCGCAGCAGCGCAGGAAGGGCGCGGCAATGTTTTATTACTCATATACCTTAACTATAGTATATATTTTATATGCGGCCCGTGAAAATGTCTCTACACTCAATGTGGCCCAGAGAAGCCAAAAGGTTGGACACCCATGCACTAAACAGTGTTCGCTGCCTATGCCTGCCAGCGCTGATCGGATGCAGGTTAAATGCTGGTTTTCCAGCAGGCCCGTTCGACAGAAGACTGTCGTTAGACCAGCTTATGTAGAACAGACAGCTGCGCACATTGACCAAAATTTTATTTCGGCCCATGTGCACTAGGCTTTAGAATTGCTGGGCATCATAAAACAGAGAGCGATTCTGAAACAATAAAAGTAATCATCAAAAATAATTGCTTATTTTCATCATTTCAAATTAAAGCCCCGGCAACATTAGTAAAAATAAAGAAATGTTATTTTCTTAAAACGAATAATGAAGCCTTGCTATGAAACCTTTTAGGCCAGCCATACACGGTTCAAATCTTAAAAATAATAAAAATAGCATGCCTGCTGCACGCTTCCACCAGCGCTTGCTACACTATACAAATTATTTCTTCAATAAAAAGTAGTGAAACACTTGAATTGTGTACATTACATATATCCAATTATTATACAAATATGAAAGTGAATCAATAATAGTTCATAAGTATTAGTCCAAAAAAGTCTGTATTAATAAATATATATATATATATATATGTGTGTGTGTGTGTGTGTGTGTGTGTATATATATATATATATATATATATATATATATGTATATATACAGTATATATATGTATGTGTGTGTGTATATATATATATATATATGTAATATATATATATATATATAGTGCATAAACCTATAAGGTGCTCTGTGAAATTCAAAGAGGTGGGAGATAGATAAGCCTTCTGCCCGATTCCTTCCCAGTGGGTGATAAAATAGTAGGTAAAAACACCCCAGGGTGTCAGTGAAGTAGATAGATTGCCAACTCACCAGATGTAGTTGATCTTACTTACTTTATAGCAATAAGATCAAATAGGCTTGTATGGTCACCTTGACCAGTGAGAGGTATTCCCAGAGAAAACGATCCTGCTGCTTCCTTGCCTAGTGGTTCCAAAGGCGTGTTAACCATGCAGAGACAAAAAAAGGATCAGACTCCTCATAGTGAAATTCCATATGTGCTTTATTGCCTAAACATGGGCCAAATGGCTGGATTACAGGCACAAAAGAAAAAATCTAAAACACTGATGTCCTCCGTGCGGTTCCCTGCTTGTGTGTCGGGAGCCAAGGCTAAAGGTGGAACGCAGCGAGTTGCGGGGTGAGTCCCAACCACATCTAGTGAGGTCACCGCGTGTGTTCCAAACTTACGCGTTTTGTCATCAGTAGTGACGTCTTCAGAGATTCAGAGCCAAGATTCAAACTGGTAATGGGCAGGCTGAATGTACCAAGTTGATCCATCGATCAACTTGGGTACAACCAGCCTGCTGGATTCTCTTGCGATTATTGCTAGCGGCTGCTATAGTCACTAGCGATATTTACTGACTTCTCCCAGCACCCCACCCCCCCCAGGAGAAGACAATGGCCCGGCAGGAGGGATTCCCGCATCAACATTGCCTGTTGCTCCATGTATGGCCGACCTAACTGGCTGTTTTGCAGAAGATAATTAGAGATAGACAGGGATTGTACAATGGAAGTGAGAGGATGTGAACTGATTTCATTCAAATGTATGGTTCTTTTTTTAATGGATTTATTCTGTACACCACAGGTATTATCTGTGCCTGCAGCTGCGTGCTGACATCATCAGTGGGCGTCTGCCCTGTTCCTTTGTTACACATGCCCTACTGGGGTCATATACCGTACAGGCTGAGCTTGGTGATTATGACCCTGAGGAGAATCATGGGAATTACGTGAGTGAACTCCGTTTCTCACCCAATCAGACAAGGGAGCTGGAGGAGAGAGTGATGGAGCTGCACAAAACATACAGGTAAGATTAGAAGGGTTGGGTTTCTGATGAGCAGTCTGCAATGGTGGACTGAAAGCGCCCACATGTGATATGACTTTAGCTATGAACATCTAAGCACATGCGGGCATTTTTTTTTTTCTTTAAAAAATGTAAATGGATCTTTTTAGCTTTAATTAAAGGAGAAAATGTTAGATATCCTGGAATATTTGCATTGGTTTTCAGAACAGTTGTAACATGTATTATGCTATAACTAAATGTCTTTTACAAAATGACACTGTAAGCACAAGGTCATTTGTAAACTAAGCCAACACTGGTAAAGAGAAGCACACATTAAGGACCCATGTTTTTAAACTCTATCACATTGCTGCTAGACCGCCACTACAGGTATTCAACCCCCTCATTGCATTTCCTCCTGCTCTCTCTTAAAGCGGAGTTCCGGCCCATTTTTCAACTTTACTGATTCCTGGAGTGCTCGCTATGCTCATGAACAATTAGGCAGTTTCCATTTTTTTCGGGGGTCCCTTACCTTATTTTCAGGGCATTTTTGATTGTACTTCCTCGTTCTCCCCCCTCTGCAGCCGCCGACGTCACTTCTGCCTTTGCATTGCATCCTGGGAGCTGTTTGTCATCACTCCCAGGAGGCAATGGGCAGTGACGTGGGCGGCCAGCCGCTCCTCTCCTCTATGCCGATCACATAGTGCGAGATTGCCAGGTGCATTCTGGGTAGCCAGAATGAACTGGAATCAGGAAGAAGGACACAGCAGATTACATTGCGGCTTCAGATGCCCACATCCAAGATGGCCGTGCTCAGACAGCTTTTTTAAAAGTAAGATTTTGACTAAAATCCAATACTGTACAACTTGTAAGTATGAGAATAGCGGCTTTGTAAAGGGCGATGGATTAGTATTATAGGGGTATTTTAAGTTAAAAAATGTATTTGAGGCCGGAACTCCGCTTTAAGTCCTGGAGTTATGGGAGCTTTTTAAAGTTTGGGCTTTGTTTGGAAGTGACCTATGAAAACAGGGTCACTTTAAAAAAGAAAAAAAAACTGTTTTATGATTATTTTAATAGAAACATTCATATTGCCTATAGTTATTTGGTGCTTTGAGGCCATATCCTGCTACAGCAAGAGCTTTTTTTGAACCATATGACTTTCCTTGCACTATCACATCACTAATTCTGCTGGTAATACAAGCCACTCACTATGTTACTCCTATAGGTCCCGCTAGGTCACTTCCTTTAAGGCTATTAATATAGGAATCCAATTAAGTTTTAAAGCTGAAATTAGAGAATAATATTAACAATTAAGCTTACCTCATACCTGCATTGCTGTCTGAAAAGCAATCCACGGTAGATTACTTTTCAAAATGTGCTACAGCTGACAGATATTCAGGAGCCAATACTACCACCTCCTCAATGTATTATTTCTTTTTTCAATGGGAAAACTGCCTAACATGTGAGCTTAGCATTTGGCTTGCAGTTGCTGCGTGCCCCTATTCACTTGAGTGGGTTGCATTCAGCAAAACGGTACTGCCCACCGAATGTGACTGTGGGTATAAATTTTTTCCGTATCACAAAGCAATGCAGCTGTTGCATTGTGTACAATACTATCTGGATGCCTTTGCAGGCAGGGCAGTAAAACTGCAGCTTAGCTGCCTATTTTTTCTGCCCCCCTGGGTAATCAGGTCTTAAAAGAGAAGCGAGGGGAAAAAAGAAAAACTTACATACTACTCTCCCTGCTGCAATATTGGTCTGAAGCTGCTGTCCCCTGCCAGCTTGAAGCCGGAGAACTGAGCGATCAGATGACTGCTGATCTCTCAGTTCTCGGTTCGCTCTAAAAAGAGAGCGGTGACTGTCAGTCACTGTGCATTTTACAGCATCACACAGCCCTTTTTTTTTTATTTAACTTTATTTGAAGTGCACAAAGTGACACTTCATTTATCTCATTGCACAGCAGCACGTTGCGTTTTGCTGGCTGTGAGGTGACATGTGGTGGCATCCAGTGAGGTGCAATAATATGCAGTATGTTGCACCTCACTGCACCGTGCCTCTAGGCTGTGTTGTAGTGAAAACAGGGCACATAGAAAACAGTTGCTTCTATGTGTCCTAGTGGTTAATGGTGTGTACTGCTCTAGTGTGAACAGACACACCACTGAACTCTGCACTGTGCCCTATGTACTACTGACCTCTGCACTGTGCCCTATGTACTACTGACTTCTGCACTGTGCCCTATGTACTACTGACCTCTGCACTGTGCCCTATGTACTACTGACCTCTGCACTGTGCCCTATGTACTACTGACTTCTGCACTGTGCCCTATGTACTACTGACTTCTGCACTGTGCCCTATGTACTACTGACCTCTGCACTGTGCCCTATGTACTACTGACCTCTGCACTGTGCCCTATGTACTACTGACCTCTTCACTGTGCCCTATGTACTACTGACTTCTGCACTGTTCCCTATGTACTACTGACCTCTGCACTGTTCCCTATGTAGTACCAACCTCTGCAGTGTGCCCTATGTACTACTGACCTCTGCACTGTGCCCTATGTACTAATGACCTCTGCACTGTGCCCCATGTACTACTGGCCTCTGCACTGTGCTCTATGTACTACTGACCTCTGCACCGTGCCCTATGTACTACTGACCTCTGCACTGTGCCCTATGTACTACTGACTTCTGCACTGTGCCCTATGTACTACTGACCTCTGCACTGTGCCCTATGTACTACTGACCTCTGCACTGTGCCCTAGGTTCTGCTGACCTCTTCACTGTGCCCTATGTACTACTGACTTCTGCACTGTGCCCTATGTACTACTGACCTCTGCACTGTGCCCTATGTAGTACCGACCTCTGTAGTGTGCCCTATGTACTACTGACCTCTGCACTGTGCCCTATGTACTACTGACCTCTGCACTGTGCCCTATGTACTAATGACCTCTGCACTGTGCCCCATGTACTACTGGCCTCTGCACTGTGCCCCATGTACTACTGGCCTCTGCACTGTGCCCTATGTACTACTGACCTCTGCACTGTGCCCTATGTACTACTGACCTCTGCACCATGCCCTATGTACTACTGACCTCTGCACTGTGCCCTATGTACTACTGACCTCTGCACCGTGCCCTATGTACTACTGACCTCTGCACCATGCCCTATGTACTACTGACCTCTGCACATGCCCTATGTACTACTGACCTCTGCACTGTGCCCTATGTACTACTGACCTCTGCACTGTGCCTTATGTACTACTGGTCTCTGCACTGTTTTACATTCTATTGACTCTGCACTCTATGTTACTTACTACTTACCTCTGAACACTGCGTTATATACTACTGACCTCTGTACTGAAAAAATACATACGAATGACCTCTGCACTGTGGAATACATACTACTGACCTCTGAACTCTGCATTACATATTACTGACCTCTGCACTCAGTTGCATACTACTGACCTCTGAATTCCGCAGTACTTGCTACTGACCCCTGAACTTTTCAAACCTTATTTTTAATGGGGAGGGAAAAAAAGCTGTGCACTGGTCACCTTTGATCTTTTCCATGTTGTTCAAGTAGATCTCCACCTCTCCATGGTTGCCCACCCCTGGTCTTGATCATCAGTGTCACCAGAACTGAATGTGAGGGTAAATCCAAAATTTTAAGTTGCCACTAACACAGGAATAGGGGAGAAAGTTTCAAATGGGAACACTTCTTTCTGTGATAACTCTCTAAAAAGGGGGTTTTCCTCACAATAGAAAGATATCCTCTTACTTCTTGTTGAGACTACGGGACAGGAAGTGAAGAATGGAAATCTCCCTATTTAGACACTGTTCTTAAAAAGACAGTGTTTTATTTCCCCTTCTCTATTTAAAAAAAAAAAAAAAGTTTTTTAGATATACTTTAAGCTTTCTAAATAGGGTCCAGTCAAGGCAGGGCAGATATAAAATGTGCAGTAAAGAATCCTCCCAACATCCCTAACCATCTGATCCCCAACAACAGTCCACAGACAATGGTACTGATGGTAAAACAAGCAGATGTGCTGGGTGCCTGGGGTGAGTTTTACCTTCACTGCTGCCCAGTGCCCAAATAAGTACCCCTTATCGTCCCTGATGATGTAATTGGTGGGCCTTGATATACATTTTGTACAGCTACACAGGCAGTATGCCCAAAGCAATCTGTAATCTGTATCACAGAAACTTGAAATAAACATGATGATGACATAAGCGTGTGGGTGCTGTGCAATTTCTCAGAAATACAAGCACAGATCTTTACCCCAGAGGTGCAAAAAGACTGTATTTATCACTGCAACTGAGCATATGGTTATTTCAATGTGTATCAAACATAGCATTGCTGTTTTTTAATAATCTGAAAAACTCCCAAGTTCATCAAGTTTAATTCTTTACAAATTTAAGAAATGTTGGTTCAGAGGAAGATGGAAAATTATGGTAAATTCTGCCAACATTGGAAATAAAAAAGATTTGGAATAATTCCTTAGCTCAACTAAATTCCCATGGCATTGTTTAATTACAGCTATAAATAATATTAGAGTTGAATTATTTGAAGGTTTTTAGTAGGGAATCGACCGATTATCGGTAACACCGATAAATCAAGGGCCGATATGCACTTTCCCTGATATATCGGAGTCGGCCCCTGAGGTTACCAATATTGCCGATATTTCGGGAAAGTGCTGTACCGGAGTAATGCCTGCAGCTAGAGGCATCACCCCGGTACCGGCATCCATAGCCGACGGTCGACTGTCTTGTAATGACAACCGATGCGGATGAGAAGCCGTTCGACTGTCATTACAAGAAGCAGGAGGGGACGTCCCCCCCCCCTCCCGCCGCCTTCCACTGCTGAATATTAAAAACTCCCTGCCATAAGCTCTGGATTAACTTTCCCCCTGGAGCCTTGGGTGTACTTGCCCACCTTGAGGTGTTCCCACCCCCTCTCTTGCAGTTTTTATAGTACATAATACATTTTAAAAAATCAAACATAGAAAGTGACCTCCCTTCCCGACACGGTTATGGTTCTATGAGATCACTAAAAACTCTAATGGCAAGACCTTGGCATTCAAATCCTTAAAACTCAAGCGCTGAGGTGTTCCTTTCTGGAGAGACCATTGGGTTTAGGTCACATTGACCTCATAACATCTGTGTATGTTTTTTTCAAAACAGGGGGATGACGCCAGCTGAAGCAGAAATACATTTTCTAGAGAATGCCAAAAAACTATCAATGTATGGAGTGGATCTGCACCATGCTAAGGTAAATACCATAAGGAAGACTTGGAAGGTGGAATGAAACTTAAGCCTCGTACACACTAGTATTTTTTTTTTCATTCAACCCAGCGGGCTAAACGAAAAAAAAAAAAACAACTGACAGCTCAGGAGGCGCCGCTGTACTAACTATCCAGTGTTAGTACAGCGATCTCCCCTGCTGTGCTATTGTGTTCTGACAGGGGGACGGCCCACCAGAACACTCCAGTCAGTGCTCTCAGCCAATGATTGAGAGCACTGATCCGGAGCTGATCAGCAGACCTTTTTTCGGTCATGCCCATTTGACAGAAGCTGGCTGAACAGTACACAAGGGCCAAATGTCGGCCAGTTTCTTTTGAACTGGCTGATGCTGCCCGAAGTTCGGCCCATGTGTAGTAGGCTTTAGAAATCAGCATATAATGTTAGCTGCCTGTGCGATTGGCCGCCAAAGTATTAGTTTATAGGAGACAGTAGTGCGCCAAAGCAAAGACATCCCAAGTTTTTCAGTGAGCTTTGGTGATCACTTAAGGAGGAGGGCTAATAGAATGTAGAAGTAGGATCCTTATGGTGCAATGTTACATTAACATATTTATTGTCAGTACAGAGTCACTCCACAACTATTAAGTAATTGTTGCATATAGTTTAACTGACCTCTCCACTGTATCTCTGTACTTGTATTTTAAAAACTTTGATAAAAAAATATTAAAATAAACTTTTTCATGGAGATCCTTATTAACATACTGGTTCTATCCTGCATTTGAAGAGGTTTCCTAAATGTGCTACAGCGTAGCTCCCAACTGTCCCTGATTTCAAGGGACTGTCCCTGATTTGGGACAAAGTCTCCCTGTCCCTCTTTCCTCCTCATTTGTCCCTCATTTTGGTCAGATCTATATTGTTGTTTATAAAATGCATTTTTTATCTTTCAAAAAGTGTTTCCCAGTGCTAAACCTTATATCCAATCTCTAAATTGTTGCATTTGTAAATTCCAAAAGCCAATATAAAGGAATAGTAGTGGTAAAAAAGCAATTGAGAGTTTAACACATTTTTTGGGGGGGTTAATTCTTCTTTAAGGGAGGGGGGGCATGGCAGGGGGTGTGTCCTATGCCTACATACTTTTGCTAATCGGTGTCCCTCATTCCCATCTCAGAAAGTTGATCACTAAAACATCAGTGGCTACGGAATGGCTTGCACTAAATGTGTATTTTTATGGCAAATAACGTATATCTAGGCTTGGTACTATATCTGAAAATATTATCTTCGTTATTCTTACGCTACCTTTTTTTTCCCCAGGATTCTGAAGGTATAGATATAATGCTAGGCGTCTGTGCCAATGGGCTTCTGATCTACAGAGACCGTCTGAGAATAAACAGATTCGCCTGGCCTAAAATCTTAAAGATTTCTTACAAGAGGAGTAACTTCTATATCAAGATCCGGCCGGGTGAGGTAGGTGGTGTAAAAATTACAATAGAGATTGCAAAAAACAGAAACAGCTTTTCTTTACTTCGATGAAGATGATGCAAGAGTACTGGAGGAAAAGAAAATAATGCTGTTGTACAACCAATTTGATTCCACTGGTCATTTGCTTGGTGCAATTTAGATAGTAAAAGGAGAATGATTCGTTGCATTGGTTACACCTAATTTATCCTTTTATGTTTTCATAAAACAGCCACATTATTATGGAACTTTTACAAGCTCACTTTAAGGCATCTAAGTAGTATACCACTTGTTCTCTTTTCTAGTATGAGCAGTTTGAGAGTACCATCGGGTTCAAACTACCCAATCATCGAGCCGCAAAACGCCTCTGGAAGGTTTGCATAGAACATCACACATTCTTTAGGTGAGTTTATAGGATTTTACTATCATGAGTTTAGACAAATATTTTTTTTTACTACTAGATTTATACAGTACTATACTTTACTACAGACCACACCTACCTCATTTCAGAAAAAGGTTATGAGACTTCGGGAACCTAAAGTGGAACTTTACCTGAAAAGGGAAATTCCACTCATCCTCATCCCTACCCCCTCCTCTCTCATCATTGGACCTTTTTTTTTTTGGGAACGAGTACCTATTCTTGACATGTACCTGCTTCCAGTTCCGTTCTGTGCGCCTAGGTTTTCGCAACCCCCCATCATACAACCTCCCTACTCCCGCTACCTCCTGGGACACATCACATGTTTCAGGAGACTGTGGGACCATTTGAGAAAACACACTGCATCCTGCAATACACAGTGGAAATTGGGCTGATAAACACGAGGAAGTCACAGCCATCTTTCCAAAAGCAAGATGGTGGCACTGGGGACCTGAAGCCCAGTGAAATACCTGGGCTGGGTGATGACCGCACTGGAATGCTGGACTGGTAAATGTCTTAAAATAAAAGTCAGCAGCTACAGTATTTGTAGCTGCTGACTTTTAATCTTTCTATAACCTTCCAGAGCTCCTTTTTACCGTTCTAGCTAAAATTTAAAAATTACAACATTTAATCGCAGAGAAAGTATTTAGCTGCCAAATTATGTAAGGAAAGGTAACTTACCAACTAGAGAACAGCTTGGGTGCCTATATTTTTTTTATCTTCAATCCACTGACTAGTTTGACATGCCTGTACTATTACTATTCATTACAGAATTAAGATCCACAGATCGAGATAATAATCAGGATGCACAAATATAGCTGAAATTTGGATATAAGCATTAGTAAAAAAACAGCAAAAGGTTCTCTCTCCCCTACTTTAATTAAGACTAAGGTTCATTTGGTTTCAATATGCAATAGTTTGTGTGTTAAAGTGCACTGTAATAAGAAAGCCCTTTCATTTTGATTGGGCTGCCCAAGCCCCACAGCGCAGATTTTAATAAATCTACAAAACGTTTTTCACCACATTCACCAGTTTACAATTGTGTGTTGTTGCACGCTATCACGAATGTGTCTTGTGGTGTGGTGGATAGCTGCACTGGGGTGCCCTTCAAAGTGAATGGCACTGCAACATGCTGTATTGTTCAACATTACGTTACCTAAGGCTAAAACACGCCTTTACCTGCAAGTTACCACAACACACGGGTCTAATTGGGCTCTAAAAGCATATCTAAAACCAATGTAATATTCTAGATGGTTCATGCCAGCCAGGCACTATGCTTCAGTGTATAATGGCCACTTTTATTTAAAGCCAAAGAAAAGTTCCTCAAAACAAACTGGGGTTTCCAACACCACTTCTAAACACAACAGGAAGGTTTTCCCTGCAGAGGTGTCTAGCATTTCTCCTTCAACACTGTACATTACACAGGTGCTTCCTTCCTGCAGCCTCATTGGACACTTTTGCAGTGATGATTCAAACTCAGAACTTTTGGCTGGTCCCTCGGGCCCATTGGGAAGGGGACAATGAATAGGGAGACTTCATGGGACTGAATTTTCACAGAGGGGCTGAAAATCTAAGTAGCACCCTTCACTGTAAGCAGTTGTCAAATGTCAACTTCCAACTTTGTACATTTCAAAGTGTGTATTCTGTGTGTTTACTAATGTAGCGCTACACCCCGCAGAAGCTGCTTGGTAATTTGGGTCCTCTGCGCCTCAATTCCAAGAACCCCCTCTGACACACCTGGTTGAATGAAAGTTATGTCAAGCACTTATAAAAACACCAGTATAGATACATTTAATTTGGCTGCGTATTGCTACCAGGAAATAGACACAAGACCGTTTGGTGGTAAATTAACTCAATAGGGTTGATTTACTAAAACTGGAGAGTGCAAAATCGGGTTCAGCTCTGCATAGAAACCAATCAGTTTTCAGATTTTTTTGCAAAGTTAATTGAACAAGTTGAAGGTAGAATCTGATTGGCTACCATGCACAGCTGCACCAGATTTTGCACTCTCCAGTTTTAGTAAATCAACTCCAATGTATTGGTATGGGTTAGAATAAATGGTGGTTTGAGTATAAATGAGCACACAGCAGGAAGGTTCAGACACAGTCTGTTAGACAGAATAATCACTATGCCAAAGTAACTTAGGATAGAGTTCTGTACCACTAGACTTGGTTGAACCCACAAATCGGCAAAGTCAGCAATAAATGGTACTAAGGATCGACCAATTATCGGCAAAGCCGATATATCGAGGGCTGATCTGCACTATCCCCGGTATATCGGAATCGGCCCCTAGGTTACCGATATTGCCAATATTTCGGGAAAGTGCTTGTACCAGAGTGATGTCTGCAGCTAGAGGCACCACCCTGGTATTGGTGTCCATAGCCGACGGTCTGCTGTCTTGTAATGACAACCGATGCGGCTGAGAAGCTGCTCGGCTGTCATTACAAGGAGTGGGAGGGGACGTTCCCCCCCCCCTCCCGCAGCCTTCCACGGCTCGCCCAGGTGTCCTGTCCCACCGGGAGACCCGGGCAACCAGCCTGCACGGCCGCCGAAGAGAAGACCCAATCAAAGCCGCATTCGGCTCTGATCAGGTCTCCATGTAAAAGCCCGGAAGTGATGTCATGACATCACTTCCAGGTAATCGGCGCCAAATTTAAAAAAAATGACAGCATTCAAAACAGCCAAACTTGGCGTTTTGAATGCTTTTAAGTGCAGAGGAGGGGTTTGGGTTTTTTTTAGAGACCCCCAGATCCCTCCACAAGAGTACCTGTCAAAAAAAAAAATTTTAATGTACGAAAATATCGGCCGATACCGATATGCGGTGACCAAAATATCGGTATCGGCAATAAAAAAAATATATCGGTCGATCACTAAATGGTACATATAAGCATTACCTGCAATGTGAATAATAGTACTGTGACTAGTCTAGAGTGCACTCTAGGAGAATAGAATAGGATATAGTGCAATGCCCCTGAGGTGTACCCCTTAGCATAGGCAATAGATGAAGGTCTCTGTGTAGCAGCTGAAAATGGACAGTCTTTATTCCTAACTCTTTAACCAGCTAGTGTTGGGGTCCCAGTTGTATCATTGGTGTACATGAGAATAATACTAGTCAAGTCTGCAGGCAGCAAAAAGGCTACTAGATGGCTGTATGGTCAGTTCCTAAAGGGCTCAGTCTCTCTAGCAGCAGATAAATAATCCCAACACCAGCAGCTCACCAGTCCCAGTGATATTGCAGCTCCCCATCCAATCACACACAGCGATAAGTCTGCTATCTGCTCTGTACTCAGGTGACTCTTGCTGTCAGCACATCTAAACTCAGGACTCTGTATCCTGCTAAGGCTGGCATTATAGCAGTGGTGGTGCACACTGGAAGGCAATGTGCACTCTCTGGGCTCCCTCATGGCAAGAGGAAGCTGTGTCTTGTACAGCCTGAGAAAATGCAGCTCTTTCCCCTCCTCCTGGCAATCGCCCTCTGAGAAATTCAAATCAAAAGCTTTTGATTGCAGTAGAGTCTCTCTCTTCTGGACTAAAGTTCCCACTGTGCATTGCTGCCTGACAGGGCTGCAGCTACAGTGAGCAGCTGTAGACAGTGTTTCTCTCACTCTCCATTCTTAGCCAAGCATGGCTACACAGAGACATGGCTATCTTGTGTAATACTAGCATGTTTACAACACAATGAGCGGGCTCTGTAATGCACAAATCATGTCTAAAGTCAAGCAATAACACCACAACAAACCAAATGACAGTGTCAAATTTGCCTCTGCAGTGTCCTTTGCTTTAATCATAAAACTGCTGCTGCGTAAAAAAAACAAAGGCTGCTTACACAAAGCAAAGATTAACCCCCTTCTATCCTGTTCCCAGGCTGGTCTCTCCAGAGCCTGCCCCCAAGGGCTTCCTAGTGATGGGCTCCAAATTCCGATACAGCGGGCGTACACAGGCGCAGACCCAGCAAGCAAGTGCTCTGATAGACCGGCCGGCTCCTAACTTCAAGAGATCCGCCAGCAAGCGATATACCCTGTCTCAGAGTGCCGAAGGGGGTACGTGCAACGTGTACAGATTTATGCAACATTTTCAAATGAAGCAGTTCCTCGAAAAGGGCAAAGAATGAATGTGTTTATTCAGCAAACCTAATTTTCTTCTTTTAGGTTGCGAGAGGTTAAGGAGTAGTTGTAGTTATTTTAATCTTAAAGGCACACTACAGTAAAATTTGAGCAATTAAAGTGACACTAAACTCAGGATTAAGAACAAAAAATGTAGTCTGTGTTCCCATCATAAATAAGAATTTTCTATTGCTCACAGCAATATCCATCCCTCCCAAATTACCTTTTCTCTTTCGTTCATTGACGGACACAGCTCCTGATCTTCTAAACCATTGGGTTATACTGCCCCCTACAGGAGTAGGGCACTAGGCAGAAAAAAGTCTGGCTATGTCTATGGGCAGTCCCAGGGGGTATACTCCCTCTCTCTGCTATAGGTACTTTTTTTTTTCCTAGTCAGAAGTAAGGACCTAGTTCCTTGCTGGGATCTCTGGTCCTTGCAATTTTTTCTTTTTAGATAGATTTTTTCTCCTGGTTTTTTTTTTCCTGTGAGACCTACAATCAACTGCCAGACTGGGCAGTGGGCTGGATAATCTAGATCCAGTGGTCACCCCAGTCTGGCCAGCAAGCGCATGCAAACCTCAACTCGGCCACAACATAGCCCCACTGGACGGGGGGGCTGGCCTGCGAGTTAAATGCCTTGCGAGGTCGAATACGACAGGGTCTCGGCCCGAGTCACAGCTTTCCCCCTTGCCGTCAGCCTCCTATTTCGATGGAGAGGAGGTTCTGTCTGGAGCGGTGCCCGCCTGGTTCCCTGTATGGTAAGTAACTGTCCCCCCTCTCCCCCTGGAGGGTTTATGGGGTGGACTTGGGCTCCTCCATAGGACGGTCGGACCCCAGGGTTCCCCTCCTTCCCTTATCGGTCTGGTGGTCCCTGTGGGTCATATCCCCCTCCATCCGCCCCCCACCCCCTTTTTCACTGATGGTGGGGCGGTGGGGGGGCCTGGTCCACTGCTTGGGGTGGGGGCAGGGTGCTGTGCCGCCGGCGACCAGGCGATCAGCTGTGGGGGTGGGGGGGACTGTACCTGTTGGGGGCTCCTACCAGGGCCCCCCCTTCTCGCCTGTGCCATTTTCTGAGGCTTTCGGGATCTCTCCTGGGTCCCTGGGAGCCTCGTGGTGCCACACGGGGCCACCATTTTCTTGTAGCCTGTATGCTCAATGCATGGCGGCCATGTTTGTGTAGTCGGGTGGCCATTTTGCGGTGTTTTGCCATTGAAAATAGTGGCGGCCATGACAGTGGAGCCTTTGGGGGGCAATTTCGGTGGTGGGAGCCCCTTCTCATCCCCTGGTGCTGACTCCTGGATCTTTGCACTGCACGTGAAGCGACCAGGAAATGAAGATTCTCCTGGTGGCTGGAGTGCCTGATTTCTGCTCGGTGGGGAGTCTGGTGGGGTCCTCTCCCTCTTGGTTGAGGATCAATTGGGTGCTCTGTTACTGGCGACCGGGGGGTGCTGCCACAGCAGTGGGGGTTGTTCCTTAGCAGTGTTTTTACACCTTTTTGTGGGGTCCTCCTGGTGACTCATGGAGTCTTTGGAGCACATCTCCCCACCTAATCCCCTCTCCACGGTTGCGGTGCCCTCCGGGTCCAGTCAATCCATTGATGCACTGACGGTGGTCCTGAGTCTTTTGTGTCCCGGGTGGAAGTGGTTTTTGGGCGACGGGCTGGCATAAAGCATGCCCCCGCCTTCCCCTGCCTCATCTCTCTCATCAGATCCTGAATCTGATTTGGCCGCCACGGATGTGGGTCACCCTGTTAGATCTGCAACCATGCTCCCTGAATCCTCAGATAGTGAGGAGGAGTCCTCCACTTCTGCAACAAAAAGGCGCTGGTGGACGCACTGATTGTATCTGTGCTTCAGACTTAAAGTCAGAGGACGCAGCTGTGGCTGCAACGGAGGCGCAGGTTCCCTTTGGCACTCAAAAGCCATCCAGAGCAGCAAAGGGGTTCCCTTTCCCCTCCTATTTTGACAGAATTGTCACTAAAGAGTGGAGATGACCAATGCCTCGCCTTGGGGTCCCTAAGCGAGTTGCTAGGAGATACTCCTATGAAGAGTCCCTTCTTAAGAAGTGGACTGTTCCACCGGTAGCGGACCCTCCGCTTTCCAGGTTAAACAAGGCAACCATGATTCCAATTGAAGAGTCCCCGTCCTTTAAGGACCTGGCTGACAGGAAGGAGGAGGATGTGGCCCACAATATGCATACCCCGGTTGATTCGGCACTGAGTCCTATATTCACCATTGCCTTGGCGTCCCAGACTCTGACCGAATATGCTAGACTTTTGCGCCGTACCCTGGAGGGGGAGTAGCTCCCCCCTGCCTTTGCTGCGCTGGTGGACCAACTGGTCCAGGGGTTGCAATTTATCTGTGATGCCTCCTTGGATGCGGCTCCCCTAGTGGCTCGGATCTCTGTTTCGGCAGTGGTCATTCAGTGTGTCTTTTGGCTCAAATGCTTGACTGATCTTCCCTTTCAAGGAGATTTGGTGCTGTCCTGGATGACATCATTAAAGGTTTCACAGGGGGGAAGAGTACCTTTCTTCCGCAGGCTACTAAGGCAAGGACTTTCGTTGTAGACGTGGGCCCTCCTTCTCGGCTCATAAAATGTTTTTTCGTCCCTTAGGGTCGATTGACAAAGGATTGAAGCTCATGGGGCCTCCTCTGAAGGATCCAAGCAAACTTGGTCTGGCAAGTCGAGAGCAGGCTTTTCCAGACCCCTGGACAAGGCCCCTTCAGCATTAAGGTGCGCCCTCATAAGTAACTGGGATGGGGGGGGCGTCTTCACTGGTTCTCGGACCCGTGGACTCCCCTGGTACAAGAGAAGTGGGTCCATGAGGTAATTCGGTCCGGCTACAAGATCGAGTTTCGTTCTTTCCCTCCCGGTAAGGTTCTTCCTCCCAACATGTCCCCGGTCCGCTTACAGGCTCTTTTTGGGGCGGTGCAAGACCTTTTACTTTAAATGGTGACTTTCTAACAATTCACTTTAAAAACAGAGGGAATTGCTGCACACGTTTGCAAATATACTGTATGTAGAAGTCGCAGTACCAACATCAAGGTTCCTTGTATACAGTATCTCACAAAAGTAAGTACACCACTCACATTTTTTGTAAATATTTTATTATATCTTTTCATGTGACAACACTGACACTTTGCTACAATGTAAAGTAGTGAGTGTACAGCTTGTGAAACAGTGTACATTTTCTGTCCCCTCAAAATAACTCAACACACAGCCATTAATGTCTAAACCGCTGGCAAGAAAAGTGAGTACACCCCTTAGTGAAAATGTCTCAATTGGGCCCAAAGTGTCAATATTTTGTGTGGCCCCCATTATTTCCCAGCACTGCCTTAACCTCCTTGGGCATGGAGTTCACCAGAGCTTCACAGGTTGCCACTGGAATTCTCTTCCACTCCTCCAGGATGACATCACAGAGCTGGTGGATGTTAGAGACCTTGCGCTCCTCCACCTTCCGTTTAAGGATTCCCCACAAATGCTTAATAGGGTGTAGGTCTGAAGACATGCTTGGCCAGTTCATCACCTTTACCCTCAGCTTCTTTTGCAAGGCAGTGGTCATCTTCGGGGTGTGTTTGAAGTCGTTATGTTGGAATACTGCCCTGCGGCCCAGTCTCTGAAGGGAGGGGATCATGCTCTGCTTCAGTATGTCACAGTACATGTTGGCAATAATGGTTCCCTCAATGAACTGTAGCTCTCCAAAGCTAGCAGCACTCATGCAGCCCCAGACCATGACACTCTTCCCACTATGCTTGACTGTAGGCAAGGCACACTTGTCTTTGTACTCCTCACCTGGTTGTCGCCACACACCCTTGACACAATCTTGACCAAATAATTTTATCTTGGTCTCATCAGACCACAGGACATGGTTCCAGTAATCTATGCCCTTAGTCTGCTTGTCTTCAGCAAACTGTTTGCGGGCTTTCTTGTGCATCATCTTTAGAAGAGGCTTCCTTCTGGGACGACAGCCATGCAGACCAATTTGATGCAGTGTGCAGCATATAGTCTGAACACTGACCGGCTTACCCCCTACCCCTTCAACCTCTGCCACAATGCTGGCAGCACTCATTTGTCTATTTCCCAAAGACAACCTCTGGATATGATGCTGAGCACATGCACTCTACCTCTTTGGTCGACCATGGCGAGGCCTGTTCTGAGTGGATCCTGTCCTGTTAAACCACTGTATGGTCTTGGCCACCGTGCTGCAGCTCAGTTTCAGGGTCTTGGCAATCTTCTTTATGGCCATCTTTATGTAGAGCAACAATTATTTTTTCAGATCCTTAGAGAGTTCTTTGCCATGAGGTGCCATGTTGAACTTCCAGTGACCAGTATGAGAGAGTGAGAGAGATAACACCAAATTTACCACAGCTGCTCCCCATTTACACCTGAGATCTTGTCATACTAAGGAGTCACATGACACCGGGGGGGGGGGGGTGGCTAATTGGGCCCAATTTTGACATTTTCACTTAGGGGTGTTCTCACTTTTGTTACCATCTGTTTAGATATTATTGGCTGTCTGTTGAGTTATTTTGAGGGGGACAGCAAATGTAAGCTGTTATACAAGCTGTACACTCACTACTTTACATTGTAGCAAAGCGTCATTTCTTCAGTGCTGTCACATTAAAAGATATAATAAAATGTTTACAAAAATGGGAGGGGTGTACTCACTTTTTTGAGATACTGTACCTCTTAGCTCTATCATCTGACAATTAAGCTTACCCAGGGTGGACTGCTGCAGTGGGTGAGCAGTCAGGTAAAGGGGACTGATAAATATACTTTTCAGGCAGGTGGGCTGTCAGTTGACATTGTCCCTTTGCCCTGAATTTTTTAACTTTTTGCCATATGTTTTTTTTTAGTAAAGATGTGAAGAATTTTAGAAGAGTTCTTACATAGATGTACAGGGGTTGGACAAAATTATGGGAAAAAATCGTGGCAAAAGAACAAAATTGTTGCCTAATATGGTGTTGGACCACCTTTGGCATCCAAGACGGTCTGAATTCTCCTGGGAATTGACAAATATAAGTCTTGCATGGTGGATAATAGAATCTGATACCACTCTTTATGCAAAAATCCGTTGTCACAATCCTGGGCAATGTCCTTTTGGTCAGTTGACCACGTTGACCACGCTTATGCTCATCAGCTGACATTTTCCCAGAAACTGTATATGCCATCATAACCTTTTGATACTGTACTTCGCAACCCCTTGCCTTTTTTAAAACTCAGTAGGCTCCGACATGTATTACTGTGTATTACTAGCCGCGCACGCAGTGAATGACGAAAGTGAGGCTTCCCACCTGTAAGTGTCTCATCACACAGGGGAAGCAAAAGCATGTTACATCACTTCCGCTTTCAACATGAAACATGTCATCACTGTCACACCTGCAAATCATGTAGTGTTTCTGTATTTTTGTCCAGTCCCTGTGTTTTAAAATGTATAAAGACTTGATAAATTCTTTTTTTATACCTGTTCCTGATCTTATAGTCTAGAGTGACTTTCCTATCCTAGCCATACAAACAAGCTTATTCTGTGGCCAAATTTGGGTAGAAGCCAGTAGACTTCTAAATTAAGCAATATGTTTTGGATTGTTAAGGGACACTTTTGCACACATTAGACAAAGTCAAAATTTCCACATCACGCAATTTCCCTGGTGGGAATCAAGCAAGAACCCCAACACTGCAAGGCTGAAGCTTTCCCCGCCAATGTAGAATGCAGAAAAACAGTTACATGTTTAGAACTTTAAGATTTTGACAAAATGAGGAATGATGCACTGGGCTATGAGAAACACCCATCTATTAGGGGGGTGTACAAAGGGCTGGGTAATGAAACCTGGAAAATGTGTTTCATATATTAATCTGCGTTGAATAAAACAACCTGGCATATGATTGGCTGCTGTGTTCAAGACTTATTTTTCCTATTTTAGTCCTTTTCATACTTCCCAGATATTTCATTGTACATTACTGTATGTTTTACTGCAGAATGGTACTCCTTATAAATAAAACCCTTAGAAAGATTTACAACTATGAGATCCATTACTAACACATATGTAATATCATTTTTTATTTATATCTTCTTGCCTCATATTCATACACACCCACTCATTGCTCTTTAAAGGAATTTCTAAACAGAGTGCTCTGAATGAGAATCATGAATCCACCCCAGAGAAAAACCACAAGACAACTCCGGTAGAGGGAGAGGGAGAGGGAGAAGAAGAAGAAGAAGGGGGGGAAGAAGTGACCACTCCAACTAAAATCAAAGAGCTTAAGGTAAGATGACTTTGATACTTCCATGTTTAAACCATGCATCTACATGTATCTCTATATTTGTTTTTCAGTTGCAAGTGAGAGCTAAAGTGGTCTATACTGGAATCCTTTACTTGCCAAGAAAGATAGGTTTAGAACCACCTTGTTATCTGCCCAACTCCAACATTCAAGGCTAATAGATACTTGCTTTTATGCTAAAGGCCTTGGGTGGAAGATGTGCGTATACAAGAGCCCTACTGGCGCTACTTCTTGTACTGGCTGCTTTTGGACAGCCTGTCATGTTCAGTCATTATTGATGCCCATATCTACTGTAGATCGGCAAACTGCATCAGGTTCAGATAGACTAATCTGCGTGTATACTTAAAGCGGAGTTCCGGCCACAAAATCATGCCTGTAGATTTTATGGCATCCGCTTCCTTATCCTTACCTGAGCAATAATTGAATATTCCCGGCCTTTTTTTTTTTTTACTTACCTTATTAGAGAGCATAATATACTCACCTTACCATCCACTTCCTCCTTCCTCGGCCGCGCGGCCTGCGCCGTCACTTCCTGTCCTGCAATGCGTCCTGGGAGCTCTTACTCGTGGCTCCCAGGATGCAATGGGCAGTGACGAAGGAGGCCGGCCGCTCCTCTCATCGCGTGATTTTCAAACAGGAAACAAACACTATGCCGATCGCATAGTACTGGGCATGCGCGAGATTTCACGCTGGATTCACCGGCCTCCGCCCACTACAACCAGGAAGCAGGGCAGACATTTCCCCACAACGGACTCGACGATCCAGGACAAAGATGGCGGCGCTCACAATAATTTTTATAAAGTAAGATTTCTTGCTTGCAAACATATTATTACAATGTATGAAACAGGATTAGCGGATGTATAGAGGTCAAAGGGTCACTGTTTGGGGGACATTAAAAAAAAAAAAAAAGGATTCTGTGGTCGGAACTCCGCTTTAAAACCCAATGGAAGTATTTAAAAGTCAATCCATTGGCAGTGGGTATTGACACCTGCTTTAACTATAATGCTAAAATATCTCCAACTAGCTCATTATATTCAGAACTCAGTAAAGGAGAAGCACCCAGAAGAAGCGACGACATCAGCCAACTCAGGCCTGGACAAATCCCAGAAGCCAGGTAGTAAAATGTACAAAAAGAAGCCTTATGCCTTGTCAACTGTTGTCAAGGGACAACCTGGGCAATCACACTTAATGCATTCCGGTAATATTAACCAGGTAATGTGTAGTGTTCACGTTACATAGCATTAAGGTCGTTTATTCATTTTCAATAGGCTGCCAATAAACCTCGATCTACTGAAAGTGGAAAGTTTTTTTTTTAAGCAGCATGCCACAATGCAGAGATGGATTCCATCTATGTTCTGTGTATGCAAACTAGGAGCATTGGACTGCCTTTCATAGTAAATCACAAAACGCTGCAATGCTGTCCATGCTTTGTGGGCATCGCAATGCAGTGTGAAAAGGCCCCTAAAATATCTGTTGGCTCCTAGACCTCACTAATTGCGTCCTGAGTTTTACATTAATTCGTCTATCCCTGAAATAACTCTTTTGACAAATAGCTGTCACAAGTATAGTAACCCATTCTAGGCAGGGTTCTCTCTAGCTAGCCAAGGTATGCATAATTTCTTTGTCATGCTACATGTTTTAAAATGTCTGCAAGTCTGTTTTTCTTGTGTCTGCATGTTTAAATAAAGCTTGTTGCTAATTAATTTGGCTTTTTCCATATAATTTGTATCTTTTGTTTCATTCATTTTGTCTACCACCATGTTTGTTTACTATGCTATAAATTCTGTCCTCCGATAAAAGTCCCCATGCTATGGGCACTGATCTTCAATTCCATGTAGCCATATGTGTCTGTTTGTACAGCTTTGTTTCTCACACTCACTCGCTTGCTTCTGTTTCTTGCCTATTGCTAACAGTCGGAGCAAGAGAGCACCCCCCGGCACAAGGAGGTACCCACTTATAACCAAACATCCATTTACCTATCCTGGCTCCCATCCACCTGTCCTATAACCCAGCATCCAGCTAGCTCCCCTTGGTCTACCCCAGTATCAACCTCTTTTCTTCATGGAAGCCATCACCCTTGTCTTATAAACTATCGTATACTCTGTTCACCTGTTACCCCTCCTCCCAACCACACATACAGTATATCGCTTCATCTAGAGTCACTGTAACGTAATAAAGAACCAGGTCGTTAAAAACTTAGCTGACACCTACATTTTTTAACATTTTCAGCCAATTTGTTTTATGCTACATATGTTTGGTAAAAAAAAAAATTGCAAAAAGCGTATTTTGATTGGTTTGCGCAAAAGTTATTGCGTTTACTAACAAAGGGAAAGATTTTTGTCATTTTTGTTGTTTTTTTTTTTAACGCGTAATGGAGGCGATCTGCGATTTTTTTTTTGCGGGACTGCGACATTGGGGCGGACAGATCGGACCCTTGACTGACATTTTTGACACTTTTGGGGTTACCAGTGACATTACTACAGTAAGCAGTGCTATACATATGCATTGTTACTGGAAAATGGCACTGGTAGTGAAGGGGTTAACTTTTTTTGAGAGGGAGGGGCTGTGTGTGTCCCTAGGGGAGTGATTCTAACTGTGATTGGCTGTGGCTTGAGGTGTAGGAACAGTGATCAACAGTCCTACATAGTAGAACCGTATGATCACTGTTCCTACACAGGGGAGAATGACAGGCGGCTTGTTTACATCAGCCGCATGCCTTTCTCCTGCTGTCACGGACGATCGTGAGTGTCCGCCGGGCACATGCGGGGGGGGGGTCCGTGACCGCGCGAGTGCGCCTCCGGCGACGCGTGCTCGCTCCCCAGAGTCTCACAGGCTAGTGACATAGCGGTACGTCACTTTGCCTGTGAGGGGCTGACCGCCGCAGTATATGTACTTGCGGCAGTCGGCAAGTGGTTAACTCAGACACAGCCAAGTAGTTGGTAAGAAGAAGGTTAGT
Source organism: Pelophylax lessonae (assembly GCF_965119305.1). Taxonomy (NCBI): domain Eukaryota; kingdom Metazoa; phylum Chordata; class Amphibia; order Anura; family Ranidae; genus Pelophylax; species Pelophylax lessonae. The sequence goes on along the minus strand of NC_138778.1, from coordinate 38,229,078 downwards.
GATGACAGCTATCATATAGGTTATCTTTTTTTTTTTTTTTACTGCACTTTTAGCACTATATTTAAAGTGGTAGTACACAGATTTATTTTCTAAATTTTTTATTTTCGGTTTATTTTCCTTCAAATTATTTAGCACAGTAACACTAGGCAGCTCCACTTATACCTCTTTTTTTCCAGTTTACATACACTGTAATCTAACTGTTCCTCCATCCACACTATACTGCACTGATGGACAAAAAAGTAGAATTTCCACTGTGCCTTGTGTATTCTGATAGGTGCCACTGGTGGCTGTCAGAATACTTGAACAACAGCTGCAGCTGAAAATGTTCTGAGAAAACACACATTACCAGTCCCTGCGCAGATCCTGGAGATTGATTCTAAAGCTGGGGAATCTTGTAATATGGCCTGTGGTGAAACACATGAATGAAGCGTGGCAGCTCTCCTAACCCTCCATGGGATATGAGGCAAAGCAGCTGTACAAAAAACAAAGGAACAGAGCGCACACCGCCCTAGTGTAACACCATTTATTTGAAGTAAATAGAAGCCATAAAAACAGGTACTCACAAACAGATAGGAAGTCATGCATGGAAATAAATATCCCCCGATGATGTTTACAGGGCTCTCTCCTCCTAGCCTCGGCGGCTCAGCTGTTCATCCTGCACTAGTCAGTGAGTATCGTACGGCTAAGCCAACCGCCTCGGATTACTCAAGGAGACTCGATGTGGTGAGCCTGCGCACGGTCCAGCCGCCGCCACACACCCTCCAAGAGCCGAATGCTATAGCCGCTCAGAGAAACTGACAATGCGGTTGAGCAGAGCGAGACTCCCCGATCGGGACCCAGAGCATGACTTGCATGGGGTTGCTAAGGACAACGTTTCGGAGGCGTAGCCTCCTTCTTCAGATCTCAACCTGCCCTGTAAACATCATCGGGGGATATTTATTTCCATGCATGACTTCCTATCTGTTTGTGAGTACCTGTTTTTATGGCTTCTATTAACTTCAAATAAATGGTGTTACACTAGGGCGGTGTGCGCTCTGTTCCTTTGTTTTTTGTACAGCTGAAAATGTTCTACCTGACTTCTTTGATATTTCAATCGAAGGATGTTGGGTAGGAGGAGGCTGGCAGGGTTACCCATGCAGCAAATGCCATCTGTTTATCAGGAACTGGCCAATGTTCATATAGTGTATGGACAGCTTAAGTGTGCAGCTTAGCACTAGATTAAGACATCATAGGAGGTTGGAGCCATCGCAGGAGGACCTGTGTGGGATGGGGGGACCTCCCTAGGAAGAGAGGTTAGGGAAATTTTGTTTCTTTCATTGTGAGACACATAAAGCCATAGGCTGTTGGGTTAAAAAAAAAATGTAGACCAGCCCAGGATAGCCCCTCCTACAACCAGCATTTTTGTTAGCATCCAAGAAAGATGAAAATCTTTTCTCCAGCTCTGCCAGAAAAAATTTAACCTTATTTTGGGAGCATTTTTTTTTATCCAGTTTTTTTCTTCAATCAAAATTCTTTCCCACATTGCTGCTTGAGCTGGTCTAATTTCATCTATTCTGAGCAGCTCTTTTTCAACCTAGCTTTGGAGTGCTGTACGTAAACTCTTTGCGGGGGCAAGTGACCTTCAGGCACTGGGTTTCGTGGGTTTCTTGTAGGGGGTTTCCAAACCCTGCTCTGGTAGCAAGTTGGCTGCAGAGCACTTTCCAGGTCCAGAGCCATTGGCATTACCTCAGTGTTTGCCATGTCTCTGGGAGTAGGCCGATCAGGTTAAGCACCAGGGGCTACCTCATTTATTGGCTCGCTGAGCGACTTTTACTTACCATACAATCCTTTTCGTACAGTGTTATGATCAGTCTCTAATGCCCCGTACACACGCAACGATTATCGGCCGACCGATCGTCCGACTTTTGTTCAAGTTGTATTTTGTTGGTTGGAATGTGCCTAGACTGCACACGAATTTTCTCGGCCAGCAAAATTCTACTTCAGAAGTGATGTCATGTGTTGGTTTGTTTTCTTTGTGTTTTTTCTTCACTGAGCATGCCCAGACTTGCTCATCAGATTATTCCCTGTCGAAATCTTTACTGACTGCACGAAAATCGGCCAACAAAAATGTTATAGTCTGCACACCAGATTTTTTTGGCCTGAAAAGTCGGAGTTGGTTGTCGGAAGCATCATACTAACAAGCCGAAAATCGGCAGATCGGACGTTGGCCAAAAATTCCCTGCCAATTTTCGACGCGTGTGTAAGGGGCTTTAGTAGTACTTTCTATAGAACTGAGGCATTCTGGTTGTAGGATGGGTTATCCTGGGCTGGCCTACAATTTGTTTGCAGTGTCCAATACTCCAGTGGGCAGACAGGATGTGGGTATAAAAAGCCTATTTTTTTTTTCTGTAAACATGTAATTTAGCGCCGGTTCACACTGGCGCGACGCTACTTTCAGGGGCGACCTCCGAGATCGCAGTGCGAGCAACGCGCCGCGACCTTGGAGCGGCCGCCACAGACTTCATAACATTGAAGTCTATGGCGGTCGCCTCCTGGTCGCCCCAAAGAAGCTCCGGACCCTTTTTCTAGGTCGGAGCGACTTGTGTCGCTCCTATTAGAACGGGTCCGTAGCTTCCCTATGGGAGGCGACCTGCGGCGACCTGTGAGGCGACCAGGTCGCCTCACAGGTCGCCCTAGTGTGAACCGGGGCTTAATGACTAATTGCACTCGTAATTTGGCTTTGTAGCAAAAAAAAAAAACTGGGTGTAACTGAGTGTTCTGGAGAGGATATCTTCACACTAAAGTCCCCAGGACATTCTCTAATTAGAAGAGAGTATGGGTTTAGCTAACAATGCAAAACTGATATATTGGGAATGGGTGGACCTTAATTAGTAAAATATTCACACACAGCAAATGTAGTATTTTTTAAGTGTTGTACACAACAATGTAAAAACTGTATTATTACCTCATTATCTTATGTTTACTCAGGCTCTTGTGTATATATATATATATATATATATATATATATATATATATATATATATATATATATATATAGTCAATGGTAAGTCATAGTCAGTGGTAGGTCCTGGCTTCCGTAGGGAGTCTTTTGCAGTGTAGTTGTGTCTGTATGTACAGTATAGAATGTTCAATTAATACACACTTTTAGAAGTTTGAAGATAGCTCAAGATTGGGGCATTAAAAAAAGAATACATGTATGTTAGGTTGGTGGAAACTAACATGTAGTGTAGTGTTCTGGAGAAAGGATACAGGTCTATAAAGACAATAGATTGAGAGGGGACTTCATGGCCTTGAACAAACACATTGAAGCAATGTTAATTTTGGCAGCAAATTTCAATTTAGTTTTAGTCTTAGTCTTAGGACTAAAATGGCATTTTAGTTTTAGTCCCATTTTAGCTTTCTGCAAGTATTTTAGTTTTAGTCGTATTTAGTCGACTAAAACTCCAGTACATTTTAGTCGACTAAAACGCCCTACATTTTAGTCGACTAAAACGTCCTATATTTTAGCCGACTAGAACTCATTTTAGTCATCTATAATCGAATGGGTGTAGTTAAATTGTAATTTGTAATGCATTATTTAAGCATTTCTCTACAATTTCCAAACTCATTATATACTACTGCTGATCCTGGAGTGAAAAATCTAATATGTTATTATTTATGGCATTAAGCTTTGAGCACGCACCAGTGCTAATTTTGGCAGCAAATTTCAATTTAGTTTTAGTTATAGTCTTTTGACTAAAATGCCATTTTAGTTTTAGTAGTATTGTAGTCTTAAGACTAAAATGCCATTTTAGTTTTAGTCGTATTTTAGTCATCTGAATTGCTTTCGTTTTAGTCGTATTTTTGTCAACTAAAATTGTGTTAATTTAGTCGACGAAAACATTTTAGTCGACGAAATTAACACTGCATTGAAGTCAAATAGGTAATACTTTTTACACAGCTAATTTTGTTTTTACTACTCTTACCTTCATCCCTACCTCTGCTAACAGAAACAGAGATGCATTGATTAGTAAGAATAGGCTGCCAATCGCTTCTAAGCAGTGCTGGGCTTTCTAATCAGAAAGCTCAGAATGTTTTGCATGTGTAATGCATGGATCCTGCAATAAAAGTTTAGCTGGAAAATAAAGATTATTGAAAATAAATACTAAAATAAAAGAAGAAAAACATAATTTTTTTATCAGTAATCATTTTAAGTAAAACTGGACATTAGCGTTTCCCTTTAAATAAGTACAGCAGTGTGTTACACAACATTGTATATCTATAGCTAAAACTTTGGATTGAGTAGGGAGAGGCTAGAACCCCTGTAAGTTTGAAATTGTCATCTGTATCCCCGCTGATGAGTTATGCCCCGTACACACGTTCCGATTATCGTACGACAAAACTCGCTTTCGACCTGGTCTCAGATCTGATCGTTAGTACACAGCTTTCGACAGCCGATCACGACAGTTGGTCCAACAAAATCCGAAGGGACAAACAGGAAAACATCTGTCGTACGACATCTTCTCGAACGATAATCGTTTCGTCAGTACAGTATTCGTACGCTAAAAGTCGATTGATAAATACCACGCATGATCGGAAACAGTAAAATAATCCGCAGGGGTCAGACGTATATACATCACTTCCATTACGTAGCTATGAAAAATATACTTGGTCAGTGAATTGTACGAAGAAAGTCGGATGGTTTGTACGCAGAGTTGCTTTCGATTTTAGTAACATACAACAATTACGAAACTTTAGTCATACGATTATCGTACTATAATCGGAACATGTGTACGGGGCATAACTCTCTTTATTTGGCCTGATGGCCACTGACTGAAAGTTCCCTTACTGTCGTGTCTACAGCACAAGAAGTGAAGGGAAGTCTCCCAAACAGGACACCCAATTGAGAGGGGTTTTAGCACTTCACAAGTCTATCAAAACATTTTGCATTAGGTATACTTCCACCTGATTACTACATACCCTCCATGATTACCTGCCCACCCCAGCATGTTCTCATACAAAACCTCCTAACAACTCTTTCCCTGCCACCTAGATACCTTCCTTCCCACCTCTCCTACCTATCTGCACGTACTTTCTCATCTCAGTAAATCTTAAAATGAACCTGTACTCCACTTTGCAAATTTTTAAAGTACAAGTCATGCCAAAGGACATACACTCCAAGATTTCCCATTCTCTTATCTAGTTGTACTTTGTTACTGGACCCTGACTTAGGCAACTTTACAGTTAAGCTCCATCAACTGCCAGTGCTCAGTCCGGTGGTGCTGTCACCAGCCAATGTCATTGGCAGAGTTGTATAAAGTACTCGAAACCCATACTTGAGTAAAAGTACAAGTGCTCGATCAAAAAGTGACTTGAGTAGAAGTGGAAGTGCTCGATCAAAAAGTGACTTGAGTAGAAGTACTAAAGTATTCAACATTTTTTGTATTTAAGTATTGAAAGTAGTTTTTTTAAAAATATTGCTACTCAAGTACTGAAAGTAAAAGTACCAGTAGTTTTGAAAAACAAATTGCTACTCAAGTACTGAAAGTAGAATATGTAAAGAAATCAGGTGCGCTGCCTAGTGCATATGTGCAACATACAAAATGATGCAAACAAATAAACCAAAAATGCAATAATAATGCAAAAAAATGAAAACGTATGCAATTCGTGTAAAACAAAAAATGTCCAGAAGGTGACTAGTGATACACCAATGTGCAATAAACGTCCATGTTATAAGTCCATAAATAAAGTGCATGGACTTATAACATGGACGTTTATTGCACATTGGTGTATCACTAGTCACCTTCTGGACATTTTTTGTTTTACACGAATTGCATACGTTTTCATTTTTTTGCATTATTATTGCATTTTTGGTTTATTTGTTTGCATCATTTTGTATGTTGCACATATGCACTAGGGCAGCGCACCTGATTTCTTTACATATTCTACCACATACACTCTAAGGTAGCAGCACACCCTATATTGAATCAGCGCACTTTCCTACCCATCACAAGTACTGAAAGTAAAAGTACAAGTACTGTGTTATGTAGTTATTAAAGAAAGAAGTCAAAAGTTTGAACATCATATTGTTTTTTATTATTTCAAATGCAGCTTTTATTTATACATACAGTAGCTTTTATTTTCGTATGCACTGATAATACACATGTTTTGAGCTTCATGAAACCTGCCATCTACTGTTCTGGCAGTGGTAATTTTTATAATAGTAACGAGTAACTATGCAGCACAAAAAAAAAAATATCGGAGTAGAAGTATTGAAATCATCGAAAAAATGTAGTGAAGTAAAAGTGGAAGTAGGAGAAAAAAATTCTACTCTAGGAAAGTACAGATACCGCCTTTCGCTACTTAAGTACAGTAGTGCAGTAGTTCTACTTAGTTACTATACATCTCTGGTCATTGGATAGTGTTATGGCAGGTGATGGAGCTTAATCATGAGGTAAGGGAAAGTTAGGTCCCAGTGATGAAGTGAAACTTTATCAGAGAGGTGGACTGAGTGCCCATTTCTGGCTAATAAAAGTTAATAAAAGATATCTTGTGGTGTCTGCCCTTGAGCTGAAAATTTTCTTTATCTTAATATGGAATACAGGTCCACTTTAAAGAGTCTGCTGTTACACCTGAACGCCAGACCTTCCAGAACCCTGCACCTAGCTTTTCCATTTTTAAACCACAGGTTTTCAGAATTACCGGAACCCCTTCACTGCCAGAGAGGTATGGTTCATGTGGTAGAGTGAAGGGGTTGCAACAGGCTATTGACTTGTGTTTGTTATATCCCTCACATAGTTCCTGGACAAGTCAGAAGATGTCCTACTGAAGCACCAGGCCAGTATTAATGAGCTGAAAAGAACCTTGAAACAGCCAAACAGCAAACTTGTTCACAGAGAACGTGGGCGAGAAAAGAGGCTGCCGTCTTCACCTACCTCCTCATCCCCCAAACCAGAGGTAAGTTTACTTTTATTTTATAGTGTTAAAGGACCAGTCTGTCTAAATTAGGGATCGACCGATTGTCGGTAAGCCGATATATCGAGGGCCGATCTGCACTTTCCCAGATATATCATAATCGGCCCCAGAGGTTACCAATATTGCCGATATTTGGGGAAAGTGCTGTACTGGAGTGATGCCTGAAGCTAGAGGCATCACCTCGGTACCAGGGGCGACGGTCGGCTGTCTTGTAATGACAACCAATGCGGCTGAGAAGCCGCACGGCTGTCATTATAAGGAGCGGAATGTCCCCCCCCCCTCCCGCCGCCTTCTGTGGCTCGCCCGAGTCTCCCGTCCCACCAGGAGACTCAGGCATCCTACCTACACGGCCGCTGAAGACCTAATCAAAGCCGCATTTGGCTCTGATCGGGTCTCCATGTACCCGGAAGTGATGTCATGACATCACTTCCGGGTACTCGGCGCCAAATTAAAAAAGATTACAGCATTCATAACAGCCAAACTTGGTGTTTTGAATGCTTTTAAGTGCAGAGGAGGGGTTTGGGTATTTTAAACCCCCAGATCCCTCCACAAGAGTACCTGTAAAAAAAAAAATAAAACATTTTTTTTTTAAATGTCCGAAAATATCGGAATATATCGGCCAATACTGATATGCGATGACCAAATTATCGGTATCGGCAATAAAAAAACGATATCGGTCGTTCACTAGTCTAAATGCTCTATATACATTAAGTCAATACTCAGGCCTGTCCTCTCCACTATAAGACACTGAGGCTTACTAATACACAAAGAAAGACAGGTCAAAGCACAAAGTGGAGCTGTAGACTCACATTTACAGAATAAAGTACATGTAAACCCTAATGTTGAGATTGCCCAAGTACTGCATATCAAAAACAATAGGCTTTTTGTTTAAATAAATTCTTCCCTATGCAGCGGTGGGTGCAAACGAACACACGTCCTACCTCTGATCTGATCGGTCCACTAAAAACAAACAGAAGGGGATCTTTTCTCCTCCATATAGGCGGATCAGATCGGAGGGTAGTCAGGTGTAAAAAGACAGTGGTGTCGGTTTAGACATGGCCAGCCATACATAACAGAGCTGATTTTGTGGCTCTGTCTGTGTACACTCTGCAGAAACTGAGGGGACACGGACCTGTCATCCATCTGCTCTGTTAAAGTGGAGTTCCGTCCCCCTCCAAAAATTAAAAGTCAGCAGCTACACATACTGTAGCTGCTGACTTTTAATATTAGGACACTTACCTGTCCTGGAGTCCCACGATGTCGGCACCGCAGCCAATGTTTCCATTGGCTGTGGGGTGCTGGCGCCGCCATTGCAAGTCAGGGAACCCGGCAGTGAAGCCTTGCGGCTTCACGAACGGGTTCCTACTGCTGCGCATTTGGATTGGCTCGGCGGCGGAGGGTAGGAGGAGGGGTCCTCACTTCGCCGCGGCGCCATTCCCGGGAGTGGGAAAGGGTACCTGTCAAAAACAGGTACCCCCACCCCCCCGGAAAGGTGCCAAATGTGGTACCGGAGGGGGGGGGGAGCAAATGAGCGGAAGTTCCACATTTGTGTGGAACTCCGCTTTAAGATCAGCGGGCAATCTGTCCACCCGTGTGAAAGGGACCAAAATGAACAACTGACCCAATTAAAAATTGAAAAATAGCAGTGCACTTTCTGTGCCTTGGTACTCTTGTTCTGTAGCCTCATATTTGTATATCTGCAACGTAAGATCATTATAAACTGCTAATCTCATCTTATCTGGGGTGAGATTTGGTGATGTCAATACTGTGCTGCTCTCAGTGTTTGCTGAAGAGAAAGCTGCAATGCTAGGATTTCCCTGATGTTGCTTTTGATTATTATAATACTCCTGCTGCTTTTTATATTTTTTTAAATATTTTTTATTGTTTTTTTTTTTTATTTTTTTTATTTAATACATACATACATACATACATACATACATACATACATACATACATACATACAAACAACCACACAAAACAGTTAGCATAAGAAAACAAAGGGCATGAGTTCCAAGTGTAGAATAGCGGTGCTCATCGAATGCACAGAACGATTTTCATACTTAGATATTTGGTGCAGTAGGAAAATCTGTAAAACAAGATCTAATACGTGACAAGTTATAACAGGTGTAGATAACTTACACAACGAATATGTAGGATTGAGTGTTCTTACCGCTAAGAGCAAAATATACAGCAAGAATCAGCAAATGGAGCCCTAATACAATGCCACTAAACAGTTGTAAACTAAAACCAAAACTACTGTTAACAGTATAGTTAGGACTGATAGCTCTACCTATTTCTTTCCCAAGCAAATCAAACCAACATCTATCCTGAATCTGCTACATAAGCATATCTAAAACAACCCCATTAGCCTTGCAAGATTTGCGCAGAGACAAAGTCTATTGGAGCTAACCCTACTTTTGCTGCTTTATGAATAGCGTGTGATCAATTATCAGATCACCTGTCATCAGGGAAGCAGCTCTGACATGAGGAAGCAAATCCCTGCTCATCTACCAGGATAGCCGCCACCGCACAAATAAACAGTGCAGAACAAGACATGGAATGTCAGTTATAGGGGAAAGATCAGCAGCAGGGACTTTACAATCAATACTTGTGATTAGACTTTTGTCCTCTAAATGCTATTTTTGTGCAGAGCTTCCACAATTCAGGTGCTCTTCCAAACACTTGTAGGCAGGTGGAGAAGGGTTAACACAGTTTTCATTTTCCCGGGCTTTTGGGGTTCTGCCCTCTACCTTGGTATGCCTATAAAAAAAGGGGGAAGGGACTGCATGGCTGTCTGAGAAAATGTAACCTCCAGGAACCCCTGACCTGCTTGCATGGCAATCTACCTCACCAAGGACCTTGCCAATTATGTACTACTACCTGGACAGGTAAAGTGCTTATAGTCCCGGTTCACACTTATGCAATGCGGGAACCCTGCAAATCTACTGCGGGTTCCCGCATCGCATTCCCAGCGCAGGCAGTTCACACTGCCATATGTGAATCGCTGGGGGGTGTCAATTCAAAGTTAGCGAGATCACTTCACATATCGCAGTGCGAACTGACATTCGGACACGAATCGGATCGCATAAGTGTGAACCGCCATGCGATCCGATTCTGGTGCGGACCCAAAAAAGGGTCCTGTGCATGTTTGTGTCGAATCAGATGCAAATTCAGCCATACTATCTGTATGGCTGATTTCGCATCGCACAGACATCGCATGTGATTTTCATAGCAGAGCGCTCCGAATCACATGCGATGTTTGCCATCGCACTAATGTGAACTGAGCCTAAAGAGGAAGTAAACTCTGGACAAAAAAATGAGAAAAAAAAAAACCTGTAAGACAAAGGCATATTGAGCTAGTATGCATCGCCTACTAGCTCATTATGAAATACTTACCTTAGAACGAAGCCCCCGCAGTGCCGCCCGCATAGCACAGGAGGGCCGACATGTTCGGCCCTCCTGTTTCCTGGTTCGCGTCCTCCGGCCATCTGATTGGCCGAAGGCGCGATTACATCACTCCTGCGCATGCGTACGGAAGCCGCCGTTCACGGCACAGGGCTCTGAAGGGACGGCACGGATGGCCATTCCTTCAGAGCGCATGCGCCGATGACGTAATCAGCTGCATTAAAAGTAAATATCTCCTAAACGGTGCAAGTTTAGGAGATATTTACAGTACCTATAGGTAAGCCTTATTAAAGGCTTACCTATAGGTACAACTTCCAAGAGAGAGTTTACAACCTCTTTACCTGTTCTAAGCCTGGTCTGAAGTTATTCAAGTGCATGGAGGTATGTGGTAGATCTAGAAGAACAGTGCATGCATAAGTGCTAGTGCACGGATAGCCCCAATTTTGTCACAGGGAGGGTGGTGGCAGAGGTATGCTGGACTATTAGAGTAGGGCACAGGCTCAGCAATGTCCCCCCTAAATACTACTGTACATCCGGAAGGCTAAGGTGTGCAGTGGCATGGGAGAGGACATTTCACAGAGGACCTCTGTATGTTACACCGCTGCACAGAGTGTACAGCTTGCTTCTAAGCCGGGGTTCCACCCTAATGTTGACTTCCACATGAATGGGGCCCTGCATGGTCCTAGGCATTGGTGAGCACGTACATATGAAGAGGTACCTCCACTTGCAGGGCAAGGAGGCCCTGCCCCACACACTGTTCTGTGGAAGCTCAGCTGCCCATCTCAGACTGTGCAAGAATGTGCAACTGGTTGGCCTGCCGCTCTCTCTGGCAGTGTCTGACAATCAAGAGAGTTCATTGAAAACAACAACAATTAGCTGGGGCTCTCGCATGCCTTAAATGTTGATCTGTAACATGAACACCCTGTTATTTATTACTTCAAAATTCTATTTCTCTCATTCATTGACGGACACAGCTCCTCATCTTCATGATTATATGCTATTATACTGCCCCCTACAGGATTAGGACACTAGACATAGGCACCTCCGGGCTCCCCTCCCTCTCAGTCAGCGTCCTCCCCCCTTTTTTTGATGGTCTAATGCAGGCCTTCCCCCCCCCCATCTGTCCATCCCCCAACCCCCCCCCCCCCGGGGTGGACATACCATTTCTGGTTGGCCTGGGGTGTTGCACTGGCGATGGGGGGGGGGGGTTGCTAGTGACCGAACTATCGTTCCTCGGGGGGGGGGGATTGGGCATGTTGGGATCTTTTTTTTGTGCTGCTGGGGTCCCCCCTGGGAGCTGCCATTTTCTTGTAGCCTTTTAAGCTATAGATCGGTGGCCATGTTTTGTGAAATAAGTGGCAGCCATGTTTTTGGAGTTGGATGGGCGGTGATTCCAGAAGCTCTTTCTTGGCCTCTAATGCTGATCCATGGATATTCCTCTTCCCGATCGCCGCATTGTGTGCAGTTAGTTCGGGCTGTGAGTATCTGGCCAGTGGTGGTGAATCCTTTTGTGGGGTTTTCTCTCCCTCTCTCTGCTACTGCAGCAGTAGTGCTCTGTGCTGGGCCTTGAGGTGCCGACAGCACAGTGAGTTGTCCCTTGCAGTGTTTTACACTTCTTATGTGTGGGCTCCCCTCTTAATTCATGTAGTCCCTGGAGCATATTTCACCACCTGATCCCCTTTCAGAGGCTGTCGGGCCCTCTGGGTCCCAACAACTGACTGCACTGATGGCGGTCTTGGAGTCCTTGGTTTCCAAGGTAGATTTGGTCCTGGGCAAATGGGCCAGCAAGAAGTATCCCTCGCCTTCACCTGTTTTCTTTGTCTCATCAGATTCAGAATCTGATTCGGCCGCCACAGATGCGAGTTACCCTTCAGGATCTGCGTCCACGCACCCTGCATGCTCAGATAGTGAGGATGATTCTTCTGTTTCGGACATGAAAAGGCGCTAGTGGATGCACTGATTGTATCAGTGTGGGAACCCTTAAAGATGGAGGATGCGTCTAACGCAACATCAGAGGCATGGGTCACCTTTGGCACCCACAGGTCCTCAAAAGGTGTTCCCTTTTCCCACCTTCTTTGACAATATTGTCACAAAACAGTGGGGGTGCCTGAAATGCACCTTTGCAATCCCGAAGCGTTTTGCAATGCGGTACCCTATGAGGATTCCCTCCTTAAAAAATGGACAGTTCCTCCTGTAGTGGACTCCCCACATGCCGGTTGAATAAAGCCACTGTCATCCCCAGTTAAAGAGTCCCTGGTCTTCACAGACCCGACTGATATGGCAGGTCAAGGCCTCCGACCTCCTATGTTCATTGTGGCTGGTTTGGCACTTAGACCGGTATTTACTATTGTCCTGGTGTCGCAAGCTATGATGAAGTGGGCAAAACTTCTATGCCGGGACCTGGAGGGGGTACAGCCCCCCCTGCTTTTGCAGAGCTGGTGGATCAGTTGGTCCAAGGGCTACAGTTTGTCTTTAATGCCTCTTTGGATGCCACTCCCTTGATTTCTAGATTGTTTCAGCGGTGGTCCTGCGGCGTATTATATGGCTGAAATGCTTCTAAGAAGGCCTTATCCGATCTTTCATTTGTGGGGGATCACCAGTTTGGAGCTTCTTTGGATGACATAATCAAAGGTCTCACAGGGGAATAGAGTACTCTTCTTCCTCAGGCTTCCAAGGGTAAGGAGTCCTGTCCCAGACGGGGGCCTTTCTTTTTGGCTCACGAGTGCCATTTTTGTCCCTTCAGGGCCTTCGGTGGGGGTTCTAAGAGGTCTTGGTCCAGCAAGCCACAAGCGGGTTCTGCCAGACCTGCAGACAAGTCTTCCTCCACATGAGGAGGCACCCTCACCCATATCTGGGGTGGGGGGGGGATGTCTTCACTGGTTTCTGGATCCGTGGACCTCCCTAATCCAGGACTAGTGGGTCCACAAAGTCATTCTCTCCGGCTATAAGATCGAGTTTTGATTATATCCTCCGGAAAGCTTCTTCCCCTTCCAACCTGCACTTGTCCCCAAATCGCTTAGAGGATCACTATGGGGCAGTGCAAGACTTGTTACTTCAAGGGGTGATTGTTCTGGTTCCGACATCGGAACGTTTTCAAGGTTTTTACTCAAACCTTTTTACAGTTCCCAGGTGCGTGCAATTCTGGACTTCAAGCTGCTCTTTCAGAAGTTCCAAATGGAAACCATTTGCACAGTTGTGCCGTTCCTAAATCAGGGGGATTTCCTCACCTACATCGCATAAAGAATGCCTACCTTCACATCCTAATATGTGCCGCCCACCAGTGCTTCCTCCGCTTTGCCGTGGGCGAGGAGCACTATCAGTTTGTGGCGTTACCCTTTGGTCTTGCCTCCGCTCCTTGTTTTTTTTTTACAAAGGTATTGGGCCCGTTGCTAGCATTGCTGCGTCAGCGGGGATAGTGATACTGGGGTATCTGCTTTTGCGAGCAGAGTCTTTGACTGCTCTGTTGGCCAACTTGGATAAACTCTGAGGGAATTTGGCTGGATTTTGAATCTTCAGAAATCTGCTCTGGTTCCGTCCAGAAGCCTGAACTATCTGGGTCTGACGCTGGACTCGGCCTCAGCCAGAGTGTTTCTTCCTCTGGAAAAGCTTCAGAAATTGTAGGGGGCAAGTCAGCTTCTGATTTCCAGCAGACCGTCATCTTTTCGGACTTGTATGCGGGTGCTGGGCCTGATGATGTCTACCTTCGAGGTGGTTCCATTTGCACAGTTCCACACGAGATCTCTGCAAATGGAGATTCTAGGGAAATGGAACAAGGATCCTCAGTCTCTAGACAATCTGATCCTGTTGAGCCAGAGTATGGGGGGTCCCCGGGTAGGTGGCTTTGTTCTCCGGCACTTCGTCAGGGAAAATCATTTCTTCCCCTGTACTGGACAGTCGTCACCACAGACACCAGCCTGTCCGAGGTGAGGAGACATCCTCGGCACAGAGTGTGCTCAGGGGTTCTGGACTCAGGAAGAGTCCAGGATACCGATCAATGTACTGGAGATCAGAGCAATTAGACTTTGTCTTGCTCATTGGAAAAGTCGTCTCCAGGGGTGTGCGGTACGGATTCAATCAGACAATGCCACGACAGTGGCCTATGCCAATCACCAAGGGGGCACAAGAAGTGTCCTGGCGGCTCGGGAAGTAGCCGGTGTTCTCTCAGGGAAGATCTGCTGTCTCAAGGGCCAATCTTCCATCCTGCTTTACAGTCGCTGGTTTTGATGGCTTGGCTGTTGAAAGCCAGGTGCTAAAGGATAGAGGTTTGTCTGAGTTGGTGATTCCTACGTTGTTAAAAGCTAGAAAATCTACTTCTAGGAAGATTTACCATCGCACTTTGAAGATGTACATTGTGTGGTGTAAATTCCTTTGGTGTTCACCCTCGCTCCTTTTCAGTGATCTTTCGGATCTTGGCTTTCCTTCAACGAGGGGTTGAGCAGCACCTGGCCTTGAGTACCACCAAGGGCCAGGTCTAGGCCCCGGCGGTTTTCTTTCAATGTCTGTTGGCCACACATTCCCTGGTATGTACCTTTATCCAGGGAGTGAGACATTTGGCTCCTCCAGTGCGGTCTCTGTTGCCACCGTGGGACCTCAATTTGGTGTTCTCAGTTCTCCAGAAGCCTCCCATTGAAGATATTCGTGAGGTTCCCCTGCTTACGTTATCCCAGAAGGTCTTTTTGGTGGCTCTCACTTCTGTGAACAGGGTGTCGTCTCTGATTTTAATTTGAATAAAGACATCGTGTTACCTTCCCTGTGTCCCAGGCCTAAGCATCCTAAGGAAGTTGCTTTGCATTCCCTGGATGTGGTTTGGGCAAAAAGGGTGTACCTGGCAGCTACGGAGTCTTTTAGAAAGTCAGACTCACTACTTGTCCTACTTGTCCTCACAGATGGACCTCGCAAAGGGCTGGCTGCTTCTGCTACGACCATTTCCAGATTGATCAGACAGACTGTGGTTCAGGCTTATTCCATTTAGGGTCAGGTTTCCTCCTTTCCCTTTTAAGGCGCACTCTACACGGGTGCTTAGTGCCCCCTGGGCCTTCTGTTATCCTGCGTCAGTACTGCAGGTTTCCAAGGCGGCCATCTGTACGTCTGTTTTATAAGATGAATGTGCTGGCATCTGCAGATGCTTCCTTCGGCCGCAAGGTTTTGCAGGCTGTTGTTTAGAGGAATTGTTCTACTTTGGTTGTGTTTTATATTTTTTTCTAGTGAGCGCCAGTTGTTGATAGTTGAGCTCCATGTTTACTGGTTGGCTATTTTTAGCCTTGGGGAAGGTTTTTTCTTACTGTTCCCACCCCTCGCGTTTGATACTACTTTGGGATGTCCCATATAGTCATGAAGATGAGGAGCAGTGTCCATCAATGAACGAAAGAGAAAATGGGATTTTGACTTACTGTAAACTCTATTTCCCTGATGTTTATTGACGGACACAGCACCCGCCCCTCAATGGAGTTGTTTTTTTTTTTCTCTTCTGACACTGCTTGTAACATAACTGAATACCATTAGCAGAGAGTGGGAGTATACCCCCTGCGACTGCCCACATAGGCGTAGTCAAGTCAAGTTTTGTCTGCCTAGTGTCCTACTCCTTTAGGGGGCAGTATAACCCATATAGTCATGAAAATGAGGAGCTGTGTATGTCAATGAACATCAGAGAAATGGGTTTTATGGTAAGTCAAAAATCCCATTGTTTTTTCAAATGTGTTAAGATTCCAAATTATGTTTCCTTAAGCATGTCCAAAATACGAAATAATCACTGTAGTTTGTTATCATTCCAGGTAGGAACATCACAGCAAAAGCGTCATTAATCATGAACCCCAGAGAGACTTTTATTCTGAAGGTTCTGTCTGGAACATCTTAATTTGTCTTGATCAGATTTCTGCTTCTCTAAATCTCCCCAAAGATTTATCAAAGAGATTACCTGGGGGCTGAAACTCTTGTGAAGGTCTGAGCAGCCTCTTGCTGTGTCCTGATTAGACCAAAGCAGTATAAATTTTTTTTTTCCTGCGTTCATTTCATTCTGCTTTATTCCGAAGATATCACGCCTGATAATTTCTAGCTTCTGTTAGTGTCTACCAAGCTTTAATGATGTCTGCAGCTCAGATCTTTCTTCTCTAGGGATGCTCTCCATCTGCCTTCATCCTAGGATTGGCTGATTTTATCAGACCTCATCTCTTCAGTTTAACACCAGCTATTAAATTGTGTTCATCCATTATATTTTTCATTTTATACACATCAGAAGTCATTCTAGGCTGGCATTCTTCCCTCCTTAAAGCAATATTCATCTAAAAAAAAAAACAAAAAAAACACATTAACCCCTACATGACAAAGGTAAAACAAATCCTAATGCCTGAACACAATTTTGCAACTTTGACATGTGTAAGTGCAGTCCAGTCAAATTTCTCCACCCCAAACTCCCTCATCCATGTCTTTATGGGCCTTGTTTTGTGCACTGCTCCAAATCATTTAGTAGGGGGGGGGGGGGGTGTTTTTCGGGGGTTGGGCTTGGCCCATGGTCCATAAAGACATGGCTGAGCGAGTTTGGGGTAGAGGAACTTGACTGACTTTCACAGTGTCCTGACCTCAACCCAATAGAACACCTTTGGGATAAATTTGAGTGCAGACTGCGAGCCAGTAAACAAAATATTTTCTGTATAACCGTTTCTTCACCCCTATTGATGGCTAGGTGTCGCTCTTGGTTACAGTGATGATCGGGTTAAATACCCTTAATTGTTGTTACCATTCAATGGCGGTATGATGAGTTAGCCCAGGTGGTCGTCCTGTTTTAGGTAAAACAGGACGACCACCTGGGCTAACTCATCATACCGCCATTGAATGGTAACAACAATTAAGGGTATTTAACCCGATCATCACTGGCTCTGCCCAAGCCCCCTGTATTTATGCATACCCCCATATCACAAACACTAACTAATTAACTGTAACCAAGAGCGACACCTAGCCATCAATAGGGGTGAAGAAACGGTTACATACCGTCAGCGATCTAGACATTTGTCAGATCCCTGCCCAGCCCCCACCAAGCCACACCAACCCACGATCAATATATCACCATACAGCAATTACCCAAAATAATTATACTGTCTCACTTAACGGCCTTTCGGACCAAAAAGGCATCTCCCAATCCTCTCCCAAAAACTGAAGCATACCAACAATTTCATTTTGAGTGACACCACCAAATGTATATCCAATAATAACGGTACACTTCAATTTAAATCCACTTCATTGGCGCCCAACTGTCCCATAAGGAGTCTCTTCAAGGACATTAATTATGCAACTTGCAATTGATTGATTACATATGTACTGAGATTCTTGAAGTATCACTTTAAAGTGCCGGCCGGTTTTTGTCACTATATGTTCAATGTTATGTCTGTCTTGTTTCTTGTCTTGTGCACTGATTGTAACCACATATTATGTAATCTTGCAGGGTTATTACACCCCAGAATTTTTTATCAATAAATGTCTATGATCACTTTACTTAGAGCCCGTCATACTTTTTGCTGACTAAAAACCTGTCTTTTTTTCTGTGGTCTATACAGAAAATATTTTGTTTATATGCTGTTTTTAGGTTAAGCCAGCCAAACGCACACATAGACTCAACCAAATAATACTCCTAACAAACCACTTTATATGCAGACTGCGAGCCAGGCCTTCTCGTCCAATATCAGTGCCTGACCTCACAAATGCGCTTCTGGAAGAATGTTCAAACACTCCCGTAGACACACTCCTAAACCTTGTAAACAGCCTTCCCAGAAGAGTTGAAGCTGTTATAGCTGCAAAGGGTGGGCCAACTCAATATTAAACCCTACGGACTAAAACTTGGATGCCATTAAAGTTCATGTGTGTGTGAAGGCAGGCTTCTCTACTTTTGGTAATATAGTGTATATGTGGCCCCACTTCTGTAGTGGCTGCATTTGGTTTCTTTTTTTAAACCTTTTACCTTTATTTTCACCTGGTAAAAGTAGTAACATCATCAAAACTCACTCCAAATCTCTTGAGATAGGCAGTCAGAGGCAGCAGTATCTTAGGTGATATACAGCTATGAGGCTCAATGCAGAGGAAGCACACTGCTTTTTTTCTTGAGAAATTCAAGACATAATGTAAATTTTTTGGATTACTTCTTATATTTACCTTTTCTTTAGAAAATGTTACTCCTGGCTTCCTCTTGTACATAGTGTTATGATACCAATGTAGTACAGGTGAATTATAAAGGGGTATCTTATGGCCCCAAAAATATAATACATGGTTGTGCTTGTAAAACCAAATTCATATTTTAACTATAATTGTACAGTCGTATTAAAATGCAACTATTCTGGTTTGATCCCTTCTCTGAATGACCCACTTTGTTTGATTTCTTTACAAAGCAGGAGGCGGAAGGTACCGGGAAAGAAGAAGAAGAGACAGATGCTGGTGCTGCACAGGATTCCGAGGTCTTTACCCTGAAAAGCTTGGCTTCATCCCCAGAGGTGCCTCCACTTTCCTACTCTCCTGTGCACTTAACCAACATTCAATTCTGAACTGCACAAAAGTATTGATTCCAAGACTAAATTCCCCAGTTTAGCTCAAAACACAACTGCTCATTACTCACTCTAGGGAGGATCAGAAATAAGGGCACTTCCCTTAGATCATTAGCTTTTAGAAGGGCTGGTAAAAAATGTATTTTTTAATACAGACTTACCTTTAAAATCTATTTCTTGAAGTACATCATGGGACACAGAGCCATAAATAAAAGCGTATGGGTTGTATAGCCACCTTTAGGTGAAGGACACTGGCAACCAATCAGAATTGATGCCCCCCATATAACCCCTCCCACACAGGAAGTACCTCAGTTTTGTATCAAGCAATAAAGACCCCATAAACGAGGGGAGGGACCTCTGTGTCCTGTAATGTACTTCAAGAAATGGAATTTACAGGTAAGTCTGTATTAAAAGATCTATTTTTCTTTTTGTACATCACGGGACACAGAGCCATAAATCATAACGTATGGGATGTCCCAAAGCAATGCATCTGAGGGGAGGGGGACACAAAAAAATACCGCCATCTGACCCAAAAAAAGGATTACACCGCTGCCTGCAGAACACTGCAGCCAAATGCAGATTCCTCCTGGGTTCCAACATCCACTCGATAGAAACAAGTGAACGTATGAACCACTGACCAGGTCGCGGCCTTGCAAATCTGAGCCATAGAGGCTCAATGGTGATGTGCCCAAGAGGCACCTCTTTCTCTAAAAGAATGTGCCTTTACAGGGAAAGGTGGAACTTTCCCTACAAAATCATATGCCTGGGTAATAACCTGACAGAAATAGAAGCATCCACAGAGGGTATATTCCATTTCTTAGTAAACTTTTCCTCCATAGGATAAAATAATGAAAACCTTTTGGGAGGAACAAAAATCCTATCGGGATTGTTCCAATCTTTATACATTTCTTGCTCCAAAAGCAGATGCATGGGAAACATCTGAGGACTAGGAGTAGGGCACAATGAGCCTAGAGAGGAAAAAGAGACTTCAGCTGTCTCTAGGGGAGGAAATTTGAATCCAGACCGGACCATTTCAGTAAGAGACTGAATAAACAACCTCTGGGTCTGAGCGGTAGATAGACTCCTCTGACCCTGACTCCCCAGAAGTGGAAACCTCAGCTTGACCTTTCCATAGGGTCACCATCAGCTACTTATTCCACATCCTCTGCCCAATCCTGAACTGACTCAGGGGGTGGCCCAGGTGAGGGAGATCTATCACGTTTCTTCCCATAGTGACGTAGGTTGCGGCAGAAGTACTAGAAGTAGCTACTATGCCTGGCAACCGTAATGGCTCAGATTGGCAAGATGCCTCTGGCTCTTCAGGAGGAGTGGACACAGTGGAAACAAGGCTAGGACCTTCAAGGTATGACGGTAGTATCACAGTGTCTTTTCCAACTGTGCCCCCCCCCGGCCCTTTTTTGGGCAGACATTGCTTTAAAGCAAGACAAACTTGAGGTACTATCTTGAAGTGTACTCAAGGCTAGTGCCAAGCTTATACAGCCTTATGCACACAGCACTGATTATCCCCAGATACAGGACCTGTTTGTGCCAGTAACATAAACCCACAGTGACTCACACAACCCAGCTGCTGCTGCTCTGTGTCCCTTTCAGTCTATGACAGAGGCTAGTGTGTTGGAGACAGTGCCTTACAGAAAGCGCCCATTTATGCATGTGCGGCATGGTACGTGGCATCCACATGCACACCAATTGCGTTACAACACACCCTCCATGCAGCGTACGCCTGTACTAAAAGGCAAAGATACCCACGCGCGAATAGGCCTATGCCATAGACGCGTCATCAAGACAGAGACGAACATGCAGATGCTTATGCGCCAGGACGAACACAACAAACATATGGGGTGAGAGCAGCTTAGGCTGAATCTAGTTTCTCACAGCTGATACTATTGAGGTGATCAGTTCAGGGTAAAATACAATGCGATACAATAGGCAAAGAAATTATGATTTAATCAAGCTTTGCAACAATCCCATAACAGCCTCAACAAGGTGTAACTTGTAAGCATAACATCCACAGTCTCATGGAGGGATACCTATGGCACATGGTCTCTGTTATCTTTTAAAAGGAACAGTGCATAAAATATTTACAATTTGCAATTATGCCACCAATTTTACCTTTAAGGTTTGCTAAATATAAGTAAATATTTTAAAATGGACTCACCAGTCCTGCCACAGGATTCTGTTTTGAAACAGGTATCCAATCTTCACCCATCACGGCGAGCTTTGTCTTGGTGACCTTCAAGGACTGGGTCCCCTATATAAGAGGGGCTACAGCCTTGGACCTGTAGAGCACCCTGCACGAAGGGCCTTTGGGGTTTGGTATTCCAACGGTCCAGATCCCAGGGTCCAGCGCCTTAAAGGACATCATTACAGGCAAAACATGGTATCTGCTTCCCGAGGCTCAGGTACCATCTTTTTAGTCCATTGACTGTTAAGGATGGATCTGATAGCTTAACCCCTTAGATTCAATGATCTTTGATGGGGGTAAATAGCACAATCTTCTGTCTTCTTTTGAAGAGAAAATAAGAAAAATGTGGAGAGACTCTCCACGGTGACCATCACCTTTAGACACTGGCGAAAAAACGGAGGTACTTCCTGTATGGGAGGGGTTATATAGGGTAAATTCTGATTGGTTGCCAGTGTCCTTCACCTAAAGGTGGTTATATAACCCATACGTTATGATTTATGGCTCTGTGTCCTTTGATGTACAAAAAAAGTAGAAATAAAATCAATAACTCAAATCACGCTCCATTATTGGTTGTCTTAGGTTTGAAGGATCTCCTGGCAAGACATATAATCTGAAGGCTAGACGAGTCTCTCTTAAATGATCCTATGGTAACCAAAGATTTAGAGAGTTATACTTGGACCTCTTTTTTTTAGGAGAATGATACAGAAAATATATCCCCAGTTGTGCTTTGGGAAGCACACAAGGCTTACATAGGAGGGAGATTAATAGCAGAGGGGGTTAAAAGGAAGAAATCATGGCAAGCCCAGTTGCAACTCCTTCAGGAAATACAAGGATTAGAGCAAATACATAAAAAAAATAAAACCATGGTGAGACTAGCAGAAAAAAGGAAGGCCTTAAAAGCTTTGATGGAACAAGATACTAAATGTGCATTTAAAGGAATGGCAAAACGCAATTATGAGATGGGAAATAAACCAGGGAAACTGCTGGCAGGAATATTTCAGTCAAAGAATACAGTGAGTTACTGTATATAGCTAAAATCAAGGATAAGAAAGGAGAGTTGAAATATTCCGTAAGTGATATCATTAAGGGCACTTCCAATATCAGAATTGCTCTTTGAACACCTCCATGTGATCTGGCCGATTATCGCTTCTTCTTAATGAGAATTGGGAAGAAAGCACTAAGCCACTTATGCTCTAGTTCAGTGTGTAGGGCAATTAACAGGCAAAGAATGTTGCAGTTAATAATGACCTTTTTCATCTATTTGTAAAATAACACAAGAGCAGAACATTTTATTATCTGTTTTACATATCAATATATAAAAAGGGAGTTCATTTTATACAAACCTGTCAAAGAAATGGCACGAAGGTGCCATCGTAGAACTTTCTAAATTGTGGCCTCAGCAAAAATTAAATCCCATGGAAAGCGACCTATTCAACTGACTGGGGCCGCCCGTAACCACTCTGTAACTGCGTGCAATGCATGTGGTTGTGGCAGTGTAGTTTTTTCAGGGTTAGAACAGGCAGTGAGAAGAGGACATATGGCCTCCATCTGTCAACCATGTTTCAGAAGGGCAGCAAGGAGCTGCTTTTACTACATATGTTCAGTCTACCATAAGTACTGTGGTGACAGGGTCTCCTAAAAATAAATCGCACCCTAACTGAATGTGAAGAATGGTTACTGTTAAGTTCAGCTGGTGATCTCCTCTTGCTTCTTATGCGATTGCTGTCTGCCAGAGGTGGGGGACTTGAGTCACATGACTTGACTTAAGTCAGATTTAAGTCACCAGTTTGAGGACTTGAGACTTGCTTGACTAAAATTAATAAAAGACTCGACTTGACTTTGACTTGGTATTCATGACTTGAGACTTGACTTTGACTTGGTATTCATGACTTGAGACTTGACTTTGACTTGAGACATATGACTCGAAATGACTTTACTTTTTTAAGTTATTAAATATTTGCATTTTCTCAAGATGTGTTAAAGCAAAATGAATGCCTGTTATGTTTCTGACACCACAGTCACTTAAAACCTCAATGGGTTCTGATTTTTAGCACACTGGCTGTTTAACAATGGAAATACTTAACATGTTTTTAGTGACTGTGGTGTCGAAACATGACCGGACGAAGGATTTTGAGCTGTTTGGGCATTCAAAGTGTTTCTTTAATATGCCAAGAAAAAAGCACTAAGCAGTTTTGTTAATGTTGAAAATAAAACAAAACCTTTCCTGACCACTGACTTTTAACTGATTTAAAGGTGAAAATTGGGGTAGATCAGTATTTTGACTTGATTTGGGACCTGACCAAAATAAATGACTTGACTTGCTTGACTTCTAGCAGGGACTCGACTTTACTTGCTTGCTTTTCGCCACAGTAACTTGGGACTTGCTTGAGACTTGAAGGTTAAGACTTGAGATTTGCTTGTGACTTGCAGATGTGTGACTTACTCCCATGTCTGCTGTCTGCTATATCTATGTGCCAGCCCTCCTCCATAGGGAATCTTCTTACACTCACAAGGACAATAAGGGGTAGTCTTGTGGGATCTAATTTCCAGAGTTGAGTATAATTTTTTACACAAGGGTCCCTAATCAGCCTGGACGCAAAATCAGTATATTTGTTGTTATACAATATCATGAAAATAGCAGTTCATGTACATTACATGTGTTTTTTTTAAACACTGTATTTTACATTTGATCAGTGAAAGTGTACTTCTAGCCCCAACTTTTTCTTTTGTTTTGAATATACTAGGGAATGGTTAAAACCCCTGTCAGTTTTCTTTTTGTTGTTGTCTGTGCCCCATGCGAGAGCTTTCCCTTCACTTTTTGTTAGACCTATCAGGACGTGAAAGGAAATCTTTCCAAAGTGAGGGATAATCCCCCCGAAGAGCACCAGAACAGGCACATCATTGGAAGATTTCCCTTCATCTTTTTTCTGCGATGACAATTGTAAAATTTTCTGTTTCTCAACACTCTTGATTCCAGTGACAAAGGTCACCAGGACAAAAAGAAAGGGTGGATCACATTCACATAGAGCAATATAAACTCCTATTAGACAGTTGTCACAGGAGCAAGTAGAGTCCCCATAGCAAAACTTTCCCTCAACTGCTGTTCTGGTGGCAACTCAAAATGTTGCATATTTCTTCAGTAGTGGTGACAAAAGTAATTCTAGACAAATATAGAAGTTGAATCTCTCTAAAGGGGACCCACAAAGCAAATAAAACTTGACAGGGGTACTAATCCTTACCTACTCTATTCAAAATTCTATTGGAATTGCATGCCAAAAAAAAGCGATAGTTAGACCCCATTCACACTAGCGCGACTTGTCAGGCGACTTGGTCGCCTGACAAGTCGCGGTGGGTCGTCTGCCATTGATTAGCACAAGACCGGTTCTAATAGGAGCGACACAAGTCGCTCCGACTTAGAAAAAGGGTCCTGTACTACTTTGGGGCGACCTGGAGGCGACTTGCATTGACTTCAATGATATGAAGTCCGTGCATGTCGCGCCGAGGTCGCCCCAGCAAGTCGTGTTGCCCCTGTGTGAATGGGCTCTTAGGTAGACATTATCACTTTCATAAACCACAATTAAAAACAATCCTTGAAATAATTATCTAGACTGTAGAAGAGAAATCTAGGGAAAACACTTGAGGAAAGAAATTATTGTAAAAACCATAATTTTCTGTCGTCGTAAGTTTCCAGCTAACCCCTTTCGCTCTGGTCACCGTGCAGGGCATGGAGCATTGGGTTTTTATAGAAAGGACAACAGAAAAGTCTCCTACGCCACTTGAAGAGGTTAAAAAAAAGCATTCTGTCCATATTTCTGGACTGGAGTTGTCCTCCAAAAGGGAAGAATATCCCCAGAAAGACCACCCTCACAAGGATAGGGAGGAACGAGAAATTGTGGATCTACCTGAGGAGAAATCCGTATCTATGATGAAGGGAGTGGAAAGAAGAAAAAGGCTACCACAGAGAGAAGAGCGCCTAGTGATGGTCAACAGTGAATGGGATATAGTAGAAGGCAAAGCAAGAACAGCACCTGATGGTGCACCTGCTGAAGATAGTAGGGAATGGGCACTCAGGTTGGAAAATGGCAAAGCCATTTCCTGGGGAAAAGGTGAACCATCAGATTCGAGAGGGAAAACAGGATTGGACGGAGAAGAGACCAGCACAAGAAGGATAGGGAGAGGAGTAGTGGGATCAGCAGAAGGACACCAAGAAATGGGTAGAACCATTGTTGAGCTTGGGGAAAGCAGACGTGTCATTTTGTGTGAAGATGAAGCTGATGACAGTGCTGAAGAAGGAGAATGGCACAATGAGGCCCACTGGGAGCTCCAACAGAACTCTTTGATATGGTGTGAGAGTGCAGGATACCTAAAGAAAAAGAAAAACCGGGAGAACATGGACATTTATGCGTCACCAAACAAACAACATGGGAAGCATTTTGTTGTTTCAGATGACCAAAAGGAGCAAAGTCAGCTAGGGGAGACGGTGACAAAACTGTCCAGAGAGTACATCACTACTGACATTCTTATGCCAGATGACCACAATGAAGATTTAATAGAAGAGGAACATGGTAGGACCATTATCAGTACAGAAGAGGCAGGACCTTCCGGTCTGGCAAATGAACAGTTGTCCTCAACTGTACAAATGACAACTGAGAGGAACACAGAGGACTTACCACTGGAAGATTGGGGTCCACCAGTGCTTCATTTTATGTTGCCAACCATTATTCCACTACCAGTGGCTGCTCCCAGGGAGAGAGGTCACCAAGAATTAGCCACAGATAGTAATCCAACTGAAAGAATTCTTCTACAGCCAAATCACAGCCATCATGATGCCCATTATTATGAAGGAAATGCAAGCCCTGCTGAATCCACAACTGATACGCCTGGAGACCTCTCCTCTCCAGATTCAGGCTGTGAAATAACGCTCACAGATGCGGCGGTAACTCCTGATCAGCATGTTTGTAGGGGGGAGGGAAAAGGCACCGAACCAGCTTTTTGTGGGCCCATTGTGATTTGCCTAGCACGCCAGAACCCTGTATGAGCCAACTGAGGGGGCATGATGTCGTAGTGGGATCTGTCTGCCTGTCTGTACCAAAATCCTCCCGACATTCGCTTCTGGCTGAAGTATCGTCTGGCTTAAAATACCCAGTTCCCCAAATATCAGGCTGAAAAGCATGGAAGCTAAAGAGGAGACGGGAGGGAGTTGCTGGAGGAGGGCTAAATGAAGGGGTGTAGCCACGGCTAAACTGGTAGCATCAGTAAAATACATCTCCTGCACTCCAGGAATGAGCGCTTCCAGTGACACTACTGTGAATCATTGGCTTGTTCTTATTCATCTGGGAAAACCAATACTTGGCAGATATTCTGCAGTTCATGCCCCATGTTAAATACATGAGTGGACTAAAAAAAAAATGTCTTGCGCTTTGCACCTCTATGGAAAAGAAAAGGTTACTAATCTCCATCCCACCTCCTCCCTACTTACTGCACTGAGGCTGCTGTGATCCTGCTTTTTTGCTCTGCATATGGACACTGATTTACTGGGCTGCATTAAAACTTAAAAGAGCTTGTAATGTCTTTAAGCATGTTTGGTGTTAAGGCCAAGTTGAACTACTTGAAGAAACATGTAGCCATCTTCAGCTCTATTTCCAAAGATATTCAATTTTTTTTTTAACTCTTATTAGCTTCTACTTCACTGGGTCTCGTAACCCTTAATACTTCCTGTTACAAAGACATTTTGGCATAAAAACTAGAGGAAATGGGGACATGTTTCCATAGCATCTAGCTGGATTCCAGCTTGCATTTTGTAACCTAAACTATTTGGACACCTGTCCATCGCACCTACTTTATAGCCAAAGTATGTGGACACCTCTCTAAATTAGTTCAGGTGTGTCTAGGGAAAGGTACTATTATGGATACAGCATACAAAGATATTTTACACAATTGTGTCCTTGTACACAAACACAGGTATGTAAGCACATGGTTTCAACATAAATCTGGTGTGGAGGACTTTGAGTGGGCTGCACTGAACCTCAACCTTAACCCTATTGAACGCTATTGGGATAATTGTGAACCAGGATTTCTTGTAAAACATTAGGATTTGACTTGGTTGAATGGGCACAAATTCAGATAGACACTAGGGATGGGATCAAGCGTGTTTGGATCGTAGTCCCAACCCACCTGAGCAATCCCACCAGGAAGCCCTCACTTCACACTGCCAATCAAGATTGGTGGTATGCAGTGAGGGCTTCCTGGCGGGATTACTCAGGAAGGTTGGGACTACGATCCAAACACGCCTGAGCCCATCCCTAATATACACACTCTTAAATCTTGTGAAAAACCTTCCCAGAAGAGTGGAGGTTGCTATAGCCCCAAGGGGGTTGGGCTCAACTTAATATTTATGCCCATGATTTTGGAACAGAATCTTAAACCAGCTCATATACTGTGGGTGTGATGGTCAAGTATCCACAAACCTTTTACCATTGATTGTAGGTTAAAGAAAGCTAGAAAACAACTCTGCGTTCTTCCAGATTTCATAGAAGAGCTCCTTTGTCTCTTTTTCTTTCTTTTCTGTACAACCTGTGTTAATTTTTTTTTTTTTCCAACTGTGACCAGAAAGTAGAATACACGCCTCGCTGTTGCATCTCATAATAGTTTAATACAGCCTAGTGAATCTGAGTCCACCTTTGCCTCGCTTGATGCTGTATTGCCCAGCATCAGTCTCATGCATCGTGCTGCGGGTCTTGCTGTTTTCTCCTTGGGAATCCTTCACTCTAACCCTTCTCTCCTGCTCTAGAGTCAACCTCTTGAACCAACATCCTGGGAGGAAAGGGATATCCCATGTGCCCTCAGAGAGGTCTCCCTGCCGGACCAGGGATATAGAAAATCCGGGACTGTCCATTTTCAGGTCAGGGCCATGAATGCCCTGATTTTGTCCTCTCAATTCCACTACTGCCTTGCAAAGAAATTTATGTCTGTGCATATTTATTTTATTATAATACATGGTATATAGAAATGATCTTCAGATAGTCACAGATTTTTAGGTTTTTACGGCATCACTTCTGTGGATGGCTGTACATTGGACTTCTTTATAAAAAAAAGTGAGAGGAAGAAAAGTGTCTTTTTGATCATAGCAGCCAATAAGTATCCAGTTGACATTCGAAATGCTGCTCCAGGTAGGTCCACTCATACACCAATCCCACACATCTTCCAATTGGATGTTGACTAAGCTCGCAAGCTGTACTAAAACCTACATAGAACATCCAGATAGCCACATTCCAATGCAATCCAATTTATTGCACAAATATAGACATGTACTTTAGGCTGTCATTGACACAGATAAGGACAATAAAGTCAACACATTCCACGCTATCTGCACTTATATCCAGCTGACATTGGTTAGAAAGTCAAAATTTGGGTATGAATTGGTTGCTATGACCAACATAGCTGATTTTCTTTTGTTCACTTTTATAAACCAAAGCTAAATTTGTGTTGTCTGTACATGTAAACTTGTGATGATTAGGATGGTTTGCCCAAGTGTGCATATAGCACTATAAACTGGATTTATAAATCCTACATGTACTGTATTTGTTCATCGCCTCCTTTGCTAATATAAGGTGTTAAATGTAATTGTTATTCCAATTACCCTAGACATGAATCAGTTAAGGCTGTACATACTGTAGATTTTGGAATGTTGACATTGATCAAGTGGTGATGAGCTCCATATATCATTTTCTTCACTCTCAAATAGACTATTTCTTAAAGCAAATAATAAGATGAGAGGAGTGTTCTCAGCGACCGTAGTATAATTAAAGCAGTACATATTTAGTTTTTCTACTTGTACTGTATGTATTTTCACATAATATAATTCGTTTTCTAATTCGTAATTTTAAAATTGTATTCCAAACGCTTATGGAAGGGCAAAATCACCCATCTGTCTGAACTCATTCAATTCACCTCTTCACCAACCACTTATTTTACTGTGACTTTCCCATCATGGCTTTTTGAATTCCCTCAGAGAGTGAGCAGCAGGGAGGCAGAGGAAGGGCGAACAGCAGGTGACGAGGAACAAGGAGCTGGCCTTCTAAAAGAAAATCAACTAAGCATTGAGAGGAAGTGTTCAAGCATAACCGTCAGCTCTACATCCAGTCTGGAAGCCGAGGTGGACTTCACAGTGATTGGAGATTACCACTCCAATGTAGGCTTCGAGGATTTCACCCGCAGTCTTCCTGAATTGCATAGAGACCAGGGAGATGGTTCTGGTGGCACAGAGAATAACCCTGCAACTGCTCCGCAGGAAGCATGTGATGAAGACAAGCAGGAGGAGGAAATAATAGAGGTACAACGCTACGGCACTGGAAACTGACGCTTATCAATGTTGTAATCCTGAGTACCACAACTTGACTTGTCCAGTTTTCCATCCATCCCAAAGTGTTTAACCGCATGGAATATGTTGAAAAGTGCATGAAATTGCCAAGCACACTGGTCCATATTCTTCGTTCCACATTTGTACTTGACCATCGTGTTTGTATTATGCCATAGCTATTCTGTGACCTCTGTTTGCATGCCCCTATATTATCTGTTACCTTTGACTTGCATGCTGTTTACAGCCAACCACTGAGCCAGGTAATATATTGAATGTCATCTGCCTAGTCACATGACATTATGAGTATATATACTTTGTATGCATATACTGTATGTCTTCATACTTCATAATAATAGTTATCTTGTGCATGTTTCTAATTCACATTGTGCGTGGCCGTAAATTGTTCTATGTATTATACAGATACTACACATAGCAGTCCACTGTAATGTCCTGTCATGGCAATGAATTTCTTTGTTCCCACAGTCAAACAGAACAGAGAAGGATGTCATCAGCAGCGTGAGTACAGTTAGCAGGACAGACGGGGAGAAAATCACAGATATACAGATGACTTCCATGCAAACCACTCAGGTAAGCATATACTATATGTTCTATTAAGTTACACAAGTTCATTCTGCTAAAAAGAGAAATACATATAAGTTTCCAGATGCTGCCCTCTGTGCGTTATATGGGAATGCATTTCCAACCCCCACCTCATTTTTCGTTCTCTACAGTCTCAGTACACATGGAGAAAGATGTATACTGAGAATATAAATCTTGCATGCATGGGGGGAGGGGGGGCTGGGGGTGAAACATTTCAATTGCAATTATTGTATATGCGCCACCAATGCCCGGCTCTTAAGTAGGGCATGAGCACTCAAGCAGCCTAACTTGTAAAGATTGGCTTGTATAAAGGGTTACGGAAGAGAACTTTATTCACATTAGAGACTTTTTGTAGTTATAGCAGAACTAAATCCACTTTGGATCTGCGAAGCAATTGCCATAATGCCACTGTCCTCCTCTCATGACTTTTATTTCAGCCTAAGGTCTTCTCTATTCAGTTATTGGGTGACCACTTATTAAGTACCTTCTGCATATGAAAGCTGGAGTCATAGTGCCCCGGCATGCAACTGCATTATCGGCTTCTTGCAGATGTGGTAAATAGGGATGCACGATCCGGCTTTTTTGGAGCCGATACCGAAATCTGGCGAGGTGAAATCGCTGATACCGATACGGAACCGATCCGGAGCTACACACAAAGCAAGCTGCTTCATGTGTGTGGCTCCTCCATTCACAGGCGGAGTGCATCTGATATCACTCCGCCTGTGAGCTGGACCTATACAGGAAGTAGCGGCTCCCATACTAGTACTGCACCTAGTAAGGGATGGCTGAGCCGTTACTCAGCAAAAACCGGATTGGCCCGTGGGACGGCTGAACTTTACCGATCTCCGATCCAGCTATTTTGTCTGGATCGGGGGGCCGATTTCCGATCCGAATATCGGATCGGTGCATCCCTAGTCATAAATGGCCCCATAGTGTAGACTGCACATCAAATTCTCTTCCTTCTGTTCCTTTTTATTTAGTTTAGTTCTGCTTTATTAAGACAGTGGGGTTGATTTACTAAAATTGGAGAGTAAAAATCTGGTGCAGCTGTCCATGGTAGCCAATCAGCTTTTAACTTCGGCTTGTTCAATAAAGTTTTGAAAAAAAAAAACCCTAGAAGCCGATAGGTTTCTATGCAGAACTGTACCAGGTTTTGTACTTTCCAGTTTTTAGTAAATCAACCCCTGTGATTTATTCAAATGAGCATTTTTTAGCAGCCAATGGGCTTTCAGTTTACGGTAGTGAAAGCAGTAAATAACTAGGTTACTTCCCTTTGCACCTTTTTTGTTTGCCACTTTTAAAACAAGCCTGTACTTTGGTCATTCCTGATAAAGTGGGTAGGCACATGCCTGTTTTCTATGCAGCCCCCCCCCCCCCCCCCCCCGCCGTTCTGTTTGGCCAACCAAAACTTTTCAATATAATTTTGCAAGTTTTCATAGAATATGATCATAAAATATGATCCACTATAGATATGATTCACTATGTCCCTGCCTTTGTAAATTCTCACAGTAGCATCACTATTTTTACTATATATATATAGCCTATATATAAATAGTATATATATATATATAATATATATATAATAATAGCCTATATATAAATAGTATATATATTTTACTATTTATTTATATATATATATATATATATATATATATATATATATATATATATATAATATTATAATATATAAGGATGTGATCGATTTTGAAAAAGGGTGTTGTCAATATACCCCACAACTGTTAACTGTGAACTCTATGGATTTTTTTGTATTGTTATTTTTTTCATTAAATTTCATGTGCAGAAATCCTTCTGTGTTTTATAGCTAAAACGTCAGGCATTTATTTCACTATAAACAGCTAAAGCTGAAGTTCTGCAAAAGTTGAGCAAAGCCCACCTCTTATGACTTCCGAACCTTCAAATTGGTCCTTTAATATGATGGGTGGGCTCAGGAGTCATATACTCCAAAGAAAAACTTCCCTGTGTTTGTCTGGGTTTCCTGGAGGGTTTTTATTCCAAAGTCCGAAATCATACTGGTGTGTTATTCGTTATTCTATAAAACGTTTGACAATGTTTCTATCTCTTTCCCATTTTAACAATTCTTCATATTTTGGCAGGTGGATGAGAAGGAGCCTGTAGTCAGCAGTCATACTGTCACTTCACACACTGTACACCCAGCACTGGTAAGATTTTACTCTGTAACACCAATGACTAGAACAGTGATGGCAAACCCCGGCACCCCATATGTTTTGGAACTACATTTTGAATGATGCTCATGCACTCTGCGGTGTAGCTGAGCATCATGGGAAATGTAGTTCCAAAACATCTGGGGTGCCAAGGTTCGCCATCACTGGACTAGAACAACCCTTTACAATAAAAGTTACTTGATGTATCAAACAGCCATTAACCATTGTGCACAAGGAATGGGTGGCATAGTTATGCTAGTACATGCAAATTACATATTCTCTTGTCCAGACTGAATATTGAGCCTTTTAAAATTCAGGAGATGCAGCCTACCTGCTCAAGCATAGCTGGAGTCAGGTCATCTCATTGATCATGATCTGGTGTTCTAAGAACCACTATTGTTAAACTATGTAAATGCACATGTAAAGCCACCAAGCCAATAGAGCTGGTTCTTCTTTAGGTGGTTCCAGGCTGGAGGGGGAGATCTGGTCAGTTCTTTTTTTTTTTTTAAAGGGTATATGAAAAAACACCTGCCAATCTTCACCGAATCCACTCATCAGAAGCACAGACTACCTTATACAACATTGATCTTCCCTAAAACCTCATTCCTCCTGGCATGAAGAAAAACAGAGATTTATGTACGGTACTCCACATAGTGGATCCCAGCCAAAGAAGCGGCATAGAGCTTTGTGGTTCCCCCAAAGTATAAACTCACTTATACGTGCTAGATTCACACTATGTGGACTACATGAAGCCATGTGACTTTGACAAAGCGGTACTTCCGCGAAACATGTTGTCACGGCAACTGGGCATTGTTTGCGAGTCAAACTGGCTCTGAATTCCTGTTTCATCACATCCGGTATTGAGGTCCTTCCGGGTCCGGCTGCACGCATCCATCCCGCTCCGCGGAGCTCTGCAGCATAGGAGGTAGAAGGAGGAAGTTTTAGTGCACACCGGCTGGTTCGGTGTGCTCCCCTCCCCTCGCTGCACAATCAACCAGCTCAAGCTTTCACCATCAGAGAGCAGACCCCATCCGGCGGCGATGCTTGGTGTACACCCCTCATCCATCAGGGACTTCACATACCGGTTTGGATTTTTATTCTCAACTATCAATTTTCAATAAACTATATTGGTTTATGTTGGCTGTGGTTCCCCTATATCCACTGAGGCTAGCGCTGATCTCCTTGTTTTCTGTGTACATGAAACCACATACCTGCCGTTCCAAACTCTTCTGACTGGTCTCTTACCTCCTCTGCACATGCATGCCGAAATTGCCTTTCATTCCTATTGAAAGACTGTTTATCGTGCATCCCAACAACAAATGGCTCTATTGGAATGAGTGTGATTTTTCCATGCATGCGAAGAAGAAGTAAGGCAGAGTTTTGCCCTCACCACTTATCAGGAATATGAAGTGTTGGGGGTAACAAAAGCTTAATGTGTAGGCCCCTTTCACAGCATGTGGACTGTTTGTCCATTTTTCATCCACTAGCTGACGATAAAAAATTGGACATCAATGAATCTCTGTGGAAACACAGATGTAAACTGATGATCATTAATTTACATCCACTTCCATCAACATCCATTTTTTGGAAGAGAGACCTATTTTTCCTTTCTGTTAAAGTGGTTGTAAACCCACTTTGATAACTTTTACCTATAGGTAAGCCTAAAATAAGGTTTACCTATAGGTTCTGTAAATATCTCCTAAACTTACACCGGCCCTGCCGTTTCTTCAGAGCCATGTGCCGTGACTGGCGGCTCCCGCGCATATGCGCTGGAGTGATGTCACGCGGCTCCGGCCAGTAATACAGCCGGAGTCCGCAGACCCGGAAGGAAGATGGGTGAAGATGGATGCAGCTGGCAGCAGGGACAATGCGGGCTTCGTTGCAGGTAAGTGTCACAAAAAAAAAAGGAAGAGTTTACTTCTTCTTTAAAAAAACTTATGGGAGGAAAAACGGATGTAAACAAACAAACTGTCCATTTTTGGGAAAGAAAATGGCTCCAGGACTTGGTTAGGGACTCTAGCTGTCGGATGTAAAAAAAACTGATGTAAAAACAGATGACAAACCGATGACTTCTCTTTTCTTTGAAAAAACTGATGAAAGGGACAGTTGGCATATGGGAACGAGGCCCAACTGCAGTTTGACGGATCAGGGTAATTGTTACGGTTTTACAGACTACAATATTCCCTTTTTTTCTGCCATAAAATCCTGCATCCTGTTTGTGGACATTTACCTATCCAATACTGTAGAGAGGTTTCACGTTATTACCTGTAAAATATGCAGAATGTTTTTTAAAAATCAAGTCTAGTGAGTGCGTTCTTTGTATTTCAGGCTGAGGACAGTAGGACAGAGGCAGCTGTCGCAGACACAACACGAGCAGCAGCATCTGCTGAAAGCTCCCAGGCACTGCAAGCAGATGTCACTCGCACCCATCATGTAAGTGTTACCCAAGAATTACATTGCTATAAAAGATTTAGCACCAATGAATCATTCACTTCACAGGTTATTTGCAGGCTGCTGCATGTTTGCAAGAATTTATTTTAATCTTCAACCTTCAGGTTTCCCATACTGCCACCGCAGAAACATTGTCCTCCTCCACAACCACCCATGTGACTAAGGTAAGACTGTGTTTTTTTTTGGGGGGGGGAGGGGGGGCGTTTCACAATAAATGCTCCCAATCAGAAATATGGGGCTGTCTTTACTAACCTACTGCTGAAAATATTAATTGCCTGGCTGTTGTGCTCAGCCATTGGTTTCAACACTTTCTGAGTCACCGATGCTGAACAGTGTACAGACCAGGAAAGTCAGGAGTCCTTATCTGGAGCTCAGTACTGAAGCAAAAAGGATTGTTAGGAAACTAGCATTAACCTGCTTCTGAATGTATACAGTGTATGTACACTATATGGACACATGACCATTACACCTGAGGTCAATATGGAGTAGCACCCCCCCACCACCCCTTGTAGGCTCCACTCCCCTGGGTAGGCATTCCACAGGATTTTGGAGTTTGGCTGTTGGAACTCCTGTCAACTCGGCCAAAAAAGCATCAGGTATTGATGTTTGATTAGAAAACCTGGCTCACAATCAACATTTCATTCCCCCCCCCCCCCCCAAAGGTGCTCTACAGCATTGGGGTCAGGGTTTTGTGCAGGCCACTCCAGACTCATCAAACCATGTCTTTTATGCAATAGTGAATAAGTGTATGAATATCCTGCAAACAGATAATCACTGTCAGAACAAAAAACACACACTAGCAGCGCTTAAATGAACTTAAAAGAATAAGTCCCAAAATTAGCAGAAATCTTTATAGGTGTCAAGGCATGCAGTGTTGCAAACAGTTCAAATGAATCACTATGCAAATCAGCAGGTGAGTAAATCCTTATCGCTGTGACATGGAGACATGCACCGTCACCACACCGATGTGGACCCCCCTAGGTAATGCCCACGTACCTATAGGCAATCGGTAATTCCCACATACCTATAGGCAATCGGTAATGCCCACGTACCTATAGGCAATCGGTAATGCCCACGTACCTATAGGCAATCGGTAATGCGCATTACCGATTGCCTATAGGTACGTGGGCATTACCGATAGCCTATAGATACGTGGGCATTAACCGATTGCCTATAGGTATGTGGGAATTACCGATTGCCTATAGGTATGTGGGAATTACCGATTGCCTATAGGTACGTGGGCATTACTGATAGCCTATAGGTATGTGGGAATTACCGATAGCCTATAGATACGTGGGCATTACCGATAGCCTATAGATACGTGGGCATTACCTAGGGGGGTCCACATCGGTGTGGTGACGGACGGTGCATGTCTCCATGAAACAGCGATAAGGATTTACTCACCTGCTGATTTGCATAGTGATTCATTTAAACTGTTTGCAACACTGCATGCCTTGGAACCTATGAAGATTTCTGCTAATTTTGCGACTTTTTCTTTTAAGTTCATTTAAGCGCTGCTTGTGTGTGTTTTTTGTTCTGACAGTGATTATCTGTTTGCAGGATATTCATACACTTATTCACTATTGTTTATACTTGTATAGCAGCAGCTGTTATTATTATCATTATTGCACCTAGTTTCTTCTGATTTCCATAGCGCCGAGTGAGTGAGGTTCAGGGAACCCTACTAGCCACTATATCTCACTCCCCCATATATAATGTCTTTTATGCAGCTGGCCTTGGGAAGAGGGGCACAGTTAGGCTGGAATAGAAAAGTGCCTACCCCAACCCCAAAAGGTTGAAAGTACAAGACTAGGGCAAAACAGATCAGCCACTCACCATAAGGACCGCTGTGCCCCCCACACTCTTCTTACCCATTCTATCTAAAATGATCAGACCAACATAATTTTAGCCATAGCGGCCATTTATTAACAAAACAAGCAAAATATAAAATATTCCTTAAAACAGAAACACTAATGATAACAATGACCATAAAAGTTGCCGATCTTTGGAGGCACAAAAGAACAAACATCAGGTTTGTAACAATGCGACCATTTAAAGGTCTCCAGCCACACCACACCGGCTTAGGAATAATCCCAACGCTCCGCAGATACCTCCATGTTCCAACTTCCCAATTATCCCCACCAATAACTGGTATTAAACAGAGGACTCCATACCTTAGATGGGTCCCTAATATGAGATATCACAGTAAATTTTTGGACGCCTCCAAAGACCCCAACCACCTGGCCAAGATGACCACCAAATAGAACTGATCCAAAGCAAAACCGGAAGGTTCTTCCTCGTCCGTTGCTTCCAACTACCTGAAGATTTTTCAAATCACTTCTTGAAGACGCCCCATAGCCCCTTCTCTATCTACAACCTGGCCAATCCTGGTAGGTAACCTCATATCTCCTGGTCCTAAAAGTTAGCCCTTTATCTCCTTGATTCCCCAAGTCATGTTTGCCCTTTCCCCATTTTCTATTTTTATTGCTTTGGTTTTGAACTTGTGCTACTTCGGCACGATTTCAAAGCTGCACATCAGTGCCATTTGCACTGCCGATTTCATTGTGGCTTGCGACTTCATGCGCCTATGCAAGTTGCAATAAAATCGGCAAAAAGTAATACAGGAACCTGTTTCAAAGTCTCTGCGACATGGGTCGTGGCAATTTGAAAGGTTCCATTGCAAACACTGGAGCGTGACTTGTCATGCAATTTGTAACTGTCGAATTGCATGATATATCACACTGGTGTAAAATGCTGTAGCAATACCAGAATTATTTAATCGGAAACACTTGAACTTATTATTTTGGAAGGGTGTCCACATACTTTTTTCCATATTGGTATGGTATGTGTGATGGTGAGGTGTCCACAAATGTTTGGCCATATAGTGTACACCTCTTTTTTAAAGCAAAAATATGACAGCAAAATGAAAATAACTTAATATAACTATCTACTAACTACTGTTTACAATACAGCATTATAAATTCTACTTACCTTCTTTCCACTCTCTTTTCATTCCTTCATTCTTGTAACTGCAATCTAATTTGACCTTCTGTATGTGCAGACTGTAAAGGGAGGATTCTCTGAGACAAGAATAGAGAAGAGGATAATTATTACAGGGGATGAAGATGTGGATCAAGAGCAGGTAATGCATACCAACTAACCTAAAATAAAAAAACTACTGATGTTAAAGTGGTTATAAAAGCAAAAGGTTTTTTTCTTACCTTAACCACTTGCCTACTGGACACTTCCACCCCCTTCCTGCTCAGGCCAGTTTTCAGCTTTCAGTGATGTTGCACTTTGAATGACAATTGCGCAGCCGTGCAACACTGAAATCTTTATCATTTTTTTTTTTGAGACAAATAGAGCTTTCTTTTGGTGGTATTTAACCACCACTGGGGTTTTTATTTTTTGCTAAACAATCTATAAAAGACCGAAAAGGTATTTGTTTCTGTTATAACATTATGTAAATAAGTAATTTTGTTCCTTCACTGATGTGCGCTAATCAGGCTGCATTGATGGGCGACGATAGGCTGCACTGATGGGCACCAATAAACTGCAATGGTGCACATAGGCATCAGTGATGGGCAGCACTGATGGGCATCACTGATTGGCAGTAATGATGGGCACTGTTGGGGCTGCACTGATAATCAGGACCCTGAAGATCAGTGCCCTGATTATCAGTGTAAATGTCCCCTGTATACTAAAGCGTACACCCTTGCAAAAGGTTGAGTTTTCCCGCAAGGGATGCAGAGGGGTTCCATGAATCCTTGGGCAGGCAGTCCCATTCATGTCAATTGTCACACAATGGCTGCATGGACACAGCTGCTGTTCCCAATGTGACATTTGTGTGGGTGCAGGTGTGTGTTCCCGAATTCATACTATCTGCGTTCAGGGACACACACCTGCATGTACCTGCACTTACACGCATGTCAAATTGAGAGCAGCGGCTTTGTCTGTCCAACCTCTGTGTCCCACTGGCATGAATTTGACTGTGCCTGCATGGGATGCACAGGTGTTCTGTTCATCCCCATGCACAAACACAGCCTTTTGCACGAGTGTATACTTTAGTACGCCCGTGTAAATGAGGTCTCAATCTAGCACTAAAATTCTTGACACTCCTGGTGCTTCTCTTTTGAATGAATGACAACCAGCACAATTCACCCCATTTCCTGTGAGTCCAGGTGGCCATGAACATGCCCCACTGCTAGACTGGAAGAAGAAGAACCTGTGATCTCACTGGACTGGCAAAAAAGTTGCTTTATTAAAGGTGCATCCTTTCTCAACCTTTTTCATCCAAAGGAACCCCTAAAAAAATGTTGAGGTCTCAGGGAACCCTTGCTAAAACCAAATCATTGCAGGTCAATGGGGAAATAACCCCTCCAGTAAGGAGACTGCCACCCTTACAGTGGTGATCAGAATGCCACCCTCAAAGGCAACTACAAAAGATAATTGGTAGAACACTGCTGGTTTTGCCAAATGGCATTGGCCCCGGAACTATGAAGACACCATCAAAGGTCAATCAGCCACAAACCGAGTAACCCCTGGTAACCTCTGGAGGAAGCCCTGGTAACCTCTGGAGGAACCCCTGGCAACCTCTGGAGGAACCCCTGGTAACCTCTGGAGGAACCCCAGGGTTCCAAAGAGCCCTGGCTGAGAATGGCTGATCTTGTGTGTTTGTTTAAATAGGTGTGTGTGTGAGTGGGTCCTTAGAGAGGGGGAGGTTCTGAAAGGTGGTAATGGGCTTCAAATATTTAAAATAAAAAAGGAAAAATGTAAGAAAAACACAGATGAAAAGTGTCCTAATGCATAAAACGAAAAAAAATATTTATTTTTCACTTCATTCAACCTCTTAATCCCCCTAGGCTCTGGCCATGGCTATAAAAGAGGCTAAGTTACAACACCCGGATATGCTGGTCACGAAAGCAGTGGTGTATTGTGAAACAGAGCCCTCCCCTGAGGAGCCTGAAGAGAAACAACGGGTACTATAACTTTTTCTACAGTAAACTCTTGTATATTTTCTCTGTCAGTATTTTTTTACACTCTTCTTTTATCCTCTTTTCTAGCAATCTTGACCTTGGATGTTGGATGTAAATTGTCCCTTTCATCTCCCTCTCTCTGTCCCTCCATCATAAAAAATAAAGACTGTCCCTCCCTTTCCCAAACCTACACCTCATGCCAGCTGCAAAATCTCCAAACCGGCAGGGGACATCCATGCTATCAGCATTCCATGGCAGAGAGAGAGAGAGAAACTGGTCATCCACCCGGAGCTGATTAGCCACCTCCTAAGAGTGAAGGAGGCACTGAGACACTCATTCTTCTGCATCTCCCCTTTGCTCGCTCCTCTTCTGAGAAGCATGCCTAGCAATGCGTGACTGCATGCGGCATCAGCAGGGCTAACTGGATCAGGACTGTTAGGGAATTTCAGCTCCGAGTAACCGAACGTCCTCTGAAGTATATTCTAAAACGTTGTTTCGGGTACTCCTGCAACAAAGGGGTTAATGATCAAAGCCTCCGCCTTTATATAGAAAGCTAGTTACGTCTTATTCTTCTCCAATAACTTACAGCCAGATAATCACTGATATAGATGCGTAGTGTTGTCTGATCCTGTCCTGTTAATCTCAGTCATAAACTGTTACCTTCTGCCAGGTAGAGTTCCAGCAGGGCTCACCTTCTGAATTCCGGTCCTGCAGCATAAGCACTATGGGAAAACTAAAGTCAGCAACCGGGTCTGGGCTCTGCTGGCTGAAAGTTCTACAAAAATTAACCCGTTTGTTGCCAGCTGTGGAGCTAGATGTCCCTGCTAGTTGGGGGATAGGCTGAGCCATTTGTGTGAAAGGGTTAACTTCGCACAGGGGGAGGCCTGACCTACTGCAATGCTGTGCTCTCCCCCTGTCCCTACTCCTCCCTGTGCACCGTGATCACTGCTCTATAGCCAATAAAAAACAAATTCAGTGTGATACGTTTCTTTACTTATTGTGCATGTCATTCTAGATACAGTTTGCCTGAAACTGAAATTTAATTCTGATAATGATTTCCTGTATTAATAAGTGTCAATGTATTGCACAGCATTTTACAAAGTACACAGAACCATTTGCATCAGTTCCCTCCCTAGAGGAGCTTCCAATATGATGTCTCTATTAAATACAAGCACACATACTTATATACTTTTTGGACATCCAATATGTTTTAGGCCTCTTTCATACGGGTGCACCGCCCGACGGAGTCCATTCTGCTCAGCAGGGGGATCGATCCGCCCATCCCCGCTAAGCAGGCGGATGACAGCTCCGTCTCCACTCTGTGTGCTGAGACTGAGCTGTCAGATCCCCACTTTCCTCTATGGGGAGATCAGATGAGAACGGACCGCCTGTCTGTTCTCATCCGATCCCATCCGATTCGATCCTACAGAGGGATGGAAAATAGGGTTTCCATCCGTACGGATTTCACGGACAGGATCGAATTAGAGAGCAGCAGGTGTCAGCGGACATGCCACCGCTGACATCCGCTGCCCCATAGGGATGCATGGAGCATCCGATCAGATCCGCCTGAAAAACTGACATTGGATCGCCTGTGTGAAAGGGGCCTTAAAGTAAACTGGTCATTGAAATTAGTGGTGCCATTAGATGCCTAGAGTTACATTTAAAAGGGAAAATATCATGTATTTTCAGTTATTATTGCTTCAAGACACTTTGATGTAAAATTTAACATTTTTACATACTGGCTCTATATTTTTATTGTATCAAAATCTCAACTCCACCATGGATGAAAAATAAAAAATAACAAACAGTGGTCAAGCATGTGTTAAAATTTAAAAGGCAGCTTTTGCTGCAAAACAAACCTCCTCACTGGTGCTACCACCCACAAACTCCCTACTGAATCATCCAACAACTTTTCTTTCTAGGTTGTATGACACCAAGGGGAGATTTGCTAAAACTGGAGCATGCAAAATCTGGTGCAGCTCTGCATAGAAACCAATCTGCTTCCGGGTTTTATTGTCAAAGCGTAATTGAACACGTTTTAGATTGAAGCTGATTGGCTACCATGCACAGCTGCACTCGATTCTTAGTGCTCCTGTTTTAGTAATGCTTCCCCATAGTGTCATTCGACTCACTCCCTGTGAGCCCAGGCTGTCGTGGACACCCCCTACATAAAAAAAAAAAAAATCACACAAAAGAGGGCGCACCAGCCTGGTGCATTATCCCACGTACCATTTATGAATAATCCAAGTGAAACATACTCGCAAACCATATGATAAACATAGCATATCAAAGAAAGTATGGGCTTCAAGGTTGCTGGACCTGCCCAGCGTACTCAAAACCAAGGCAGGACACCCTTAGAATCCCAGCTGGCTTACGGGTTTCGAGGGAAGAACCCTCTTCTTCAGAGCCAAACCAGAGTGCTATCGGGGCTTCCCCAGTCCTAAGAGGGCAGCAAGGTGGTGTGTGCTCTGGATCAGTACCGTGCAGTGGCTATATACAAGGAACTGGCACCGGACCATAACAGTTATACGCAGGGGTCATCAAGCCAGCCTTGGCTCGCAGTTTAGTTCACATATTATCTGATCCCTGCGCTGTTCAGAACTAAGGACTGCATGCTGCCAGAGCAGGAAAAAGCTAAAAAAAGGGCTGTGATATCACCAGACCAGCCAGAAGACTGTAGGATTTAAAGTTGATTAGTGAAGTTTTGAATAGTCCATCTGGGCCAAGCTGCTCCAGATGAACTATTACCTTCAGTAACAGTTGCAGCCGCTGGTAGCGCTATATAAACTGTATGTAGCCAAAGCTTCAGGTACATACAATATATAGCACTGAGTTCCATCAATGGGATGGGAACTTTTCGTCCCACTCCTAGATCAAAATCAGGCTGATGGCTGTTCATCTATAAATGGTCCTATGAATGATTACAACGCTTCCTTTGATTGGCTGAGGCAGAGATGCAGGCCAACAAAGTCACAATTTGCATGACGCGTGTAAATGAGTTATTGTTAGTTAACTGACACATACTGACAGTGCTAAATTTGACCTTTGGTTACTAAATGTTTATTACTGAATGTTCACTATGGCAGGGTTTGACAAAATTTTCTTAGCATCTAGGAGCCAGCTAAAAAAGTTAGGAGCCAGTTTTTTACTCTGTATATATGATTTGGAGTAGATGGGCTGTCAGTGATATAACACACATTATAAACTATATGCTTAACGTTGAGTTCCAGCCTATTTTGCAACTTTAGTGATTCCTGGAGTGCTCGCTATCCTGATCAACAATTGGGCATTTTCAATTTTTTTTCGGGGGTCCCTTACCTTATTTTCAGGGCATTTTTGATTGTACTTCCTCCTTCTCCCCCCCTCTGGGGCCACGGCCACCGACATCACTTCCGCCTTTGCATTGCATCCTGGGAGCTGTTTGTCATCACTCCCAGGAGGCTGGAATCAGGAAGAACTCCCAGAACACTCCCTGGAATCAGGAAGGAGGACACAGCAGATTACACTGCGGCTTCAGATGCCCACATCCAAGATGGCCGCGCCCAGGCAGCGTTTTTAAAAGTACGATTTTGACTAAAATCCAATACTGTACACCTTGTAAGTATGAGAATAGCGGTTCTGTAAAGGGCAATGGATTAGTATTATCGGGGTATTTTTAGTTAAGAAAGGTATTTGAGGCCGGAACTCCGCTTTAAGCTAAAAAGAAGGGTGGCGCACAGGAGTGGTATAAATGTACAATCACCCCAAAATGTGAACATAGTCAATAGGGGTAAACAAATTGGATTTATTCATATTACCAGTTAAAAATGAGGAAACAGCGTCTGGTTGTCTGCTCTAGGATGTCCATAAAGGCATTGTAAGGGTCCCGGAAGGATCAATAGAGTTGGAGGACCCTATTTGGAGATACCTCTTGGGGGGTGGATCACCCCTGGGATGGATGGGAAAATCCCTGGTGGAGGAGAGGAGCGGAGCCAGGTGGATGGCTGGCATGTGTGTCGGCTGTGTCGCATAACCACCGCAGTCCGTTTCACTTCCGGGAAAGGCGTCATGCAGTCGTCAAGAAGCCACGCCCAGAGCAGGAACCAGCGTGAAACTCAAGCTTCTCTTTGTTGCCGTGGCCCCGGCCGACACACACGCCAGCCATGCACCTGGCTCCGCTCCTCTCCTCCACCAGGGATTTTCCCATCCATTCCAGGGTTGGTCCACCCCCCAAAGAGGTATCTCCAAATAAGGTCCTCCAACTCTATTGATCCTACCGGGACCCTCACAACGTTTTCATGGACATCCTAGATCAGACAACCAGACGCTGTTTCTAAATTATTAACCGGTAATATGAATAAATCCAATTTGTTTACCCCCTATTGACTGTGTTCACATTTTGGGGTGATTGTACATTTATACCACTCCTGTGCGCCACCCTTCTTTTTAGCTTAAACATTTGCATTTACATCCCATGCCAGGGATTAGCTGCACTGTGAGTGGTGCTTTCAAATATCAACTTTATCATCATCACGATCATTATTGTTATATGGATTTGTGGTCAATGGACTTATTGTCCTAGGAATTGTTTATCCGGAGGACCAGCGCCAAGGACTATTCTCGTTTTTTTATATATTATATGCACA
The DNA here is from genome assembly GCF_965119305.1 of Pelophylax lessonae. Taxonomy (NCBI): domain Eukaryota; kingdom Metazoa; phylum Chordata; class Amphibia; order Anura; family Ranidae; genus Pelophylax; species Pelophylax lessonae. Next base: position 38,184,797 of record NC_138778.1, on the reverse strand, counting down.
CACTCACCGGCCACTTTATTGGGTACATCTTGATAGTAACGGTGTAGCCGCCCCTTTGTCATTGAGTAAAATAACGAGAGGAGAGCTTCTGATGGGTGCAGTACTTTTATTCTTTTGCAACAAAGGTGAGAAGGAGGGTTGAGCACCACCAACGGAAATCTCTTTAAACACCTTGAGCACCATGAACCATAAGCACTGTGAAAACTGTAAAATGACATACAATACATTGGTTTACAGTGATCACCAAAAAGGTGGTTGCAAGGTCAATTTCAGTTGTCTGCACACATATCTAAATTACATTAAACATGTAAGGAAACATGACTATATGTACACGGATTTGGATTATCTACAGCATATTTTTACCTAACAGCTTGGACACAATTCATGCCTAAGAGCATATATACTTTTATAGACAATGCACTTTTACTGCATACCTCCCTCCGCTTGCAAAGGGATGCAAACTTTAGAAAACCTCTCATATCAATCTCCCTCCCACAAGGTGTTGCTGACTTGCTTTGCATCTGAATGCTGAGTCACAGAGAGCCTTTGCCTCTAAAACTAAAGGAGGAGTGGTCTGATGATCAAAACATTCCCCAGGGAAACAAGAGGAAGGCAGAACGGTTCCACCTGTGGCAGTCAGTGCTGAACAAGGGTTTAAAGTAATAACTGGACAGTTACAAACGGGTTGGCAATGGACCCCCTTTTGCCTTCAGAACTGCCTTAGTTCTTCATGGCATAGATTCAACAAGGTGTTGGAGACATTCCTCAGAGATTTTGGTCTATATTGACATGATTGCATCATGCAGTTGCTGCAGATTTGTTGGCTGCACGTCCATAATGCGACTCTCCAGTTCCACCACATCCAAAAGGTGCTCTATTGGATTGAGATGTGGTGAGTGTGGAGGCCATTGGAGTACAGTGATCTCATTGTTATTTTCAAGAAACCAGCGGTGAGATGATTTGAGCTTTGTGACATGGTGCATTATCCTGCTGGAAGGAGCCATCAGAAGATGGGAACACTGTAGTCATAAAGGGTTGGACATGGTCAGCAACAATACTCAGGTAGGCTGTGGCGTTTAAACTTTGCTCAATCGGTACTAAAGGGCACAAAGTGTGCCAAGAAAATATCGCCCACACCATTACACCACCCCCACCAGTCTTAACCGTTGATACAAGGCAGGATGGATCCATGCTTTCATAATGTTTACACACAATTCTGAGCCTACCATCTGAATGTCACATCTGAAATCAAGATAATCAGACCAGGCAACTTTTTTCCAATCTTCTACTGTCCAATTTTGGAGAGCCTGTGCAAATTAAAGCCTCAGTTTCCTGCTCTTAGCGGACAGGAGTGGCACCCAGTGTGGTCTTCTGCTGCTGTAGCCCATCTGATTCAAGGTTCGATGTGTTGTGCATTCAGAGATGGTATTCTGCATACCTTGGTTGTAACGAGTGGTTACTGTTGCCTATCAGCTCGAACCAGACTGCCCATTATCCTCTGACATCAACAAGGCATTTTCCTTCACACAACTGTCGCTCGCTGGATATTTTCTCTTTCTTGGCTCATTCTCTGTAAACCCAGAGATGGTTGTGCATGAAAATCCCAGTAAGGAGGCGAAGTCTTCTGTAAAACACACAGCGCTGCGCCTCGAGCCAATTAAATAACGTGACTCGTTCCCTAGTCACGCTGCCCCCTGCTGCCTCTCCAGACAATGAAAGAGTAAAGCTGTGCCAGCTGGGTGACCAATCAGAATGTGGTGCACAGATGACCCAAAGTGAATGTGCGGCTGACAGGCATCCCATGTGTGCATACACAGGGGCTAAAGCATCATTGGTTGCTAGGACATCAGCGGTCCTAGCAACCAATGCCGGCAAGTGCAAGGGAAATTATTGAGGAGCGAGCCGACACCGGGGGGGGGTGGAGGCTCCTGACGGGAAAGAAGGTGGATAGTGCATCCACCAACAGGTATGGGCTAACAAAAGCCTAGGAACCAGGACACAATTTCTAGTTGCCATGTTGACCTGGTGCCTGGGATTTGTTGAGCCCTGCTCTGAGGGCCCTTTCATACCAGCAACTTTGTAGATGTGTTGCAGTTACAGGTCTCTTTGGTTATTTTCTGAAGCAATATACTACAGATTTGCTGCTGTAATGCAACTGCAATCCTTGCCTAAGCAGCTACGAATTGTTAGTATGTCTGGTCAAAAGAAGCTGCATTAAACTTCAAGTAACACTGTTCAAGGGTCTGTCACTAAAGCTAATACATGAAAATAAGGACTTCTTGTAAAGAAAAATTAAAGTATAACTAAAAGCAAAACTTTTTTTTAGCTTTGGATAGAGTGGAGGATTAAAATGCTTGTCCAATTTTATCTCTGTCTGTGCCCCCTGTAAGGAGATTCACCCTCTGTATTTGTCCTGTTTACCATTATCATTGAAAGTGAAAGTAAAGGAACATCCTACATTTTGGATTGTCCCCAGAAAAGTAAGAGGGGAAATTTTCCAATGGGGACACTAGTTCTGGTGACCTGGAGGTCCCCAAGGAATTCCCTTCATTTGCAGGAATTACCTCTCACTTCCTGTTTGGCTATGGGAAATCTCCACAAGGGGACACAGATGGCAAAAAAAAAAAAATCTGACAGGGGTTATAACCCTTCCTTGCTCTATCCAAAATGAAAAAAAAAAAAAAAAAATTGCCTATAGTTCTACAATAAATACCTGCCTTTTTGCTTCAGAAGATAGTCGAACCTGGATGATGTCATCTGCATGCAACTTGCCGTGAAGAAGGAGCGCGGCTGCCCTCCCCCAGGCAGCAAGCACGCTCGGAAACGCGTCGCATGCAGATGACATCATCCAGGTTCGACTATCCACCAAGCCTCGCTGTCAAGCAAATACACCGAGCCTACTTCCTGGTTCTAACCTTGCTGTACAAGCCGGCCACGGCAAAAGGATTTCGGCTCCAGCAGGACGGATGTCCATGACCGGATGATGTACACTTCTCCACACTGGAACCTTGTTTTATGGGCATGAATATATGCTTACTAACGTGAGTGCATAATTTTATTCATTAAACCTGTTGCATTACACACTTAGAGGCGCCTCTGTTTGTCTATGATTACTGAGAGGATGTGCATTGCTGGACTTTTTTTTTTTTTAAATAGAGGGATTTTTGTTTTTGTCCAATAAAGAAAATTTTAACAGTGCCTTAAATGTTTTAACATAGGGTTTTTTTCTAAGGTGTGGTGTTTGTTTTGTGAATGTGCACCCTGAGGTACTCTGTACGCCTTACGCATTCATGTAGCAGGGGGCAATCACATATCTGTTGACCCCCCTAATGTTAAATGGAGCTTCCAGATTCCAATAAGCGTTTTCAGTGTTATGTGACCATTTTTTTTTGACTAATGAAAAGTTATTACTTGAGCCTAGGTTCACACTGATGCAGTGCTGAGAACCCCATGTGATTCAGACAGGAATAGCACAGCATTCCTGTTCAAATCACATGTGATTCTTTGCAGTGCGATTTGAGACCATTCATTTTGAATGGGCTCAAACCGTACCACACTGCACGAAAAAGGTGCAGGCAGGTATTGGTTTTTAGCATTGGAGCACGAGACACCATCAGTCCTGATTTACTTCTTCCCAAATAGTTCCAGATCACAGGCCAGTCCCTGCTCTGACAGCACTCTGCTTCACATTCTACTATAAATTACTATTATAAATTATAAATTCCTCCACTTTGATCCCCCAGCACTGAATATGGAGATCAAAGGAGCACTGCAGGAACAGGTTAATGACACATGGAGATTGGGGGGTGGGGGCAGTAAGGGGTTAATGATGCATATGGAGATGGGGAGGTACAATAACAGGTTAATGATGCTTCGAGATGGGGGAGTGCAGTAAGGGGTCAATGTATGGCAAAAGGGGGAGGAGGGGTGTAAATGGTGATTGGTGGGGGAGGTGTGATGTAAGGGATCACTAAAGTGTAAGCATGCATATGGAGATGGGAAGGTGCAATAAGGAGTTACTGTTTAGAGCTGGGGAGGTGCAATAAGGGTTAATGAATAGAGATGGTGTGATGAGCAGTAAGGGGTTACTGGATGAAGATGGTGTGGGTGCAGTAAGGGGTTAATGTATAGAGATGGGTGATGGGCAGTAAGGGGTTTCTGGATGGTAATTGGGTAGGAGCAGTAAGGGGTTAATGTATGGAGATGGTGTGGGTGCAGTAAGGGGTTATTTTATAGAGATGGAGTGATGGGCAGTAAGGGGTTTCTGGATGGAGATTGGGTGGGAGCAATAAGGGGTTAATGTATAGAGATGGAGAGAGGAGCAGTGGGGTTACTGGATGGAGATGGGGTGGGAACAGTAAGGGGTTAATGTATAGAGATAGGGTGATGGGCAGAAAGGGGTTACTGGATGGAGATGGTGCCGGTGCATTACCGGGTTAATGTATTGAGATGGGGGTGATGGGCAGGAAGGGGTTACTGGAAGGAGTGGGTGCAGTAAGGAGTTAATGTATAAGGGAGGGGCAGTAAGGGGTTACTGGATGGAGATGGTTTGGATGCAGTAAGGAGTTAATGTATTGTGATGGGCAGTAAGGGGTTACTGGATGGAAATGGTGTGGGTTCAGTAAGGGGTTAATGTATTGAGATGGGGTGATGGGCAGTAAGGGGTTACTGGATGGAGATGGTGTGGGTTCAGTAAGGGGTAGTGTATAGAGATGGGATGATGGGCAGTAGGGGGTTACTGGATGGAGATAGTGTGGGTTCAGTAAGGGGTTAATGTATTGGGACGGGGTGATGGGCAGTAAGGGGTTACTGGATGGAGATGGTGTGGGTTCAGTAAGGGGTAGTGTATAGAGATGGGGTGATGGGCAGTAAGGGGTTACAGGATGGAGATGGTGTGGGTTCAGTAAGGGGTTAATGTATTGAGATGGGGTGATGGGCAGTAAGGGGTTACTGGATGGAGATGGTGCAGGTGCAGTAAGGGGTTAATGTATTGAGATGGGGTGATGGGCAGTAAGGGGTTACTGGATGGAGATGGTGCAGGTGCAGTAAGGGGTTAATGTATTGAGATGGGGTGACATGCACATCCTAGGTCTGTCATTTACCAGCCTGAGGACGGACACACACACACACACACACACACACACACACACAGTCCATGGCACCCAGCTCACACCCCCCACCAGGACCCCTCCAGCCCACCCAGGGAAGTTCCCCAGCACTACCTCCCTGGGGAGCCCAGCAGTGGTCAGTTACAGAGGGGAAGGAGGGGACACACACTTCTGCCATTTCTGCTTCTAGGTGCACACTAGAGCCGTGGGGGGAAAATCACACTGTATTAATGTTCAAATCGCATGCTATTCTTTACAGTGTGATTTGAGCCCATTCATTTTTATGGACTTAACTCACATCGTAAAAGTATCAGATTCGGGTATTGGAGTATTTTTACAAGTACGAGTAATCGTGAAAATGCCCCATATCGGTGCAACCCTAACATACTGTAGGTAAAATGAATATCTCCGAAACGTGCGCTGCTCGGGCGCTATTCCAGTGAGCGGCAGCCTGTGACGTCACTGGCGCATGTGCTCTGAAAGGAGAGACAAGGTTTCCCCCTCTATATGGGACTTTGAAGGCATAGAAAGACGTGCAAATTGATATAAGAGAATTTTTATCAAAATGTAATTTGTACATAGTAAATTTACAAAAAACACCATACAAATGTTATTCAAAAATGATATAACATGGTAAAAATGGGTGAGGTACATATTACCACACCAAATTATGTAGCTAGAGCACATAATACAACTGTGTACATTGTGTAATGCACATTACATATCCAACGCATTCCAAAGTATTTTGACTCCTACTTCAGGGACAGTTGCGCATTTACAAGAAGTATGGTCTATGAAGGTAAGAAATCCTATTAAAACGTTCATCAAATCTACAGATATGACTAGTTTTAATGACACAAAGTGAGATGTTACACCAGCCTTTCTCAACCGGTGTGCCGTGGCACACTGGGGTTCCGTGGGATCATGGAAGAGAAGGGCTGTCAGATGAGCCTGCTCTCCCAATTAATTCACAATTCAAGATCTGGCGCCTGCTAGAAAGAGATGGCAGGATAATGTAGCCTGAGATGTCCTAAGCTGCTCTGGAAGAGACAATAACAAGAATCTGCAATGTAGTATACTGCAGCGCTAAAAAGACAGGCTTACAAGGGAATATCCACTGATGATCCTGACCAGAACTATATAGGGACTTGAAGAAACTCCTCAATGGTTGTATTGGAAAAATCCATGTTTATTGGGGGGAAAATCTCAAGAACTGCAGGTAAACATTGCAAATGAATTGCAGATAAATTAAAACACAGTTCAATGGATAGAGTGGGGTAATGCCTTGATAGTAGCCTTCCTAAGTCCTCTGTGGTTTCATCTGCATCCTTTGTCCACAACATTGGAGATGGATAGCCTCACTTGCTGACAGAGGGGCAAGCTAATGGGAGCTCTGGCCAGGTGGACACACCAGTCCTGGTGAAGAAACCCGGACAGCCGGTGGACAGGTGCCTGGGATAGGTGGAAAGAAAATCGCGTTCCACGTCCATGGAACGCACTGGATGGCTGTAACAGATGGGGCACTTGGTGATGACATCACTCACTGCGCCTGGAACCGGAAGAATCAGAGGACGAAAAGCACTGGGAGGCAAGCTTCGGAGGGTTGGTCCCGTCACTATGCCAACATGTTTCACGCGCCTATGCCTTGTCAAGCTATCTGTGATCTGCTATCTATGATAGCATGACAAGGTGCAGGCGCGCAAAACATGTTGCCATAGTGACGGGACCAACCCTCCGAAGCTTGTCTCCCAGTGCCTTTTGGTCCATATATGTGAAAAGGTCCTAAAACTGTGGTCCTCGGAATCGGGAATCTGTCCCACCCAGAGCTCTATCAGACTCCTAGTAAAGCCATCCCCACAATGGACTTTACTAATAAAGGGTAAAGAACTATCTCTCTTTACCATAAAGTCTTTGCTGGTATTACATTAGATTACAAATCTAAGAATCCACGGAGGAACATATATCCCATCAATCACTTGTCCTGCCATTTTAACCTGTTTCACAGGCACCCCGCTACTTATCCCCCCCTCTGCTCAAAATTGGGGGGTTGAGCACCTTGTACAAACTGTACATTCTGGAGAGGGCATCAGCGTTAGCTTGTTGGCTACCTGGTCTGTTCTACTTTAAATTGAAATTCTGTAGAGCCAAGAACTATCTGGTAACTCTTGCATTTTTCTCCTTATTTTGGGCTATCCATTTGAGAGGGGCATGGTCAGTTAAGAGCCTAAACTGTTGCCCTAACAGATAGTATTTTAAACTCTCCAGAGCCCATTTGATAGCAAGACATTACCGTTCTACAATAGCGTATCTTTTTTCAGCGGGGGTCAATTTTCTACTTTGAATGCTATGGGGTGTTCCTCCCCTTTCACCACTTTGGATAACACTACACCTACTCCCACTTCTGACACATACATCTGCACTATAAATTCCTGTGTAAAATCCGGGGTAATTAAGACAGGGCTATTACACAGAGCTGTCTTTAGGTCCTGGAAAGCTTTCTCAGCTTCTGGGGTCCAAGTTACCACTGAGGATCTGTAAGGTAGCAAAATTGGAGACAAACCTTCTATAATAGCCTATTGACCCCAAAAAGGCTCTCACCTGTTTTTTATTGAGGGGTCTTGGCCAACTTTGGATGGCATGTATTTTTGTGACCTGGGGTTTTACTATCCCCTGGCCAATAATATACCCCAAATATTGGGCCTGCTCTAAGCCAACAGCACACTTCTTAGGATTAGCAGTCAAACCCTCACCACAGAGGGCATTAATAACAGCCTGCAATTTAGGAAAGTGGCTCTCCCAGTCTGCACTAAAAATTACCATGTCATCTAAATATACAGATGCATAGGCTCGGTGGGGCTTAATGACACGATCCATCATCCGCTGAAAAGTGTCCGGTGCCCCATGGCCAACAACATGGCATCCTCTTATACTGCCAGTGCCCCTCAGGAGTAGAAAAAGTTGTCTTCTCTTTAGCACGATCCGTAAGTGGTATTTGCCAATACCCGTTCATAAGATCCAGGGTGGTGATATATCGAGCATGTCCCAGATGCTTAATTAGCTCATCTACCCTGGGCATTGGATAAGCGTCAAATTGTGACACCTCATTTAGCTTTCGGAAATCGTTACAAAATCGAATGCTGCCTCAGGCTTGGGAATAAGGATGATTGGACTAAACTACTCACTATGGGATTCTTCTATTACCTCAAGATCCAACATCCTCCTTATTTCCTCTGAGAATACTTGGCCCTGAGCTTCTGGGATACGGTAGGGTTTTACGTTAACTATCATTCCAGGCTAGGTCACAATATCATGCTTTATTATTGAAGCTACCCCTGGAAGATCAGATAAGAACTCCCTATTTCTTAGCAGAAATTTCTTGGTCTCTTGTTTTTAGCTTACTAACAGTGCCTCAATGATCTCTACCCCAGGCATTGTAGAAGGACCTGCAGTAGTCATGGCCAAGGGCACTTGGACCATAAGGGATTCTCTGCCTTTCCAGGGCTTCAATAAATTGACATGGTAGATTTGGTAGGGCTTCCTTTTGCCAGGCTGGTGTACTCTATAGTTAACTTCCCCCACCCGTTCTACAACCTCGTATGGCCCTTGCCATTTCGCCAGAAATTTACTCTCCACCGTAGGTACCAGAACAAGAACTCTGTCACATGGGTTAAAGGTTCGGATCTTGGCTGAGCGGCTATAGACTCTAGTCTGAGCCTGCTGAGCCTGTTGCAAGTGGGATTTAACAATGGGCATGACTTTTCTAATCCGGTCTTGCATTTGAGCAACTATGTTTTTGAGTGGGGTTGCCTCTTGTTCCCAGGTCTCTTACTATATCTAATAGGCTGCTCGGAAGTCTGCCATACAGCAACTCAAAAGGGGAAAAGTTGTTGGAGGCTTATAGCACCTCCCATACAGCAAACATGAGGTAGGGCAATAGGCAGTCCCAGTCCCTACCATCTGCTGCTAGCACTCTCTTTAACATTCCTGGGCCACAGGGCAGTATTCCAACATGATAATGACACCAAACACACTTCCAAGACGACCACTGAATTGCTAAAGAAGCTGAGGTTAAAGGTGATAGACTGGCCAAGCATGTCTCCAGATCTAAACCCTATTGCGCATCTGTGAGGCTTCCTCAAACAGAAGATGGACGAGCGCAAGGTCTCTAACATCCACCACCTCCGTGATGTCATCATGGAGGAGTGGAAGAGGACTCCAGTGGCAACCTGTGAAGCTCTGGTGAACTCCATGCCCAAGAGGGTTAAGGCAGTGCTGGAAAATAATGGTGGCCACACAAAATATTGACACTTTGGGCCCAATTTGGACATTTTCACTTAGGGGTGTACTCACTTTTGTTGCCAGTGGTTTAGACATTAATGGCTGTGTGTTGAGTTATTTTGAGGGGACAGCAAATTTACACTGTTATACAAGCTGTGCACTCACTACTTTATATTATAGTAAAAGTGTCATTTCTTCAGTGTTGTCACATGAAAAGATGTAATAAAATATTTTCAAAAATGTGAGGAATGTACTCACTTTTGTGAGTGTGACGGTATTACCTGTCACTGGGAGTGAAAGACTGATGGTTTGGATTGCTTCAAATGGGGTCTGTATTTACAAGTGATGCTAATGTGTATTGTACTTCAATGTCAGACAGGCTCTCCCTATTGTTTGTGTATTGAGGTGGGATGTGTATTCTGTCCAGACAGCTACATAAATAGTGTGTGGTACATATTCCTATCGCACACCTTTCTGGTTTGTAGGCTCTTATGTGTTGGGTGCTGAAGCGATCACCAGTTGGCAACTGGATTAGATACAAGTAAATACATGTTCGCCAGCACACCAAGGCTCTTGCAAAAGCAGTCCAAAATGTATTGAAGTTACGATCACATCAAAAAATGGTGCAACGTTTCGGAGCCGCACAGGACCCCTTCGTCAGGCATGCCTTTTGCGAGAGCCTTGGTGTGCTGGCGAACATGTATTTACTAGCTACATAAATAGTTCAGGTTAATTCTGTTTCTGTATAAAATTTCATCTGCATATGATAATGTAATCAGCCAAAGGGAGGGATTTTGTACACTGTATGGGAATGACTGTGTGTAAAACTCTGTTTCTATTGGATTGTGAATGTCATGTCCTTGTTCCCCACAAGGTCCGCCTGGGCGGTAACCTTGTGGGGGGAAAACTGTATAAAAGTCTGTTACTTGTTCAATAAAGAGTTCTACTTCACCCTTAATCTAGAGTCCTGTCTCTCATTGGGGGAACCTGCTTTGCTATCCCTTGGATAATCACTAAGCTCTTGTAAGAGCTTGTTCTTGTTCCTTCTTCACTCTCTGGGGAAAGAGAGGTTCACCCACGGGAACCTGGAGCCTTGTCGTAGGTTCAGGGTGGGGAGGGGACGGCGAAACCCCAACCAAGCTGTGGCCGTTCTTGGGGTCTGAGGTGGTTATGGTGTCTGGTGGAGTGCTTGGAGCCCTCGGGAAGCACTAGAAGCATCCGTCAACGGAGGTACCCAGTCGGGGTGCCGGTTGATCCATTACATTGGTGGCAAGCGGTGGGATGGCATCCTAGTGCGAGGAGAAGCAGCTCTCGGAGACACCGGTAACGTTATGGAGCGAGCTAGCACCCATGCAGCGTCCCCATAGGAAGAGGAGAGGTACAGATATCAGCCGCCATGGAAGAGGAACTCGTAACTTTGGGAGCGATTTGGAGTGGCGGTTAGAGGAAATTATGGATTACAGAGAAAGGATTCTGAACATCTCGGAAGTGCTCTGGGCACTGGAAGATATGGAGTTTCTGGCCATTCAGGAATGGGAGCTGGAGATCGCCTACAGACAGCTGCTAGACTCTGCTCAGCGCCAGGGCTGGACTTCCCTTGCCTGGGAATATCCAGAAGAATCGACCATATGGCACAGTAAAAGTGTGCTTTGCTTACCTGCACCCACGGTCTTGGATGTGGAGGTCATATGGTGGATGCAGCAAGTGCTGACTCACCTGTACGAACCTGTTTCGGCACAGGACGAGCGTGGATGGAAGCGTGGATGGAGGAATGCGTCTGTCCAGCCACTGGATAAAGGTATGGGAGAAGAGGAAGCCATCTTCATTCCCCAACCACGGATCACAGATGTAATTGACTTTTCATCGGAGGAAGATATGGATGATAAGTCACCTGCCAAAGTGTTGGCACTGGGCCCAAGTGTCACCAGCCCATGCCCTGGACTTTCAGCAATTCCAGAGACTGGGGATTTAATAGATTTCTGCTGAGGAGGAACATCCCAGTGAGCCTACAGCAGAAGAGCGGGCATCCAGGCCTACTGCTGCTGACCTCTGCCTGCAACAACTGGTGACCCAGGAAGATGTGTGCAAGGCCACTGACTTTACAGTTTACTTTCCTGCAGAACAGCTGGCAACAGGGCAGAGTGCTACCAACGTTTGCCCAGCACCCGCAAAAGCTATAGAGTTCCAGGAAGCTGGGGAAATCGGCCCCTTGCCCCAGCAACAAGCTGATGAAGCGAAGCTTCTACACCCAGCTGAAGCGCTGGCAGCCAGACAGAGTCAACGACCTCTGCCCCACACCTGTGGCAGTTCCGGAGACCCAGGGTGAGAAGGGAGAGGAGGTGGCTGTCCTCCCTCCCCAACAGTCAGTCAGAGCGGAGGAAACTGCCTTCCCTCCCCAGCCAGGATCTGTACATCTGGGAGACAGTACCAGAGAAAGGTTGTCCCAACCGCCAGATGAGGGTAAGGAAGATGGAGCAGCTGACTCCACTTCCCAGCAGCAGTTGGTGCCCCAGAATGATGACACCAACCCAGCAGAAGAGCTGGCAACAGAGCAGAGTGCAGCTGGCCTCTGCCCTCAACATACAAAAGATGGAGTTCCTGTGGTACTGGATGGGACTACAGTTTTCACTTGTATACCCCAGGGAAGCTGGACAGTCGGCCCAGATCCCCAACAGCCTGATGAAGTGAGCCCCACCACCCAGTCTCCTCTCCAGCGGCTGAAAGGACTCCCAGGAGAAGGGCCAGTCCATGCTTATCCACAATGGTGGGTATGTTCTACGAGAGAGGCAGGCTGGGTGAGTAACGATGTTTTCCAGACAATTTGTTTGGGGTACTGGGTGGGTGCAGACATTGGGAGGGCCCGTTGAACACAGCCTACCTTAGAGAGGTTGGAAAGCCCCTCTTCTGTCTAAGTCACCCTGTGTCTATTAGGGACACAGGGTGACCAAGAAGTCCAGTCTGGCCTGCCCAAACCAGACTTCCACAGTCTGATCGGCTATGAGAGCTCCATGCGCCTTGCCAGGACAAACTTACAAACTATGTGGAACTTTGTCAAGGAAGCTGCCATGATGGATTGACTCTTTGTGACTTGTTACCCGACTAACTCGGGCACAGACCAGTTGGAGGTCTGGTACCTGGTTAGTCTACCTTTGGGGGGAAGATATGTGACGGTATTACCCATTACTGGGAGTGAAAGACTAATGGTTTGGATTGCTTTAAATAGGGTCTATATTTACAAGTGATTCTAATGTGTATTGTACTTCAATGTCAGACAGGCTCTCCCTATTGTTTGTGTATTGAGGTGGGAAGTGTATTCTGTCCAGATAGCTACATAATTAGTTCAGGTTAATTCTGTTTCTGAATACAATTTTGTCAAGTGTCGCAGTCACGCTAGAAAAAATGCAAATCGCCGCCATTACTAGTTAAAAAAAAAAAAAAACAAGAAAAATGACATAAATCTTTCCTGTAGTTTGTAGACGCGATAACTTTTGCGCAAACCATCTAAAATACGCTTATTGCAATTTTTTTTTACCAAAAATATGTAGCAGAAAAAAAACTGCCCTAAAATGTAAAAAAAAAATTGATTTTAAATTTTTTTGGGGGGGAATGTTATATAGCAGAATGTGAAAATTATTATTATTTTTTTCAGAATTGTTGCTACTTTTTTTGTTTATAGAAAATAAAAATCGCAGAGGGGATCAAATACCACCAAAAGAAAGGGCTATTTGTGGGGGGGGGGGGGGGGGGAAAGACATAAATTTTATTCAGGTACAGTGTCGCACGATCACGCAATTGTCCGTTAAAGTTTCGCAGTGCCGAATCGCAAAAAATGTCCTGGTCATTAAGGGGGCAAATCCTTTCCGGTCTAGAAGTGGTTAAACTATCAATTTTTTATGTATAGCACATATCAGCAGTGTTGGGGTAGTTACTCAAAAAATGCAACTAGTTACTAGTTACTTCTGTAAATTGTAATGAGATTACTTTACTAGTTACTGCATTTGAAAAGTAACTTCACTACTTATTACTTTACTTTCCTCTTTCTTAATTGACCGTGTAGAAGAAGAGACATGACACTCTTTCTGCATAGAGTTTATTGTATAAACACAGGCTTTGGGAAACATGAGAACAAAACCTGAAAAAACAGAATAAAACATAAAGTGCAACAAAAAGTCATAAACTTCATCCCTCTCTATTCTTCGAAATAACGATTGTATCGCACGGCTTGGGTAACGCAGGAAAGTGCGTTCCTATAGCCTAGTAAAGTAGTGTAAAGGCAAGAGATGACCAGCGCTATGGAGTGTGCGGTGAAGCGTGAGAGACTGACAGGTGTAAGCAGCCAACAACCAAACCCTAAAAGGGGTCAGGATATGTGTAAAGTGCAAAGAGAGGTTGTAAACGGCGCTACCTTTGTGCAATTAAAAGAGATAAAGTGCATACATTCACTGTTAAAGAATTATAAAAAGGGAGTGTCCCATAAAATATATGTGCTATATATCAAGTGGGTTCAAGTCATAAAAGATCAAGATATCCTAGTCTGTGATAAAATAAAACCCAAAAAGTGCTGAAGTGCAATAAATAAATTTAATACCATAGACAGTGTTTTTATTGTGATGTACAAATAATAAAAATCAATCCAGTGTAGAAATAAAGTCAGATGTTAGTGATATTTCGGGCACTGTTTATTGCTGAAAGTGCACCATGCCCGCAGAAAAACAAATCAGTGAAGTGAAAGTGATAAAGGTTACCGGGGAAAAAATCCCTAAAAAATAAAAAAGAAATAATGAAATGAAAATGCCAGCTGCAATCACCCGTGTGACCACTAGGTGTCGCGCTGTAAATACAACCTGCCCTGCACGGAAGCTTTAGGCAAGGATGGATCTCCAGGGGTCCCCCTCCACAGTCAAAGCACCAGTTGGCGTGTTTCCATATGGAGAGAAAGAAGAGGGGAGCCTCATGAAGTATCAGATCGTATAAATAAAGAAGAAACGTAGCATCCACTCACTGAAGTAGGGTAGGGGTTTGGTCACTTGCCTTTGGTACTTTCCTTCATAAGATCGATTCGACACACAGACAAGATCAAAAAAACACTTAAAATGGTGTAAGCTTGCAAGCGCTTCTGAGTGTAACATAGGCCGCTCCAGCAGACGTCGATGACGAAACGCGTAGGGCGGGTCCATTGCGTCACAGCGTCACTTCCGGTTTTGAGATTCCACCGCCGTGGAACGCGGAAGCTTCCTGGCGAGTACTACTGATCTGAGGCAGCTATCACGGTTTCACACAGTGAGTGGATGCTACGTTTCTTCTTTATTTATACGATCTGATACTTCATGAGGCTCCCCTCTTCTTTCTCTCCATATGGAAACACGCCAACTGGTGCTTTGACTGTGGAGGGGGACCCCTGGAGATCCATCCTTGCCTAAAGCTTCCGTGCAGGGCAGGTTGTATTTACAGCGCGACACCTAGTGGTCACACGGGTGATTGCAGCTGGCATTTTCATTTCATTATTTCTTTTTTATTTTTTAGGGATTTTTTCCCCGGTAACCTTTATCACTTTCACTTCACTGATTTGTTTTTCTGCGGGCATGGTGCACTTTCAGCAATAAACAGTGCCCGAAATATCACTAACATCTGACTTTATTTCTACACTGGATTGATTTTTATTATTTGTACATCACAATAAAAACACTGTCTATGGTATTAAATTTATTTATTGCACTTCAGCACTTTTTGGGTTTTATTTTATCACAGACTAGGATATCTTGATCTTTTATGACTTGAACCCACTTGATATATAGCACATATATTTTATGGGACACTCCCTTTTTATAATTCTTTAACAGTGAATGTATGCACTTTATCTCTTTTAATTGCACAAAGGTAGCGCCGTTTACAACCTCTCTTTGCACTTTACACATAGTAAAGTAGTGTAGTTACCTCCTATAGCCTAGTAAAGTAGTGTAGTTACCAATATTAGTATATTAACTAGTTACGTTACTTCGTTACCAAAAAAAGTAATGTAGTAACTGTAATCCGTTACTTTGTAACTAGTTACCCCCAACACTGCATATCAGTTATTGATTTGGTGTATATATATACCCATATACACCATATACTACACCCACCCATATATATATATATATATATACACACCATATACTACCATATACTACACCCACCAACTTTCTCTATCACATATATAACATTTATCTAGGTAGCTGTTTAAGTGGAGGCAGCAGCTTTATTACACTATTTCTTATCATCAGTCCATAGCACGGATATTTTTTCTATTATATATATATATATATATATATATATATATATATATATATATATATATATATATATATATATATATATATACTGTGTGTTGGTGCCATGGAGAGCTTACACTGACACTGAATATGTGATGAAAATAATAGGGTCAGAGTGTTTCAAGAGGAAATAAAGACTATATATATATATATATATATATATATATATATATATATATATATATATATATACATATATATAGAGCTAATCTTTATTTCTTCTTGACACACTCTGACCCTATTATTTTCATCACATATTCTGTGTCAGTGTAATGCCCCGTACACATGTGCAGATTATCTGAAGACTTTTGTCTGCAGACTTACCTTTTCTATGTAGTGCAAGGGCCTGCCGGATTGCATACAAATTGAAAGTGTTTAGGTTTGACCTCATATTATATGGTTTTGGTAAGTCTGCAGACAAAAGTCTGCAGATAATCTGCACGTGTGTATGGGGCATAAGCTCTCCATGGCACCAACACACAGTTACAGGGCAGAGGAGAGGCGGAACCCGGAAATTCCGTACTCTGTTTCTAGAGGGAAGGGTTATGCGGGACACAGGAAGTGGTTCTGCAGCTGCAGGTAAGAAGTGCTGTGTATATTAGCTCCATGTGTTTTGAGAATGATTCTGCACCCAGGTATAGGGCAGAGTTCAGGCAGTAGACTATCCTCTGTGTGTTTGTTATATAGAGAGGGAGAGGAGAGTCCTCTAACAGATGGAGAACCTCCTCAATGTCTTCTCTGCACTGCTGTGGGGTCTTGTGTATGATGTGTTCTCTGCCATCCAATAGGCTCTATTCACAAACATTTATCACCACTCTAAAGCTAGCCATAGGTGAGTTAGTTTTTTTATCGTTCTACCAGTGCGTTGAATAAAAAAGACCTGATTTCCCCATGCACACATTTAGCCCTGGTTCACACTGGTGCAATGCTGGAAACCCTGCAATTCAGTGCCAGTTTCTGAATTGCACACTGGTTCACACTGAGATCCGCAAACCACTGGGGGTGTCAATGTGAATATAAAGACATCCCCAGATCGGTTCACACTGCGAACTGTGAAATGGTTCAGGAATCGGAAAACACCCATGCGATCTGATTCCAGTGTGGTCCTGCACCATTTTGGTTTGTATGGCTTAAATCACATTGCACAGGCATCGCATGTGATCGGCACAGCAATGCAGTGCGACTCATATGCGATGTCTATCATCGCAGAAGTGTGAACCCAGTCTTAAGGTGGATGGGGGGAATCCTCCCCACTGTGTCTTTGTATTTTGAATGCATAAAGACTGCTATGCTTTCAGAATACACAGATCAGCTATGCAGCCTATTGCTAGAGATGGGCTCGGGCATGTTCGGGATCCCACCTGCCTGACCCTGCCAGGAAGCCGGCAATGCATAGTAGGGATCGGCCGATATTCACTTTTTTTGAAATATCGGTCACAAACTTGCCGATATGACCGATATTGCTTTAAGTGGCTGTAACAGAGTGATGCCTGCAGCTACAGGTACCGTTTTTAGAGCTGACGGTCGGCTTTCTTGTAGTGACAACCAATGCGGCTGAGTGTGTGTGTGTGTGTATATATATATATATATATATATATATATATATATATATGTGTGTATATATATATATATATATATATATATATGTATATATATATATATATATATATGTATGTATGTGTGTGTGAACATTGAAATTCCAATTTGTATATATACCATAGTTTGTAGACGCTTTGACTTTCACGCACACTAATCCATTTACGCCTATTGGGATTTTTTTTTTTTTTTTACCAAAGACATGTAGCAGACTATGTTTAGGCTTAAATTTATCAAGAAATTCAATTTTTTTTTTTTTATTGGATACGTTTTATAGCAGAAAGTAAAAAATATTGGGTCTTTTTTTTCATTTATATAATAAAAATTAAAAACCCAGTGGTGATTAAATACCACCAAAAGAAATCTCTATTTGTGTGAAAAAAATTATATAAATTTTGTTTGGGTAGAGCGTTGCATGACTGTGCAATTACAAGTTAAATTAGCGCAGTACTAAATAGCAAAAAATTGCCTGTCGTGAAGGAGGTAAAACCTTTCAGAGCTGAGGTGGTTACTACCACCGCACCAGTAGATGCCTATTTGTAGTCCGCTTACACCGCTGAGGCCCCGTTCCAGGCAAGATATGGAAACCCCATCCTGCAAGGTTTTTTTTTTTGTACCTGTTGAAGCAAATTATACTTCCCTCAGTACGCTTTTTCAGGTCCCTTGACTCCATCACTTCCAGGTGCAGGGAACCAGTAATCCAGTAATGCTGTCAACTCACGCAGATGTCACTCCTTCCGAATCCAGAGAGAACCCTGTTGCTGCAACCAATAGGAACTGTCCATGTGACACAGGCATTGATGTGGACATCAGAAGAAGAACCCCCTTAGATGTAAACCGGAGAGAAAAGAAGGCTCAGGACTGCAGCTTCAGGATACCCCCAAATTTAGATTGTTTTTGAAATCCATTAATCAGTTTGAGGGTGGGTCATCCTCAAGAATGGCCTGCCCACATCTCGCAGCAGACGAGAGCTCTGGAGAGCGATTACACTTTACTCCTTATCCCCTAGTTAACAAACGTGTGTGCATGTTTTTGGGTGGGGGGTAAGGCACTGCGAGGGTGGTAATTTTTTTTGTTTGTTAGAGGTTGTAAACCCCTTTTGTTTACATTTACCTATAAGTAGGCCTACATTAAGGCTTACCTATAGGTGCTATAAATATCTCCTAAACTTGCACCGTTTAGGAGATATTTGCAGTGCATGCAGACGATGACATCATCGGCGCATGCGCTCTGAAGGAACGCCCACCCGTGCCATTCCTTCAGATACCAGTGCCGTGAACGGCGGCTCCCGCGCGCATGCGCGGGAGTGATGTAATCGCGCCCCCAGCCAATCAGATGGCCGGAGGACGAGATCCAGGATGCAGGACAGCCGGACATGTCGGCTGTCCTGTCGTCACTGAGGGGGCTTCGTTTTTAGGTAAGTACTTCATAATGAGCTAGTATGCAATGCATACTAGCTCATTATGCCTTTGTCTTTACAGGTTTTTTTTTTTCACATTTTTTAAACGGGTTTACTTCCTCTTTAACTCCCAGAGTTGGGCTTTAACCAGTTGCCGACCAGCTCCTGTATATTTACTGCGGCAGGCTAGTAAATCTACGTCGCTCGCCTGTGAGGAGCTAGGGGGCGAGCGCGTGCCGCCGCTGCGCTCCTGCCCCCGATCATCAGCGGGGAAGCCGATGCCGGTGTCAGGCGGCTCAGTTTGCTTTCGCTCCTCGCAGAGAAAAGAGGACGGTCGGCTGTTGTAAACACAGCTGACCGTTCTTCTCCCTGGGATGATCATAGAGCCCCTGTGATCCTTCTATATAGGATCACATGTCTTTATGATCATTTCAGAAACCATGCTCCCTCACAGTTAGAATCACTCCTCTAGGCTCAAATTTAACCCCTTGATCACCTATACTGTTAACCCCTTCCCTGCCAATGTCATTATTACAGTAACAGTGCATATTTTTAGCACTGATTACTGTAGTAATGTCACTGGTCCCACCAAAAGTGTTAAAAAAAACGGCCAGTTAAGGGTCCGATCTGTCCGCCGCAATGTCGCAGTCCCGCAAAAAATCGCAGATCGCCGCCAATACTAGTAAAAAAAAAAAAAAAATTAAAAATGACATAAATCTTTCCCGTAGTTAGTAGGCACGATAACTTTTGCGCAAAGCAATCAAAATACTCTTATTGCAAATTTTTATTTATTTTTTTACCAAAAATATGTAGCAGAAAACAAATTGGCCTAAAGTGTTAAAAAATTTAGATTTTTTACATTTTTTTTTTTTTTGAGAATGTCATATAGCAGAATGTGAAAAATATTGTTTCTTTTTTCAAAATTGTCGCTCTATAGCGCAAAAAATAAAAATCGCACAGGTGATCAAATACCACCAAAACAAAGCTCTATTTGTGGGGAAAAAAAGGACATCAATTTTATTTGGGTACAGAGTCGCACGACCGCGCAATTGTCCATTAAATTAACGCAGTGCCGAATCGCAAAATAGGGCCTGGTCATTAAGGGGGCAAATCCTTCCGGTCTTAAAGTGGTTAAGGACTTTTTTTTTTACTCATCAAATAAGCAGTCTGCCATTGCTTACTTTTCCTTCTGAAAGAACACTAAAGAGTCTCTGAACAAAGAAACAAGCATTGCAGATTGGAGTTGCAATATTTTTACAGCTTCTCTGGCTGCATGCTTTTCCCAGGTCAGTGATTCGGTTAGTATATAAAGCAAATATAGGCAGTCAGTTTCCTTGCTGTATTCCTTGCTTGCTGATGTATGCTGTTATTTTCCAAAATATATGCTTTTGTAAGTACAAGGAGCAAAGTATAGCAACTCGTAACAACAAACTGGATTTTTACATTATTGAAGGTCGACCAGTAGAAGATGGTTTGGTTTCCACAATGCTGCACTTTGCTGCTTCCAGCGTTTTAATTAAATAATCACAAGCATGTGTTTTTGATTTCTGCCAAAATGATGGTCTTTTTTTTTTTTCAAATAACTCTTTATTTAAGGATTTCAAGGTACACAGCATAATAGGACAACAGGCAACAAAGAAAATTCTGTGTCCCCTTTACAAAAGAAGTAGAAAAGAAAGAGACATGAGACATACGTTTATTGAGGATAATTTGGTTGAATTTAGGCCGGGGGCCTTACATCAACTAATAAAGGTCATGAAAGAAGAAGGTTGGGGATATGGATGAGAACCTGGTGGAAAACCAGGGAAGTTGGGTAATCCGAAGTAAAGGGGAATGGGGAGTCTACCCTGTCTCCGGAACAAGAGAATGGTCTAAGGATCCCAAAAGTTCTGGGACATAAATGAATCTATGGGGATATATCTAGGTCACTGTGTAAACTAGGGTCTTGTATCTGTGTGTGCCCACCTAAAAGTGTTACACATTTGATGCATGCTTAACATAGAAAAAGGATCTGATTCTAGGTTAACTTTAACATTGGAGGAAAGAAACAATACTTCCTTCCTTAATTTTTATAGTAAAGGTTAGAAAATTAATCAAAATAACCACTTAAGCCCCGGAAAATTTTACCCCCTTCCTGACCAGGGGGTATTTTGCGATTCGGCACTGCGTGACTTTAACGGACAATTGCGCGGTCGTGCGACGCTGTACCTAAACAAAATCGATGTCCTTTTTTTCCCACAAACAGAGCTTTCTTTTGGTGGTATTTGATCACCTGTGTGATTTTTTTTTTTTTTTGATCTTGCGCTATAAACAAAAAAAAGCGTCAATTTTGCAAAAATAAAAATATTTTTCACATTTTTTATATGAAATTCCCCAAAAAAAATTTAAAAATCAAAATTCTTTAACATTTTCGGCCAATTTGTTTTATGCTACATATGTTTGGTAAAAAAAAAATCGCAAAAAGCGTATTTTGTTTGGCTTGCGCAAAAGTTATCGCGTTACTAACAAAGGGAAAGATTTTTGTAATTTTTGTTGTTGTTTTTTTTTAACGCGTAATGGCGGCGATCTGCGATTTTTTTTTTTTTTTTTGCGACATTGCGGTGGACAGATCGGACCCTTGACTGACATTTGACAATTTTGGGGTTACCAGTGACATTACTACAGTAATCAGTGCTATACATATGCACTGTTACTGTAAAATTACACTGGCAGTGAAGGGGTTAACTTTATTTGAGAGGGAGGGGCTGTGTGTGTCCCTAGGGGCGTGATTCTAACTGTGATTGGCTGTGGCTTGAGCTGTAGGAACAATGATCAACGGTCCTACATAGTAGAACCGTATGATCATTGTTTCTACACAGGGGAGAATGACAGGTGGCTTATTTACACTAGCCGCCTGCCTTTCTCCCTCTCCCCCGATGATCGCCAGACATCGGGTCCGCCGGTCACACGCGCGGGGGGGGGTCCGTGACCGCGCCCACTCCCTAGACCCTCACAGGCTAGTGACGTATATATACACGTCACTTTGCCTGTGAGGGGCTGACCGCCGCAGTATATGTACTTGCGGCGGTCGGCAAGTGGTTAAAGCAGCTCTTCACCCTTCTTCAAAAAACTTTGTCCCTCCTCTCCACCCTTCCTCCGGTCCTTTACATGTATAGCGAGCTTTACATGACATGCTCTGTGCTCCCTTTACCTCCTGGGATATGCATGTCACATATCCCAGAAGACGTAGCCATTCTTTCAGGAAAGGAGGAGGGGAGGGGAGGGGGACAGTGCGTCATTTGGAGGCATGATAACCGAACCTGGAAAAGCCGGCAGCCTATCCATGACATCACAGTCAAACATGGTGCCGGGGGACCTAGCCATATGGGTGAGTATCTGAAATGTTCTAAACACACCGGCAGGTAAGCAGGGGTTGTTAAAAAAAATGATGAACATAATACAGGGTGGGGCGAGTGAAAATCCCCTTTAATGTTTATTGAGCCTTTAAATAGAAGAACTTGAGTGGCACGACCTTGTCTTGCATAGTAATTTACCATCATTTTTCTCTTATTTACCAATCATTTTTTTGTTATTTTGAAGAAATGGCAAGCTCATCTACAGAAATGGATCCTGATCTGGCCCGGCAACTGTTCTTTGAAGGGGCCACACTTGTGATTTTGGGTGTTCCAGAAGGCTCAGAATTCGGTATAGACTTAAACAGCTGGGAAGTTGGTCCTCGTTTCCGAGGGGTGAAAATGGTGCCTCCAGGACTTCACTTTATACACTATAGTGTGAAGAGACTGAGGGGAGCTGCTGGGGAAACTGGGCCACGTTCTGGTATGTTCTTCTTTCTGGAGCAGAGAGACATCCACCTCCTGCAATTCGATGCTCAAAGAGAGGAGATGGATAGTACATCCCAAGAGGAGGCTGACAATCTACGAGAACAGCTTCCTTCCCTGGATCCATTCCTGGGGCCATACCCCTATGACAGCCTGCGTCACTGGGTATCCTTAACTAACCGCATTACTAAAGAGGCCATGCTAAGGTTGCAGCCTGCCTGTGGGACAATATGCTCCTTCCCAGAGGTCCTTCCTACTGAGAAGATGACCCACACCGAGGATCGGGCTAAACACAACTTGCCCAGGTAAATATGAAAGCATGGGAGGTTATGGAGCTTGGCCTAGCTGGGTCCAATGTCTGGTTTTTTTTTTCATGCTCACCTAATCAATCAGAATTGCAGTTGAATCTCAATACTGTTGGATATTGACTCCTTGATCTTAACTTCTTTGGTCCAGCTTTCAATTCAAAATAGGGCTGATCTTGGCTTCAGTTCTCATTTTCTGTAGTGTTGCCTTATGAGTTTAGGCGTAATCTCCCTTACCGTGTTGTGATGAGTTATGTATAAATCTCCATCAGTAATTGTAATATTAATGTAAATATATATATATATACATGTACGAGATATTGAGTTTTGATTTTACATTTTGTAGTATGTACAATAGTTAGATTGTTGTAAAATTAATATAGGCTTTCAAACTATATACCATATATATATATATATATATATATATATATATATATATATATATATATATATATATATATATATATATATATATATAATTGCTGTGTTAAAGCTTTCATTCAAAGTCATTTTTAACCCAAATATTGTCTGAGATAAATTAACTCTCATATCTTTCGGGTAACAGTAGTAAGAGCTGTTTGTTATGCCTACCTATTGAGAATATGGCCTTTTTTTTTTTTTTTTTTCTCTCTCTCTCTCTCTCCTGATTATCAGTATGATGATCAAAGGATAAGGGGACTATTCACTGTATTAAATACATAAGCCCCAGCATTTACACCACAAAATTGCCTGCTCATACCAACTCTGTGGTCTGCCACTATCCTGACCTACCTCTTGTAGCTTAAAGTAATTGTAAAGTCTTCATTTGTCCTATAAAATTAACAAGCATGTTATACTTATCTGCATTGTTGCAGTGGTTTTGCACTGAGCAGCCCAGATCCTTCTTTTCTCGGGTCCCTCTTCTGTGATCATGGCTCCTCTCTCCTGTTCAGTGCCCCCACCACAAGCAACTTGCTATGGGGGCAACCGGGCCGAGTCCCAGCTCCCTGTGTCCATTCAGACATGGAGCCCCGACTGACCCAGCTCTTCTCTTTCTCTCTTTCTCTCTTTCTCTCTTTCTCTCTTTCTCTCTTTCTCTCTTTCTCTCTTTCTCTCTCTCTCTCTCTCTCTCTCTCTCTCTTTCTCATGGCTAGCTGACTTTGATTGACGACAGCAGCAGCCAGTGGTGCTGCTGCTGTGTCTCAGCCAATCCGGGGGAAGAGTCCTGGACAGATGAGACACTCGTGGACATCGTTGGCTAGAGATGGGCTCAGGTAAGTATGAGGGGGGCTGCTGCACACAGAAGGTTTTTATCCTAATGCATAGAATGTTTTAAGATGAAAAACCTTTTGACTTTACAACTCCTTTAAAGACTGGCTGCTACCTTTGTTTGCTCCCAATGGCTGAGTGAAAAAAGGTAGATATAATATGTAAAGGGAAATTCCTAGAGAACAGTAAAAACACAACACGGGTTTTAATTTTCCACTGTATCCAAAACTGAAAAAAAATAAAATAAACTCAAGTTTTCTGGACTTATATTTTTAAGTGCACGTTGCTTTGCCCTGCACTCAGTAACTTTATTGAAATGTGTTTAGGTAAAATCCATAAACCTTTTGCTGCTGCTAATTAAATGATTACATTGGGGGCAGAGCCAGCATTAAAACAGACTTCCAGCTGCTAAATGCGCTTTGGCATTTTTTTCCTGGTTGCTGGCTATTTAGTAGAAGTGATTCAAGTGGCTTAAATCTGCAAAAAGTGCTAATCTCATCTGTGAGGAATGAACCTGGAAGCACTCAGCTTTGAACACTTCATGGTTCAATGCTGTCTATTTCCTGCCCCTCTGGCTGGGAAAGAGCATAGTCTGTGACATTAGGGGCCTGCTTAAAGAGAACCTGCACTATGCTATCACATAAGGGTGTATCAGCCTTATTCCCCCCCCCCCCCAGCTTTTTGTACCATCAAAACTCCATTATCAGGCACCATCCCAATTTTTTGGGTTGGCACCCTGGTGGTGGTCTGCATCTGCTTTCTTGACATGTGATATACCATGTGCAGTGGCCTTGCAATAATGGGATAATTTTTTCTGTTTGATTTGAATATTTACATATGACTTTACTTGTCACTTCTCGAATTGTGCTTTTTGACCACGGATCTGCTGTATGTATATTGTAATTAGGAATGCACAGATATATTGACAGCTGCAAATTAACAGGCAAACATAGGGTTCTCAGCATTTTACTGATAGAGAAAAAAAAAAAAGTGCCAATAATTGCATGCTGCATCCCTTTGATCGCCATGCTAAATTGCATCTTATTGACTGCAATGCGGCAACGCCCCCCTGCTGACTGCAATGCGGCAACGCCCCCCTGCTGACTGCAATGCGGCAACGTCCCCCTGCTGACTGCAATGCGGCAACGTCCCTCTGCTGACTGCAATGCAGCAACGCCCCCCCCTGCTGACTGCAATGCAGCAACGCCCCCCCCTGCTGACTGCAATGCAGCAACGCCCCCCCCTGCTGACTGCAATGCAGCAACGCCCCCCCCCTGCTGACTGCAATGTCCGCCACATTATTTACTTTCCATTTCGGTTTTCAGCCAAGTGCATCCTAAATTTTTGCTTTTGGCACTGAAACTTTCAATTCAGTGCTCCGCTAATTCTATTGTTACCTGGTACTATTTCTTAAATAATGCAAGAAAAAAAAAAACCCCTGCACCCACATGCACACGTCCAAAACGACAATTGTATCGCTACATGCATTGAAGTGCAAGGAATAATTCTAGGGCCATCATTCATTGTTAAAGAAACACTTATGGACAACTCTGGGTACTGATTTTTTTTTTTTTGCCATTTCATGGGCGCACATACTTTTTAGATTTGGCATATTTGATACCCATTTTCTTGATGCAAGCTCATCTTTAAAGATAAAAATTAAATTGTGCACGTAATCTTCAGGTCTAAAATGTGCATTTTAATGTATGCACAAAATTAAAAAAAAAAAAAAACAGGTCCAGCAGTGAAAAGGTAAAAAAGATATGGCCTCCTTTTGCAACAGCATAGACCTGAAAGGATGTCTCATGGTTTGTTGGTTCAGCATTTTGCGGCTATGTATATAGGGTCATGTGATTGCACTGATATATTTGCTCAATGTTTAGATATGACACGATGTGTCAGAACTATAAGGAGGGCTTGGCAAGACTTCCACAGATGAAACAAAAAGAAGGAACAGAGATCCGCTTTAGCACGGTTCCAGAGAAAATGTACCCAGAGAATGCTACTCCGGCTGAAGTCACACAGCACAGCATGGACCTGTCCTATGCCCTGGGGCAGCTGTTAGATGAATACTACCCAGAAAAGCCTTTGGATATACTAGGTCAGTGAAAATGTTTTATGTGTCTGCAGAGTTTGCCCTTTACACCCTTGCCCATTAGATGTGCTGTTCGTGTCTCTTTTGTTCAGACTTGCATACATTGGGCCGTTAAATTGCTGGCAAACCTGTTACATCTAGAGGCCTTCCATGCAGCCCCCAGCTCAAGGGGGTGCACTTTTACAGGTTGAAAAAGTCACAAGTCCATGAAATTAAAAAAAAAAAAAATAAAAACCTAAACCTACAGTTAACCCAGAGAAAGGCAAAAAAACCCCATTCCTTTTCCTCAAAGGGAATTAAATAACTCTTTCACACAGGCGGACCGTTCAGATCCGCCTGTCCGTTTTTTTGGCGGATCTGAACGGTCCCCCCATGCATCCCTATGGGGCATCGGATGTCAGCGGAGACATGTCCGCTGACATCCGATCCGATCCGTCAAATCTGGACGGATGGAAACCCTATTTTCCATCCGTCCATCGGATCGGATGAGAACGGACCGATGGTCCGTTCCCATCCGATTTCCCCCATAGAGATATATGGGGCTCTGACAGCTGTGTCTCCGCACACAGTGCGGAAAACAGCTGTCATCCTCCTCCTCAGGACTCCGTACGACGGACAGAGTGTGTGAAAGGGGCCTTATGCTGGCCATACCCGCACAGAATTTCGGCCGTTTGCAGACTGAACGATTATTCGTCGGTCGAAAGCGAATTGGCCACTAACTTACAGCATAAACTCTTTTACATAATCGTTTTCATGATCATAATGATCGTTCGATAACATGCACAATATGAGTCAGAATATTATTTTCGTTTAAATTTTTCCATACACGTAAAAACTTTTGTAGAAACTATAAAAGTTTTCGCTATGGATCCATCGACATTATCCGGGGCCCACAATCTAAATTGTCAGTAAACTTGTGTTCACCAACGGCCCGATTTTCGAATGATCTTTCCTAAAACGACCATTTTCGGCCAAAATTCTGTGCTTGTATGGCCAGCATTAGAATCAATATTCTGTGATAGCCCTTTAATAGTAAGACCTTTGGCTCCTTTCACACACACTACAAAGGGGTAGTAAAAACAGGTGTTTGTTCTGCGTTTTTACTGACCACACACCTAAAACCTATCATGGCAGCTTTTGGGAGATGATACACCTACAGCGCCAGCGATGCTTTCTGGCCAGGGCAAATTTAAAGCAGAGTTCCAGCCTCACACACTCACCTGTCCAACGGTCCAGCAATGCGGCCGCCCGAAGCCTCGCTCTTCTCCCTCTCTGCTCTGCGGCGCCGGCATCACTGGTGTGGGCACCCGGCTGTGACAGTTTGCTTCTTCACAGCCGGGTACGCACTGCGCATGCGTGAGTTGCGCTACGCGTCGTGATTGGCCGGCAATCTTCTGGGACCGCTGACATGTCCCAGAAGATTGCAGGGAGGGAGGGGGAGGGGGGAGAGGAGAACTTCCGATCAGGGCACCGCGGCGCTCCGAGTGGAAGTGGGAGCGGGTACCTGTCAAAACTAGGTACCCGCTCCCCCCCCCCCCCCCCCCAAAAAAAATGACATGCCAAATGTGGCATGTCGGAGGTTAGAACCACCTAAAGCGGAAGTTCCACTTTTGGGTGAAACTCCGCTTTAAGCAGACGTAAACGTATTGATTTAACGTTTTCAAAAAACCGTTACATTCCCGGCACGTGCCAGGAATGTAACTGTCATATTAGTTGTGCTCTCAAACAAACTGTCAAACCATCCAATGGCTGGTGTCATAACTGATCACATGTGCAGCATCAGGGCAGTTGAAGAATAAACAGGGGCCGAGATGGCAGCTTCCTTGGCTAAAAACGATAGGAGGGTTTACTTCCACTAACATGACTTGCCAAGTTTGACAGATGACCCCACCTATCAAACACCTATCGTCTATTGAGGTCAATTGTTCTGTGCTCCAGCTGTAAGCCATAGATTTGGAGCAGGTTAAAAAAAAAGAACAGCCTAAAAAAACCGCACATTCAGGAGGTGGTCTCCTAAGGCCCCGTTCACACTTGATGACTTGGAACCGCAGGTGGATTTGCCACAGTTCTGCCCGCAATTCCAATTCGCATGGCAGTCGGTGCAAAATGTGCGTTTGGGTGTTATTAATTTTAAAAGGCCCCCCAAACTCTGCGATTTTGACATGATTTTGGCACTGCAATTGCAGCAAAACACGACTTTAAAAATCACGTGAAGCTTGTCACTTTAAAAGGAGCAGGGACTTTTTTTGTGTGACAAACACACAAAGTCAGTCCATTGAAGTGAATAGGCTGCCCTATGCGTGACGTGTGAAAATCGCCCACACAAAATTGCGAGCTGGAACTCCCCCCCCCCCCTACGCGAAGTGTGACTGCAGTGCACCGTAGCTTGCTTTACAGAGGGCAGCAGAGACTGCCGCTCATGTGAAAAGTGGCACATATAGCCCTTTTTTTTCTTTTTTTTTTTTTTTTTTTTTTTTTTTAGCAATATAATACTAGCAGGACCAGTTCCTCTGAAAAGTCACATTTTCACAGCTTTTGCCGCAAATATATGAGCTTTTGCCCCTTATTTCTGATTTTCTTGGTATTTCCTTCTTTGAAGCTCCGCTGATCAGTTTCAGCATTTGCTATTTACTCTTTAAGCCCAGTGAAATCTGACCTTAGAAATCCAGTACTCTGAAGCAGCATGGCTAATATGTGTTGGGGTGAGAAAAGCCTAACAACATTTTAGCCAAGCCATGAGGGGCGAAGATGAATTTACGCTTAAGCTTCAAAGGCGGAAAACCTTCTTCTGTATTGGTAATACAGTGTGAGTGTAGTGATGCGTATTAACCAGCCTGATTACCACTCTCACCCGTCTACAACCATCTGAGCAATTAAAGATGATTGCTGACTGGATGCTATGGTTTACTGCACTTTGCATATCGCCTCATTATAGCTAAAGTCCTGTTAGATTCAAAAGAAGGAAATGATAGCTCTGTATGTGTTCTATATTAACATATGGCTAGTAGTAGTTTTCAGATTGAGCTGGACTTGTTCTGTAATGCTAAAGAAGATTCATAGCTTCTGTAATGTTGAATGTCCCCAATACAGGGAGTGCAGAATTATTAGGCAAATGAGTATTTTGACCACATCATCCTCTTTATGCATGTTGTCTTACTCCAAGCTGTATAGGCTCGAAAGCCTACTACCAATTAAGCATATTAGGTGATGTGCATCTCTGTAATGAGAAGGGGTGTGGTCTAATGACATCAACACCCTATATCAGGTGTGCATAATTATTAGGCAACTTCCTTTCCTTGGACAAAATGGGTCAAAAGAAGGACTGGACAGGCTCAGAAAAGTCAAAAATAGTGAGATATCTTGCAGAGGGATGCAGCACTCTTAAAATTGCAAAGCTTCTGAAGCGTGATCATCGAACAATCAAGCATTTCATTCAAAATTGTCAACAGGGTCGCAAGAAGAGTGTGGAAAAACCAAGGCGCAAAATAACAGCCCATGAACTGAGAAAAGTCAAGCGTGCAGCTGCCAAGATGCCACTTGCCACCAGTTTGGCCATATTTCAGAGCTGCAACATCACTGTTGTGCCCAAAAGCACAAGGTGTGCAATACTCAGAGACATGGCCAAGGTAAGAAAGGCTGAAAGACGACCACCACTGAACAAGACACACAAGCTGAAACGTCAAGACTGGGCCAAGAAATATCTCAAGACTGATTTTTCAAAGGTTTTATGGACTGATGAAATGAGAGTGAGTCTTGATGGGCCAGATGGATGGGCCCGTGGCTGAATTGGTAAAGGGCAGAGAGCTCCAGTCCGACTCAGACGCCAGCAAGGTGGAGGTGGAGTACTGGTTTGGGCTGGTATCATCAAAGATGAGCTTGTGGGGCCTTTTCGGGTTGAGGATGGAGTCAAGCTCAACTCCCAGTCCTACTGCCAGTTTCTGGAAGAAACCTTCTTCAAGCAGTGGTACAGGAAGAAGTCTGCATCCTTCAAGAAAAACATGATTTTCATGCAGGACAATGCTCATCACACGCGTCCCAAGTACTCCACAGCGTGGCTGGCAAGAAAGGGTATAAAAGAAGAAAAGCTAATGACATGGCCTCCTTGTTCACCTGATCTGAACCCCATTGAGAACCTGTGGTCCATCATCAAATGAGATTTACAAGGAGGGAAAACAGTACACCTCTCTGAACAGTGTCTGGGAGGCTGTTGTTGCTGCTGCACGCAATATTGATGGTGAACAGATCAAAACACTGACAGAATCCATGGATGGCAGGCTTTTGAGTGTCCTTGCAAAGAAAGGTGGCTATATTGGTCACTGATTTGTTTTTGTTTTGTTTTTGAATGTCAGAAATGTATATTTGTGAATGTTGAGATGTTATATTGGTTTCACTGGTAAAAATAAATAATTGAAATGGGTATACTGTATATTTGATTTTTGTTAAGTTGCCTAATAATTATGCACAGTAATAGTCACCTGCACACACAGATATCCCCCTAAAATAGCTAAAACTAAAAACAAACTAAAAACTACTTCCAAAAATAGTCAGCTTTGATATTAATGAGTTTTTTGGGTTCATTGAGAACATGGTGGTTGTTCAATAATAAAATGAATCCTCAAAAATACTCATTTGCCTAATAATTCTGCACTCCCTGTATTAGAAAACAAGTCCTGGTAAATGTGACTAGTTACTAATAACTATGACAGATGAGAGCAGAAGATCCCGGGAGCCGCACATCAGAACAAGACCTGCTGTGTGTAGACAAGTGGCAGTCTCAGCCTGGACCCCTGCCAGGCCACTCCCCCAACACATTTCACGCCACCCACTGGGGAGTATCCCCATGAGAAGGCTCCAGTGGGCGGAGTGAAACACATTGGGGGAGTGGCCTGGCAGGGGTCCAGGCTGAGACTGCCACTTGTCTACACACAGCAGGTCTTGTTCTGATGTGTGGCTCCTGGGATCTTTTGCTCTCATCTGTGATTGTCTAGAGCGTGGGTGGGCTCCTTCCCAGCCAGCACTCATAGCAGCAGGTACAGGACTACATTTCCTAGCAGCCTGAGAGATCGCATGCATACTAATAACTATACCATGATCTAGATCAGTTGAGGAAAATGGAAAGATAACGCTGGACCCGTAGGTTTATTTTACTGGTATTGTTATCTTAAAGCGGTGTTCCAGCCTCCCCTCTCCCCCTCCAAAATTTAAAAGTCAGCAGCTACACATACTGTAGCTGCTGACTTTTAATATTAGGACACTTACCTGTCCTAGAGTCCAGCGATGTCGGCACCGCAGCCGATGTTTCCATCGGCTGTTGGGTGCTGCCGCCACCATTACCGGTGAGGGAACCCGGCTGTGAAGCCTTGTGGCTTCACGGGCGGGTCCCTAATGCGCATTCAGATTGGCTCGGGGGAGGGAGGAGGGGGTCAAACTTCAGATGGACAGCGCCACAGCGCCATCTCCTGGAAGTGGGGAAGGGTACCTGTCAAAAACAGGTACCCGTTCCCCACTCCCCCCTGAAAGGTGCCAAATGTGGCACCGGAGGGGGGGGGGAGGAAACAAATGAGCGGAAGTTCCACTTTTAGGTGGAACTCCACTTTAAGGTATTAATGTTAGTGACAATGATCTGGTTCCTGGGCAGCTGGCTTCTACACCCCAGAGGATCTTCAGTCTCCTTGGCTTGATGTGTGATGTAAGAAGGTTTGAAATTTAAGCGTCATACCACTGCTATGAGGTCCAGATACAACTTTAATCCATTAATGGTCAGGGGTACAGGTTAAGAAATAGCCTTCGCATTTCAGGGGTCTAAGTGCCCCTTCCATCAGGGCTAGAAAGAACATCACTATTATTTTAATAATAGTGATGCAACGTATTTTTGAATTTGGGGATAAAAAAAAGGTAAGCTATTAGCATATTTGGCCCACTCCCAGCACGCTCCTGCCTCTATTCCTCGTATTTATTATGCAGAGCAAGCTCTCCGTACTTCCCAGAATTGTATAGCCAGTGCCTTTTGTTGAGTTTTACTTTGACCTATATTCCTCTCGGGTAAGTTATGGAGAGGAGGAGGTTCATCAATACTTGCATCAATCCATCTCGCAGCAGATATCTCCCCCTTACTACAGACGAAATAATGGCTGCAATGCTTTCCCTTAGCCCCAACAAGACCCCTGGGCTGGATGGGTACCCGGTGGAGTGGTACAGCACCTAAATAGTTTCTAGCACCAAAATTACTTGAAGTTTATACTGATGTTTTTGATAGAGGTGTGCTCCCTGATTCTCGTCAGGAATCGCTAATTGTGCGGATTCCCAAACCACACAAGGACCACAACTTTTGTGAATCCTATCGACCAACTTCTTTGATTAATGTGGACGCTAAAATATTAGCCAAACTTCTTGCCAAATGGCTAAACAAGGCGATGGCCTCTATCAATAATTTAGACTAGCTTTATACCAATGCAATTGACGTATAAATCTATGCTGTCTGTTCATGATATTGCAGTCTGAGGGGTATAGCAAGGCCTTTGATTCCATTGAGTGGCCCTATTTGTTGGCAGTCCTTGTGCGGTTGGGTTTTGGGTCTAAATTTATTGCTTGGTTAAAACTATTATATGCTAAGCCTCTGACACACTTGCGGGTTATAAATACTATTACCGATACTTTTGAAATAGGCAGGGGTGCCCGTTGTCGCCCCTGCTGTTTGCCTTCGCTATAGAGCCATTGGCAGCTCTGTTGAGGGTGGATGTTGCTGTTAAGGGATGTTGGATTAATACTCTAATACACTCTTATATTTAGCAGAAGCGGAGAGGCCTTTGGTCACGGCCTTAAACAGAATTTCAAGTTTTGGTGCTTACTCTGGGTTGAAAGTTAGAGGAAGTAAACCCTCCTCTGCAACTTTTACCTATAGGTAAGCCTATGATAAGGCTTACTTATAGGTACTGTAAATATCTCCTAAAGATGCACAGTTTAGGAGATATTTACCTTAGATGCAGCCAGTGACATCACTGGCGCATGTGCTCTGAAGAAACGGCCGCTGATGCCGTTCCTTCAGAGCCCCGTGCCGTGACCTTCGGCTCCCGCGTGCGCAGGGGCAGACTGGCAACTTTCGGCCCAGGGGGCAAGTAAAAACCAGAGGCCCATGGGGCAGCAACTCGGCCCCCCTCCCACTCTCCCTCTTTCTGTCCTCCTGACCCCCATTCCAGGCTGAAGCCCTGCTCCAGGTACTCTACTTACCAGCTAAATCTGGGTTCCTGACCTGGCCAGCATGGGGTGGTTGGTTGGAGCTGGGACAGCTCGGTTGGGTTTGGCCGGGGAGGAGAGTCTCAAGTGGGGCATGGAACTCGGCCTCTGCTCAGACACAGTTTACACCATCCATGCTGGGGGAGGCCTGCGCTCTGTCCTTATCTTCATCCCTCACTCAGTAGGTCAGCAGTGGGGACTTTTTACTTTTCTTCACCAGGAATCCTTTAGGCATGTCTGTGGCAGAAGCGGTGCAGCCTTTTTATGGGGCATCAGAGCAGCCCAGGGGGCAATTGCCCCCCTGGCCCAGTCCTCCCCTGCGCGCACGTGTGCGGGAGTGACGTCACCGTGGCTCCGGCCAATCAGATGGCCGGATGCCGCGATCTCGGAAGACGGGCAACTGAACATGTCGCCCGTCATAGAGGTAAGCGGACGGCACGGCGGAGGGTCATTCTAAGGTATTTCATAACGAGCTAGTATGCGATGCATACTAGCTCATTATGCGTTTCTCTTTCAGGTTAAAAAAAAAAAAAAAAAAAGTTTGGGTTTACAACCTCTTTAACTGGAGTAAGTCAATCGTTTTTCCCTTTGACCATGAGTATACACCGAGCCGGCCCCTGGATATTCCACTGCAGGTGGTCACCAGATTCAGGTACCATGGGGGTTGAGATTTAGCTGCTGCTGAGTACATACATCTCTAAATATCCTCTCTCCCCTGATGACTTGGCTGAAGGATAATTTACAGACTTGGTCCAAGCTACCTCTCAATCTCCTAGGCAGAATCATCCTATTTAAAATGATTTATCTTCCCAGATTTCTCTATCTGTTCTGGCATGCCTCAATTTATATCCCTAAGAAACGATTTACAGAAATAAACACATTACTCTCCTCATTTCTTTTGGGATCTAGGCCGCCTAGGATCTCCCTTGATACGTTACACTTGCCTATACAAGTTGGGGGCTTGGCTTTACCAAATCTCCAGTGTTACTATTTATCGTCCCAATTAACTCTTGTACACTGGTGGTTTTTCCCGAGCTTGGATATTGCTTCTGTGGCCACTCAGGCTGCACTAGTTCACTCATATGAAGCACTAATTAACAGATTATACAGAAATGGCCCATATCCCGAAAACAGGGCTGATGTTCTTAAACTTTCTCATAGAATTTTTCATATGTGTAATAACAATGCTCCTCTTTGACATAACTCTCAGCTAATCAAAATATACAAGATCCCAGAAGGGACATGTTGGGCTAATTATGGAATCACACATGCCCACTAGCTGTTTTCCGGCCATGCCTTCAGAACATTCAAAGTCCTACAGATAAGATCCCCAACACTTTTTTTTATTTATTTTTTTATATATATAACAGACACAGAAAACAAAATATTATTCAAAAAGTAACATAATACATAACATAATTGTTAGTCGGTTCACACTAGCGCGACTTGTCAGCCTGACAAGTCGCGCTCCCTCGCGGTCCATTGACCGCTACAGGACCCGTTCTAATAGGAGCGACACAAGTCGCTCCGACTTAGAAAAAGGGTCCTGTACTACTTTGGGGCGACCTCGGAGCGACTTGCATAGACTTCCATTATGTGAAGTCCCTGCAAGTCGCTCCGAAGTCGTGGTGCATTGTAATGCACAAGTCGCCCCCGAAGTAGTAAGGAGTCGTGTCGCCTTAGTGTCAACCGGCTCTTAAACACATCTACTTATATCGTACTATAAGACCAGTGCCTATGTAAATCCTGTATATGTGACTCATACTGACCTAGCTGCGCGCAAAGATAAGAGTGGCAGGATAGAACATAGGGTCCCTATATCAAGGTGCAGGGTTCAAGTGGCGGTTACCAGTACCAACAGTTATATTTATTTGATCCTCGGATGGTTAGATACTTCTCCATACATCCATACGTTTGTGACTTTCCTATATGTAGCAAATCGAATACCATACAGTCCACAGGCTATTATTATAGCAATTGGACATAAGGTTATAGGTATACCCACCTCATTAATTTTGTAGCAGGCTAAAGTAGCCTTAGAAAGCGCTCATCCGAATGCTACCCCTCATATCAAATGTGGTAAGTGCCAGCGGAATGGAGATATATACTGGAGGGATAGGGAAGGTATCATTATAGATGTTCCATATACCATGGGGGTGAGAAAAGGGGCTAATATTAGGAATTAAGTGTATATAGAGGTGTATATATATGCGACTCATACGATGTAATATAGGGCCATCCATTGAAATTACATACCTCAATATTGTCCCATACAGGATTGAGGCAGGGAGATCATAGATGTAACAGTTCATAAAAGTGCAGTTGCAGACATAAAAGTCCAGTTGTACCCTTACCTCCCAGAACTCAGCAATAATCTTTTTTATTTTTATTTTTTTTTTTCATGTTTTTTTTTTTTTTTTCCACAGCTGAACTGCAGTTTGCCTTTGTGTGTTTCCTCCTGGGGAATGTATATGAAGGGTTTGAGCAGTGGAAGAGTTTGCTGAACCTTCTGTGTCGAGCAGAGACCTACTCCATGCAGCACCCAGATCTGTACAACGAGCTCATCTCTGTCCTGTATCACCAGTTGGCCCAGGTGCCCACAGACTTCTTCATAGACATTGTGTCCCAGAACAACTTCCTGACCAGCACTTTGCAGGTAAATGTCTTCTTCATTATATGGTATTCCTGTAGTGAAAGGCTGTCATTGCTCAAAAACCTTCTGAAATGCCAAAACCATGGCTGTCTCAGTACTGACTTAGATTAACCACTTTTAAAGCGGAGTTCCGGCCCAAATTTATTTTTTTTATAAAAATACCCCTAGGGGCTAGTGAATTTAAGCAACGATAACCTCTGAACTTCCCCTGCTTAGAAAAACTTACCCTGAAAATTTCTTGTCCATCGCTGCCATCTGCGGTGTGGGCAGCTGTAGCCGTAGCGTCCCTCTTCCTGGATGTCGGAGTCCCAGAAGGCCGTGCTCGTCACTTCCGGTGCAGGCGCGTCATCCCGCAGCTGGTTCTGCGCATGCCCGGTAGCTGTTCTAATTCATTCAGCAGGGAATGACGCGCCTGAACCGGAAGTGACGAGGGACACCGGTGCAGGCGCATTGACTCCTGGGATTGATGAAGCTCATCTTTGAGGAGTCGATGCAAAGGAGGAAGTGACGTCGGGGGCCGTGGCCGCATAAGGAGGAAGTGGAAGGAAGGTAAGTTAATTTTCATTAAAAATAAGGTAAGTGAAACAAAAAAAAAATAATAATAATTATCCAATTCATTTTCAGGATGTTTTAATCTAACTGACGATGTAAAGTGCAAAAATACGGTGGAACTCTGCTTTAAGACTGGGCCTATTTTTCACACTTGGTGTTTACAAGCTAAAATCTTTTTTTTTTTTTTTGCTACTACTTGGAACCCCCAAACTTTATATATTTTTTTTTTAGCAGAGACCCTAGAGAATAAAATGGACATTATTGCAATATTTTTTGCGCAGCGGTCTTTCAAACGCAATTTTTTTGGAAAAAAAATATTTTTTTGAATTAAAAAAT
This sequence comes from Pelophylax lessonae, assembly GCF_965119305.1. NCBI lineage: Eukaryota > Metazoa > Chordata > Amphibia > Anura > Ranidae > Pelophylax > Pelophylax lessonae. The sequence goes on along the minus strand of NC_138778.1, from coordinate 38,147,865 downwards.
AAGAAAACAGTAAAGTTAGCCCAATTTTTTTTTCATAATGTGAAAGATAATGTTACGCCGAGTAAATAGATACCCAACATGTTAAAAATTGGGCATGCTCACGGAATGGCTACAAACTTTGGTACTTAAAAATCCCATAGGCGACATTGTAAACATTTCTATAGGTTACCAACTTAGAGTTACAGAGGAGGTCTAGGGCTCAAATTATTGCTCTCGCTCTAACGATCGCGGGGATACCTCACATGTGTGGTTTGAACACCGTTTACATATGTGGGCAGGACTTTGTATGCGTTCGCTTCTGCGGGCGAGCTAACGGGGACAGGGCGCTTTAATTTTTTTTTTCCTATTTATTTTATTTATTATTTTTTATTTATTTATATTTTTTTTTTACACCGTTTAAAAAAAAAAAAAAAAATTTGATAATTTTTATTCCTATTACAAGGAATGTAAACAAATTGGCATGACAGGTCCTCTTTATTGTGAGATCTGGGGTCAAAAAGACCTCACACCTCACAACTACACTAAAAAAGGAAAAAAAAAAAAAAAGTTGTTAAAAAATTGGCCCTTTAAACCGGTTGCTAGGCAATGACGTTTAGCGTCGCTCCGGTCCTCCAAGACCAAAGAGTCAAGTGAGGGCAAGATGTCTCAAAGGATCCAGGACCGGATCGTTTTCCCCGCTGCCGGCGGGTCTGGTAAGTGGGGAAAACGGCTGGGACGCTGCGGGAGGGGGGGCTGCACCTTTTCCGCCACACCGTAAGGGTGATCCCGCTGCAAATCCTCCGCTGGGACCACCCTTATCTGAAAGCCGACCGCCGCAGTTTGAAAAAAATACCAGGGTTATGGCAGCTCACCAGGGATCTGTGAATCAATGAAGCGGCTGTGTGGGTGGAGCACAGCTGCGCTCTTTTTGAATTGTGACAGCAAGTGCCAGAAAAGATCTCCGGTTCACCCTCACAAGGCAGGGGTTGTCGGGGAGAGATGGGTTAGATGCTTAACATGTTATACCCTAAATTATGTTCAGAAAGGTGAACTTCTTCTTTAACAATGACATGGTATAGCATATGGGTCATCACACATAGGGCTGCAATGCTGAACATTTTTAAAGTAATGTTTACCTATAGTTTGTGCCTCTCTTTCCAGGTTCTTTTCTCATTCCTGTGTTCTCAGTCTACGAATAAAGACCTCAAGCGAAGAGCCATCCGATTCCGAGCCCATCTGACCAAGAAATTTCAGTGGGACTTTGAAGAGGATCCTCTGGACTACGCTCCTGTTGTTGTCCAGCTCCCCGAGGGTTGGGAAAGTGAGATTAAAGTACAAAACGCAACCCCAGAGGAAAACAACGAGACCGCCCTCCCTTCATAGCCTGTAATTTTAGTGAACCAAGACATGACGACACAAGACTGATGATTGGTTGTACAAGTTCTATGCAGTAAAGCAATACATGGCTTCTGTAGGAATGCACAGATGGAATGACAGCGTACATAGAAACTGATCAGTGGTCGACTGCGATCTTTGGCAGAGGTGTTTAACATGTGACTGGGGCCACAAGATCTGCTGTTATGGTGGCAATACTGTATATTGGGTAACAATTTTTTGGGATTGCTGGACAATGGCACACCGACTTTTGATGTCACCTTATATTAAATATGTCCATTCTGTTCTTTAACTTGTGGCTAATCTATTGCATCCTGTCTAAATTATTCTTAAAAGTCTGAAAACTCCTCCTGCACTCGATACCAAGCCATGCAGCTTTCCCATATCCTGTAGTACACACACAGGTGAGTGCACTTACCTGCAGTCATTAAAGTATATGTAAAACGCACACTCTTTTCATGTTACTGCAATTAAAAAATGATTTAATATGTATAAATAAGCAGCTTTCATTGGAAAAAATATGTTGATCCTGCCATGAAAGTCCTTGTTCAGGCACTTCCTATTATATGGTGACCACTGTCTGTCACTGTCAGTGTCTACTAAGGGCTCATGCATGCAGAGCTGTAAAAAAAAAAAACTTCACTTTTACAAGCGTATGGATTTTTTAGCCTGTAAAAGCGACTCTATGCTGGCCTATGTGTTTATGTACACATGGGCGTTTACACACATATTAGAAGAGGAGTGTTTACAGGCAGGAAAAAAAAAATCCATCACCAGCGCATTCAGGAGAGAACATTTTCAGCGGTTGCGTTTAGCACTTGATTGGTAATTCCAATGGCCAGGATAAATTTAATATTCTGGCCAATGGAATCCAACACTCAAATGCTTGACGTCTAAGCCCCATATGCAATATGCAAATTTAGGCAGGTTTTTTAAAGATCTTTTTCCTGCTAGGAGTAAAAGGCATACAGAGGAGAAAATACAACACCCTGTGTGCATGAGCCCGTATTGCACTCCTGCAGTTTTACCCTATGAATGTTTCAACACATTATGCAGGCATGGTCCACTGTTACCATCAGGAAACCAACCCTTAGAAATGCCATGCAGCCATCACTGCAGAAGATCAGCAGCATTGGGAAGCAATAACAGATAGGGCTGAACGATATTCGATGTAACATCGAATATCGTGCTGCGGGCGTAGGCGATAGTCACATCGCCGGATCATGCGATATTGGGGACTCACAGTGAAGGCAGAAGAATACAGCCCGACATCCGTCCCACATGTTAAGTCCGTCCTGCAGCTCTCCTGACCGAGCAGTGAGCAGCGGCACAGGGAACCAATCACGCGTGCCTGCACACCTAATTGGTTCACTGTGCCGCTACTCACGGCGTGATTGGTTCCCTGTGCTGTGGGGCCCGAAGTGTATTGTGGGGACTGGGAGTGTGCTTCCGGTGCGAAGGAGCTGCCTGGTGGAGAGGACTACAACTCCCAGCGTTACTCACACTTCCCGCGTTTCCGTCTGCCCCCAGCCAGAGAGATTCCCCCTCCCTCCGGGAGAACCGACTTCACAGCCCGATCATGAGGGACAAACAGAAGAGGCGGAGGGAACGCACGTGGGCCGAGGCTGCCAAGAAGGTACCAAATATGGAGGGGAGGCGACTGTACCATGTACACCAGGAAGAGGCGGGTATAAATATCGCAATATATATCGTTGGGGAAAAAATATCGCAATGTGATTTTTTTTCCCCAATATCGTGCAGCCCTAATAACAGATGAAAAAAAGGTGAAAATCGTGTTTTCTTAAATAAAATGGTAATTATGGTAGATCATGCTTTAGAAAATGTCATTCAGTTGTAGTTTACATCTAATTTAACCGCATGTAACATGTAGGTCAGGGTAGGCTGAAATAGAGATTTGAAACTACTTTTCCCAACCTATTAGGCCCCTTTCACACTTGTGCCACTTGGGACTGCAAAGATGATTTCCAATGAGTACCGTTCATATCTGTACGACTTCAAGTCGCAACGACTTTAAAGTAGTCCCTGCATTACTTTGGGTCGATTTTTAAATGCGTTTTGAGGTCCAAATACATAGGCATTGCTCCATGTCCAGGCAAAAATCGCGCCACTTTTAGTTTGCATAAATGTGAAAAAGGGCATTACATGTGATCATTAATCACTGGTAAGTGCATTCAAATGTATAGGTGTCTAGTGGATGATGTTTTGAAGATGGTCTTGCTTGGTATAAGGCTCCGTACACACTAATGCAACTTTTCATGTGACTTTGGACACACAGTCACATGACAAGTCACAACCCATTGATTTTAATGGCACTCGTTCCAATCTATGCGCACTACTTTGATGTGACTTGAGTGCCAAAGAGTGTAAAGTCGCACGTGAAATTGCACGACTTTGGAGTGGCACTAGTGTGAACAGAGCCTAAAGGAGAACTTATACTGATAAATTGCTTTTATATCTTTGATCTGCTGACTGAGGATTTCAAGAAATGAAGAGCACGGTTTCATACAATCGCCTTCCAATGCTTTCAGTCTAAAAATACTAGTTACCTAGCTGTCTCTGTTTTCAGCCTTCCCTTTATTATTCAAGTCGGAGGGTCAGCATGAAAGCCAGACAACTAGCATTTTTAGATCCTACCTGCATTTCAGTACAGCTTTTAGGCATATTTAAAATCTAAGAATGTCCTAAAACATTTCTAACTGATCATTATAAAGGTTATTTTACATAAATCATTGTAGAACTAAGCTGTTATAACTAGCATAAAGACACGCCACTTTTTTTCTATAAACCTTAAATTTACCATAAAATACCGAAATATTAACCTAAAATGAACCTGAACTTTGCCCTCGCAGGACAAGAAAACAGATCCACTTAATGGTGATCAAAAAAGCAAAGGGATTTCCAGTCACTACTTACCAACCAGCCAAATTAACCTGTCTAACAGTATGCGTTAAAAACAGGGGTTTAGTTGAACACATTTGCAAATACATGCGTAAGCTGCAGGCCGCGCCAAGGCACCCTGATATCTGCAGTCCCTAACTCTACCTTTAAAGAGTCTCCACAATGGAAGCACATGCATTCTGATGAGATAGATGGAGGACAGGTGACTGGAGGGAGCCCACCCCTCCTTAAAGGCGCAGGGTCACACTGAACACCCAGCACATAGCACAATGGCAGCAAAGGTGTCAGTGCGTTGCCTGACCAATATAAATGTTATACGGTATTATCTCATCAGAATGCATGTGCTTCCATTGTGGAGACTCTTTAAAGGTAGAGTTAGGAACTACAGATATCAGGGTGCCTTGGCGCGGCCTGCAGCTTACGCATGTATTTGCAAATGTGTTCAACCAAACCCCTGTTTTTAACGCATACTGTTAGACAGGTTGATTTGGCTGGTTGGTAAGCAGTGACTGGAAATCCCTTTGCTTTTTTGATCCACTTAATGGTGAGCCTAGTCCTATCAGCGCACACTGACGTTCCCTTCACTCCCTGTTTGCTCCTCTGATGCTCGGTTTCCTCCCACAGGACAGTGCTGGTGCTCAGTGAATGTACTCCTTACTGTCTCATATTAGGGGCAACCAGAGAGCCCTTAGCCCTGTGTTAACCTCCAGGTTGTGAAATGCAGTTTACTCAATGCTTCCTCACTTAACTTCCAGCAAGCATATGAGGCTGAAGGGAATCAACGTACGGCAAGTATAAGCAGCCAGTGGGACCAGCATTAAAGTACACCTTGCTGCATTAAAAAGCAGAAGGAAATGTTATCCCCTAAATTGGGTTCCTATGATTTTCATGAATTAGTTCTAATTAGTAATGAGTGTCAGTGAAAAATCAAACCCCACCACCTGGTATATAGTAACACATTATATGTCCCTAGGGACATCTGTAGCAAAAAATTGGATTTTACCAGTGTAGTCTCTCAAAGAAATATGTACAAACACAATCCAACTAAAATCACAATATTTTATTGATCCACATACTGTATACAGAAGATTTAAAATTGTATGTATAAAAATCACATATATACATCCCCACAGGGATCAGCACCCTCTAGTGGCCTATCTGTAACTTAACCAGTAGTGCCCTACGGGCATAACTCCTTGTGACTGCCCAAAATGTCCAGTATAGGGATAACTAATATATATATATATGTATATATATATATAGCTCAAAGGTATTAAGGTTATGGATGAGGCCCCTTTCTCAACCTGTTTTGGCTTGTTACTTGTTCAGGAAGTGGGGTACCCAAGATGTTAAAAAAAAAGTGACCTGAACGTCTTTGGTGACACATTTGCTCCAGGATAGGTAAGGAGCAGTGGCGAGACATGAATCATAGGCTCATTTAAAATGGAGACCCTTCTACAAGCCAACACTGTACTAAAGGACAAACAAGCCCCAAGGGGAATGTCAATGGGATCACTGTGGCACACACATACAGTCCCCCATGTAACCTTTAGGCTGGATTCACACTGATGCGGGTTTCCCTGCATTCAATTCACATGACAGGAGAGTGGTACCAGCTCTCAACTAAATAGGTTCACACAGCCCAAGGGTGGCTGCGGTCTGCACTGGAAAAGGGTCTTGTGCGTCTTCTGGTCCGTTTCAGGTGCCAATAATTCAGGACTGATTTATACCTGAAATGGAGAACAGGGACTCACCAGACCCCCTGCTGTGAGCCGTGACCGCAGCTAGTGTAAACCCAGCGTCAGAAAAATATAGAAGTGCCAACATGTCTCTGCAACCTCTTCCAATTGGATTGTGTTTGTACAAATTTCTTTGAGAGACAATACCATTAAAAATACAATTTTTTGCTATAGATGTCCGAAAGGACAAACAGTATAAAGCTTTTCTTTGATTTTTGTCTCAGACCCCTCTGCAAAGCCACACAAAATACCCATTGATGCTGCTAATGAAGACCAGTGATGATGTGCACATTTGGAGGACAAATGTATACATAAGCAAGCATACATTGTTTTGTATACATAGTATATTAATAGTTTGTCATTTTGTATCCAGCCAGTAGGTGGAGCTCTGCTCTTCATATGGCCATCTATTTCAGTTCTGCTGCAAGAAGTCTGTTTTTTATTGCCAACTAAATAAGTGGGAGGGGCGAGGCATCCTTTATCAGACAGCTTAGTACAAGGTTTTAATCAGACAAATCCTGCTTCTGTTGCTCTCTCATCAGCTAATCTGTAGTGCTCTGGGAATTCTGTATCCTGTATAAAATGTTTATTTTTTAAACCAGACATGTAACTCCAGCCAAATGTTTGTTTTGTTTTGGAGGAAAAACTGTGACACAGACTACAACTAGAATATGGGTACATTCAAGCTGGCAATTTAGGCTCGCGTGAATTGCAGCAGCAGGAATCTCACAACAGTGTGCTGCTGTTGTGAGTTGCTAGGTTCGACCTTCCAAGACAATGACAGGTTTCCTGCAGCCGCAGCTATTCACCACCTCTCTGTTGTGCTCGCTGCTGGGTGCACACACATGTCCAGCAGCAATCATGGCAGGTAATCGCTGGCTCTGCGGACAGTTATGAAAAGCTGTCACTATAGTGAACCAGTCCAGCAGCTTCATCTACCAGCTCACAGCAGCAGCAGGAATCAAAAGATTCCTGCCACTACAATTCCCACCGGGCTAATTTTACTGGTGTGAATGTAGCCAAGGAAAGGCACCCCTTAAGCTTTTCATTGCTGTCTTCGTCCCAATTTGAGGTTTTCCCTCATTTGTTGATACAATTCCAAAAGGAAACCAAGCAGTAAATACTGACAGAGGTTCTCACCCTTTCCACTATCCGAAGTTAAAAAAAATTAAGTTTTGGCTTGTGATACACTTCAAGGGGTTGAAAACCCTTACATATACCCAGTGAAGTGACTGGCCTCAGGTGATACACAGAGATTAAACGAATCCGCCTACATAACTTGTACCTGTTTATCTGCATCCATTTCTCCTTTATATCTGTTCAAAGTTCAGACGTTATAAAGCTTGTCTGAGCTGTCAGAAAAAAGGGGAATGAAGAGCTGAAGTCACACACTACAGAGCTAAGTGAGAAGAGTTCTTTGAGCTGATTGGAGGGATGGGACACACTCCCTTCACACAGCACACAAGAACAAGGCTGAGGCTGTCAATCACAGGCCCCTGCGCCCCGTATGACCAGCCGCCACTGCTTTGTTTGTATTTCATGTCTGAGGTTTACACTCCTTTAACCACTACAGGGTGGCACCTTTGCGCCAGATCATGTGTGTATATATAATAGATATATATATAATCTATATGTGATCTGACACTTCCAGGTGGGGGTTCTTATGTGCGCTGCCGGCAACTCGCTTTGCAACTTCTTTAGCATTGCCGTTCTGACAGTAGGGAAGGAGTGGAATTTGTGTCCCTGCAAAGCAGTGAATACATTTAATCTCTTCCCCTAGTAAAGCATCTCACACAGTATAGTAAAACACTGGTTAGGCATACAGCTAACCCTTTGATTTCCCCTGATGTAAACCACTTCCCAGCCAGTGACATTAGTACAGTGACAGTGCATATTTTTAGCACTGATCACTGTATTAGTGTAACTGGTTCCCAAAAAGTGTCAGAATGTCTGCCGCAATATCGCAGTCTCGCTATAAGTCACTGATCGCCGGCAATACTAGTAAAATAAAAATATCCCATAGCTACAACTTTCTGCGCAAACCAATAAATTTACGCCTATTGGGATTTTTTTTACCAAAAATATGAAGAATACACATTGACCTAAATTTATGAAGAAATTCGTTTTTTTTTTCTAGTTTTTTTTTTTTTTTTTTTAAGTTTTATAGATGCCATGTGTGCATGAAGTACAAGTTTCTCGAAATATTAGTTTTCCTGAAATAATCACAAATTCCTCAAATTACAGATTTGAAAAAATATTGTTTTTTTCTTGTTTCTTTTCAAAATTTACTTTTTTTTGTTTATAGTGCAAAAAATAAAAAAAACGCAAAGGTGATCAAATACCACCAAAGGAAAGTTCTATTTGTGGGAAAAAAAGGACATAAGTTTTATTTGTGTACAGCGTCGCACGACAGCGCAATTGTCCAAGGTAAATTGTCAAGTTAAAGTAACTCAGTGCCGTATCGCAAAAAACTATCTGGTCATAAAGGGGGATAAATCTTCCGGAGGTCAAGTGATTAAATAAATAAAAGCTAAAATAAAATTGGCACATACAGTAAGCAGTATAAATTTTCTTTTTATGTTATTGCTCTTACACAGAACACTCTTGTACCAAAATTTGTATAGCTGACATTATGCTTTATACCAAGAGCATAATCACATCATGTATTGACCTTCATTCTGCCAGGGAATGTGCTATGACTCTGCTCCAGAAATTCTTAATCCTTGCTCCTGAATTATATATAGTCGGAAAAAAAAAAAAACATGCTTTTTCTTTTCCAATTCACCAGAGGGCGCTGGTGTGCCTAGAAAGTGAAAGACTTTCTCATGACCTGTATAAGGCAGCAGAAACATATTTGCCCTATTTACAATATAAAGTGGCATCATGAAACCCAATGTGTATTTAGGCCCCATTGCTCTTGTACAATTAAAAAAGGATTAACAATAAAAAGACAGGCAGTTTCCAATGTAGTATGGAAAATAGTGTGCTTAGAGGGCACGAATCGCTGCGCTACGTGATTAAAGCGCCCAGAAAGCTGCAGTTTTTAAGCAAATGCCAGCAATATTTTATTATGATAAATAATGATCAATATGGTTGCGATGGGTTTAAACCTGGTTAGAGCAAACTAGGTGTCTAAGGATGGAGGGAGAGGGGGACAGTTATGGTAAAAAAAACCTTAGCACAAGACTTTTGGCTTTAGGATCCACTTAGGGTTGCCACCTGTCCAGGATTAACCCAGACAGTCAGGTTTTTGCATCATGTGTCCAGGTTTCAGACTGACAGACACCTGGACACATTATTCAGACAGCCCAAAAACAGCAGGCACCTGTCAGGACAGACCACCAGCAGCTAAATAATCATTATTATAGACACTCTGAGGAAAAGGGGAATCTCTCCTTGAAACGCGTCAGTAATTTGGAAGGTCCTCCGGCGTGCTGGACATTGTCCCGGTGACCTGGTTGCTTTGTGCCCATTGTGGACTGGATACACTTTTAAGACTTGTGTGTGTGAGTATATTTCCTTTCCCCTTTTTTCAATAAAACATCACTTGGGTAATGCACAAGGTTGGTGCGCCCTCTTTTTGTTCTTTTTACAGTGTTTCCATTGGGTTCCTCCTGACCCTAGGAGGGCAGCAAAGTCTGTGCATATACCCAGAGCCATAGAGGTTCACCGACACCACATCCCTTTTGAGGGCAGGAGAATTAGTTTGTTTTAATCTTTTATAATGTATACTACTACAAAAAAGTGCCGTGTGCCACTAAAGTGTTCGGGGTTGGCTTGAAGAAAAGGTGATAACCCTAGATCCACTGATGAATCAATTCAGCACACTTTACGCAGCACTTTGAAGAGACTTAGTGCCGGTTGACATATATGCGCGGAACCCTGCGAATCCACTGCGGGTTCCCGCATCGCATTCAAATCGCAGGCAGTTCACACTGCCATCTGTGAATCGCTGGGGGTGTCAATACAAAGTTAACAACACCCCTAGATCAGTTCGCATATCGCAGTGTGAACTGACAGTTCGGACAGTTAGGACATGAATTGGATCGCATTGGTGTTCTGTCCGAATCCAATGTGAATTCAGCCATGCAATCTGTATGGTTGAATTCTCATCACACAGATGTCGCATGTGATTTTCAGAGCAGTGCGCTCCGATTCACATGCGATGCCTGTCATCGCTATAGTGTGAACCGGGACTCAAGGAATTTCTGTAATGGCATACAAATAGAGAGAGCAGAGTGTGCAGACTTAGTGCCAGTTCACAGTAGTGCGATGCCAGACATCGCATGTGATTTGCACTGCATTGCAGATCACATGCAACGTCGGTGCAATGCGATTTCAGCCATACAATATGTATGGCTGAAATTACATTGCATGCACACCAAAATGGTGCAGGACCTTTTTTAGTTCGCACTGGAATTGGATCGCATTGGTGTTCGCATTGGTTGGTCCATTTCATAGCTCGCACTGCGATCTGCGAACCAATCTGGGGGATGTTAAATTTACATTGACACCCCCCGTAATTCGCAGATCTCAGGGTGAACCACTGTGCGATTCTGGTGTGATGCAGGAACTGACACTGAATCGCAGGGTTTCACGCATCGCACCAGTGTGAACATGGACTAAGTGTAGTGGGTATTGCGACATTTGGTAACTCACCTTGAATAAAAAAATAAAAATAATTTGCTTATCATCATTCTCGAATGGGATTCTCAGCTGGGGAGGGCACCAACGAAGTTGTCACAATGAATGTACTAGAGTCCTGGTGACACCTGTCGTGGCTGAGAGAAACAGCAAGGGTGCCAAACTAAGGTCAGTAAGGGTGGAGAGGTGGATTCAGCACATGAAAAGTGACAACTTACTCAAGTGTGTGGAATATCACGTGTGTAACATGAGTTGGTAGTGGTCCCTGATACATCTGCAGCTTGGAGAAAGACGTCCAAGATGCAGGAGTGTGGTACCCGGGGTAACCAGGCAGCCGATGAGCAGGAAGCTGCATGCTTGACTTTTTTTTTTATGATCAGCTGTTTTTTATGCTTTTATTATAAAATCAACTTAAAGAGAATAAAGAGTAGAAAACGAGACCATACACGCTTTCCTTTTATATGGCTACAACAGTAAATAAATGATAATGTACTTTACTGCTTATACACTATATGGTCAAACTTTTTTGGACTCCTCTATTATAGAGTTGGCTTACCCCTTGTAGCTATAACCGTCTCCACTGGGAAGGGTTCCAAAAGATTTTGGAGTGTTTTTGTAGAAATGTGTGCCCATTCAGCCAGAAGAGCTTTTATGAGGTCAGGTACTGAGGGTTGGATGAGCTTGGTGGACATCCTATTCCATGGGCTTTTTTTATGGAGTTCCCCTTAGGTAGTTTGCAACTGTGTTGGAGGAGAAGACTTTGCTCTCAATTCCTCCATTAATCCCAACGGGGTTCAGTTGGGTTGAGATCAGGGCTCTGTGCTTCACCTATCTTGGATATGTTATATCTTGATGCAATGGATGTATAGAGAAAGATGTCCAGTGGCGTATTGTTTTTATGTCAAAAGTTTATGTCAAATGTGGTCTTTCTCTAGCGTTCATCGACAGACGTAGTCCTCGGTGATACACCACCTTCGGGTTATGTTACCTCCGCAGGAGCAGGACTAGACAGGAAATTAAAAAGCTCTGGCCACACCCTAGGGGCAGTCCCAGAGGGTATATCCTCTCTCTCTCTGCCTCAGCAAATCAGTTATTTTCTGTCTAGTTAGGAGTAAGGACCTAGATACCTTGCTGGGATCTTAGGTCCTGGCAAGAATTTTTTTCTAAAAAGATTTTTGGACAGCTTTTTTTCTCCAGTGTTCCTGTGAGATCTTCAAGCAAGAAAGCTGAACTGGGCGACGGGCTGGATGTTGAGATCCGGTGGTCACCCCAGTTCAGCCTACGAGCGCGTGCAGGCCATAGCTCCGCGCTGGGTCGGCCGCGTCAAAGTCCCATTTAAAGGACTGAACCCGCGAGTTAAACGTCTCGCTGAAACGCCAAAGACCATGAGTCACGGCGTCCGTATCGGTCGACAGCCCTCCCGCCCCGGTGGAGAGGGGTACTGTCAGGAGTTGGTGCCCGCCTGGTTCCGGTATGGTGAGTAGTATGTTCCCCCTTTTTCCCTGACGGGTTTTGTGGTGAACGCGGGCCCCTCTCTGTATGGTAAGAAAGAGTTTCTTTCTATCCTATAACATGTCACAAATCCTCCTACTTTGAGTGTGATTTTATGTGTGCAAAGGCCAGGAGGCTTGGTTTGGGAGCTAACAATCTATTGTATACATGTTTTTAAAGATGTAATCTGTGGCATTCTGGGAATCTTATGGGTTAAGTATAAGCTACCTACCAGTCAGAAGCCATGGACATGTAGACTGCCTTCCAAGTCAGATCTCCAGCTAATAGCAGGCCTCCCGAATGGCCATGCGGTCCGCCAGGGCCGGTACCGCCAACCACGCCATATCCCCATGCAGAGAGAGTGTTGTGTGCCTGCAGCACACCGCTAGTCAGCACAGGCCGCCGCCATTTTTTTTGCTGGATCGCACGAGCCGCCATTTTGGCGTAGCCTTGTGTCTCCAGCATGGGGGCGGCCATGTTTTAGGTGATTCTACACCTCGTGGAGCTTGGGGGAGGCGCCGGAAGGCGTGCAGAGGGGCGGAGCCGCCTCCTTTCTTCCTGGGCAGCCAGCCAAAAGACTTCCTGTTTGTCTAAGACAGCGCTGTAAGCTGTTGCAGTTCAACTCTGAACATCAAGTGGTGAGCCTGGGGGTCTATCTCTCTCTCTCTCGATCGATAGGGATCCCTAGCAGGTAACACTAAGGGGTTTTTTTTTGTGGCGCTGAGGGTCAAAAAAAAAAAAAAAAAAAAAAAAAAAAAGTTTTTTCTTTACTTTGAATTATATCATCCAGGAAGTAACTGGAGTTATTATGGACCCTGCCACACATATTCCCCCACCTGTTTCCCTCGAGGGGGCCTCGGGACCCGCCGGTGTACAGAGTATAGAGTCATTTACAGCAATTTTGGAGTCTATGGTGGCTCGGGTGGAGGCGGCCTGTCAGGGACGGGGGTCAAGGAAGCGACCCCCGCCTACCCCTATACTATCTGACACCTCTGACTCTGATTCAGAGATGGTCACTGCAGTTGCAGGTTCCTCTGCAAGGGCTGCTATCCCAGGTAAAGCCCCCTCAGACAGTGAGGAGGACGCTTCTTCTCCTGCTATAATTCAGGAAGAAGCATTGGTGGACGCACTAGTTGTGGCAGTGCAAGAAACCTTAAAACTTGAGGCTTTACCGGCAGAGGCAACTGAAACAGAGAGGCCTTTTGGGACTAATAAGCCCATCAAGACGGCGAAGGCTTTTCCTGTACCTAAATGTTTTGGAAATCAGATTAAAGGAGAATGGGAACATTCTAAACGTACCTTTACTATTTCCAAGCGTATTGCTAGACGCTATCCGTTTGAGGAATCCATCATTAAGAAATGGACGGTACCACCAGTCGTGGATCCGCCTATTTCCAGGCTGAATAAAGCCACGGTTATTCCAGTGGAGGACACTTCGTCCTTTAAGGATCCGGTGGATCGAAAGATAGAAGCGGAGTCCCGCACTATCTTTTCTCTGATAGGGTCAGCATTTAGACCAGTAATTGTTATTGGTCTAGTTTCCCAGACACTTACAGAATGGGCGAAAATGGTACGCCAAGATCTTAGGGGAAAAGATATTCCCCAGGAGACATCTGATTTGATAGAACAGATCATACAAGGGCTACGGTTTATCTGTGACGCAGCCTTGGACACTACTCCCTTGTTAGGGCATGCATCTAAGTTAGCAGTGATCCTCAGACGTGTGCTGTGGTTAAAATGCTGGTCAGCTGACCTAGGTTCCAAAAAGACTTTGACCAATCTCCCTTTCCAGGGGAATCGTCTATTTGGAGCCAACCTAGATGAAATCATTAAGGATGCCACCGGGGGCAAGAGTACTTTTTTGCCACAGGCTGCAAAAGCTAAGGAACCTCGCAACAAGCGAGGACCTTTCTTTACCGCCCATAAAGGGCGCCCGGCTGGTACTTCCGGGAAAGGCAAGACTCCTCCAGGAGGGTTCAAGAAGGGCTGGTCGGACAAGCAGAGGACCAACCCAGCCAAACCCGAAGTAAAGGAGTACACAGCCTGAAGGTGCGCCCCCACCCGATTTCAGGGTGGGGGGACGTTTTCACCGGTATTCAGGACATTAGATCGAGCATCAACCACTACTACCGGTGCGATTCTTCCCTTCCAACATTTAAGTACAGGAAGCGGTAGTTACCGTTCCCTGTATAGATCTTTTCCTTTACCTTTTCCTAAGATTAGTCCCGATACCTCACAGGAATCGGATCTGATTGACCAGATAGGCCAAGTAGCCTCTAGTCGGGTGACTTCGGTCCCTGAGGTTCAACCAGAAAAGATCACCTTTCCTGATAACTATCAGGTATCTGATAAATGTGTGGGAACAGAAAACGACCAGACTTTCTCGGATGGTCGGGGCCAGATAGCTCTAGGGACGCCTGGTTCAGATCCAATCAGCGCCAGTGGTCCTAGAAATTCTAGGCTGGCCTCTTCAAGCCGGCCTGGCCGACTTGGACATGTTAGTCGCAGACGTTCCGTGGGAACTTCGTCTCAGGGAGTGTCTGTAGTCTCAAGGACCTATTTACCTTCGTGCTTTACAGTCGCTGGTTTTAATGGCCTGGCCATTGAGACCCAAGTACTGAAGGACAGAGGTTTGTCTACTTCAGTCATTCCTACCCTTATTAAAGCAAGGAAAGCGACTTCCAGCAAAGTCTATTATCACACATGGAAGACTTATATTGCGTGGTGCGAATCTTTAGGATTTCCTCCACGTACCTATTCGGTGTCTCGAATATTGGCCTTTTTGCAACAAGGGGTTGAGCAGAAGCTAGCCTTGAGCACCATCAAGGGTCAAGTTTCAGCATTAGCAATCTTCTTTCAGAAACCTTTAGCTACCAAATCCTTGGTGCGGAATTTCATCCAGGGGGTGCGGCACCTGGCTCCTCCAGTCCGCGCGCCCTTACCGCCCTGGGATCTTAATTTGGTTTTGTCGGTTCTACAGAAACCTCCCTTTGAAAACATCAGGGAGATTCCCTTGCTTACTTTATCCCAGAAGGTGGTCTTCTTGGTGGCTATTACTTCTGCTCGCAGGGTGTCAGAACTGGCTGCATTATCATGCCAGTCCCCATACCTAGTGATTCATAGGGATAAGGTAGTACTTCATCCTAAGCCATCTTTTCTTCCTAAGGTGGTTTCAGATTTTCATCTGAATGAAGATATTGTACTACCTTCCTTGTGTCCTCAGCCCAAGCATCATCGGGAACATGCGTTGCATTCCTTGGATGTGGTTCGGGCAATCAGGGTATACCTGAAAGCTACGGAATCATTCCGTAAGACGGATTCACTTTTTGTGATCACGGATGGCCCCAGAAAGGGTTTGCCTGCATCTGCCGCGACCATTGCCAAATGGATTAGACAAACGGTGGTACAGGCTTATTCTATTAAGGGTCAGAGTCCTCCGTTCCCTGTTAGGGCGCACTCCACTCGAGCGCTCAGTACTTCCTGGGCCTTTCGCCATCAGGCGTCAGTGGTCCAGGTATGTAAGGCGGCCACTTGGTCGTCGGTACATACCTTTACTAAATTCTATAAAATTGATGTGACGGCATCGGCGGATGCCTCATTTGGCCGCAAGGTTTTGCAGGCCGCAATTTGAGGAGACCGGTGGTCTACCTCGAGGGTTTTTTTTCTGTTTGAAAATTTTTTTTGTTGAGTCTCATCATTAAGGATGAGCATTGTAAACTTCTAGTTGGCACCGGTTGGGCCTTCTAGATTGGGATTTGATTTCCATTTTCCCACCCCTCAGTTGTGATACTGCTCTGGGACGTCCCGAAGGTGGTGTATCACCGAGGACTACGTCTGTCGATGAGCGCTAGAGAAAAATGGATTTTTGTAAAATCTTACCGTAAAATCCTTTTCTCTTAGCTCATCGACAGACGTAGTCCCCGCCCCTCTGTTTTGGAGTTGGGTTGGGTTAAATTCTCTAAGCACTGCTTTTTCACATAACTGATTTGCTGAGGCAGAGAGAGAGAGGATATACCCTCTGGGACTGCCCCTAGGGTGTGGCCAGAGCTTTTTAATTTCCTGTCTAGTCCTGCTCCTGCGGAGGTAACATAACCCGAAGGTGGTGTATCACCGAGGACTACGTCTGTCGATGAGCTAAGAGAAAAGGATTTTACGGTAAGATTTTACAAAAATCCATTTATACCTTCTCTCGCTACAACCGGTGTGCCTGTACACTATGATTGTTATTTCCACAGACTTATACAGCAGCAAAATTTAGAAGATCACAAAAAATCTGTCAAAAACTGAACAAATTTTACTAGAGATGCCTACAGAAAATTCTAAGCATCACATATAGTGACTGTATCACAAATAAGCAAATTTTGAAATGCAGTGGTATGCAGAAACTAGACGATATTGTCACAGATCAGAGACTATGGCTGGCCGGAGATTTCCTGTGTTTACCCAATCAAGCAAATCCAAAACTGAAATTTGCTGGACTTCACCACCTCGAAGAAAGCCAAAACGAGGAAGACCACCGACAACCTGGCAGTCCACCATTAAAACAGACCAGAAAGCCATCAAAGTACGAGATTGAATTGGCCACAGCTGACAGAGTTCGATAGAAAGGACTTACTGTATGATGTGCCAAATTATGTGGGAGGAAGTCTAAGCAAATCTCTCGAGCAAGTGTCTCGAGTTCTTCCACACTGGACTCATCATACCATGTCTTTATGGAGCTGGCTGTATGCACAAAAGCTTGCTCATACTGGAACAGAAATGGCCTTCCACAAACTGTTGCTGCAAGGCTGGGGGGGAGAGCACAAATGTCTAAAATGTCTTTGTATGTTGGAGCTGAAACACCTTCCCTACCTGCCAGTGCAGTCTGTGTGGGTTCTCATTGACCCTGCATAATTTGAGTTCCTGTTTGTGTATTAGTCTAATGCAGTGGTCTTCAAAATTCGGCCCTTTGTTTGCCTTTATCAAGCCCTTGGTGCACTATTTCTTCCTATTATTCGAGACACTATTCTGCCTACTCTTATGCATAAATATGTGTTTAAACCAGAGGTATCCAAGCGTTATAAATGAAGGGCCAGTTTACTATCCTTTAGTGGGGCTTGATTGTGACCAGTGGGGGTAGAAACTATCCTGGATTCAGTGGGAATAAACAATGACACAGGCTTTGTAGTCAGAGGGAGTAGCAGAGATTACTTAGTGCCTGTGGTCAGTAGAAGGAATAGTGCCTCATCATTGATATCCTGTTGGAAGAATAGTGCCCCATTGAGGGTGTCATTGGCAGGAATTATGCTCCACTACTGGTGTCAGTGGGAACAATAGTGCCCCAGAGGCCAAATAAAGGCTAGCAAAAGGCCTGCAGTTTGGAGACCACTGATTTAACCAGGTGCCGAATGCCAGCAGTACATATACTGCGGCAGGTCGGCTCTGTCCCATGAAATGACGTACCTGTACGTCGCTTTGTGGGACGGCGCGCGCCCCCATTCACCACAGGGGAAGCTGATCTGCGGGGCCAGCAGCCCCGATGCCACAGGGCACCCGTGATCGCTCCCCGTGGAGACAGAACGGCAGTCTGCCATTGTAAACACGGCAGACCGCTGTTCTGTCAGTAATGAAAACAGGGATCCTGTGTTCATCCTATTTAGGAACACCGGTCCCTGTGATCGTTCCATAAGCCCATCCACATCACAGTTAGAAAGCACCCCCTAGGGACACATTTAACCCTTTTAATTGCCCCTGGTGTTAACCCCTTCCCTGCCAGTGTCAGTACAGTAACAGTGAATATTTTTAGCACTGATTACTGTAGTAATGAAACTGGTCCCCCCCAAAAATGTCAGTTAGGTGTCCGATCTGTCTGCCGCAATGTCGCAGTCCCGCTAAAAATCACTGATCGCCGCCATTACTAGTAATAAATAAATAAAAATGACGTAAATCTTTTCCCTAGTTTGTAGATACGATAACTTTTGCGCAAACAATTCAATATATACTTATTGAGATTTTTTTTTACCAAAAATATGTAGTAGAATACAAATTGGCCAAAAATGATGAAAAAAGTTGATTTTTACATTTTTTTTTTTTTTTGGGATTGTTTTATAGCAGAAAGTGAAAAACATTGTTTTTTTTCCCCAGAATTGTCACTCTTTTTTTGTTTATAGCGCAAAAAATACAAATTGCAGAGGTGATCAAATACCACCAAAAGAAAGCTCTATTTGTGGGAAAAAAGGACATCAAATTTATTTGGGTACAGCATCGCAGGATTGCGCAATTGTCAGGTAAAATAACGCAGTGCCGAATCGAAAAAAAAAATGGCCTGGTCATTAAGGGGGAAAGCCTTTCGGTCCAGAAAATAACTTTGTAAAGAACATACATCCTCGTACTTTGTGGATTGTGGCTTTCTCATTTATTTTATTCTATTTATTCTGGTCACTTTTATTTCAACTTATTAGTTTAACCATTTCTGAAAGCGGTTGTAAACCCAAAGAACAAAAAAAAAAAAAAAAAAAAACCTGCAAGACAAAGGCATAATGAGCTAGTATGCATGCATACTAGCCCATTATGTGTAACTTACCTTAGAACGAAGCCCCGACACGGACCCCCGGACATCGCTGCGGGCGCTGCCATGATCCCTCGCCGTCTCTTCCGGGTTCGGCGGCTCCGGCGCGGTGATTGGCTGGAAGAGACGGCTCCGGCGCGATGATTGGCCGGAGCCGCGATGACGTCACTCCCGCGCATGCACGTGGGAGTGATTTTCCGGCAAGCTCCCGGCAAATAGTTTGAAGGTCCCCACGGACCTTCAGAGCGCATGCACCGCTCGCGCGAGCGGCTGCATGCACTGTAAATATCTCCTAAACCATGCCGGTTTAGGAGATATTATTTGTACCTACAGGTAAGCCTTATTATAGGCTTACCTGTAGGTAAAAGTGTAAAAAAGCGGGATACTACCGCTTGAACTAATAAATTGAAATAAAAGTGACCAGAATAAATGTAATAAAATAAATGAGAAAGCCACAATCCACAAAGTACGAGGATGTACTATATGTTCTTTAAAAAAGTTATCCACAATGTGCCTGAATACAAACACTGACACCAGATTAAAACTGTAGATGCGCTAATTCCACCAATATTTGACCAAATATGTAAAAAATTGGTCAAATATTGATGAAGTTAGCCCATCTACAATTTTAAACTAGTCTGCCCACAAACATCAACAATGGGGCACCATTTCTCCTACTGACACCCACAATGGGGCTCTATTCCTCCCAATGATACCAACAATAGGGCATCTATTTCTCCCCATAGTAACAAATGTGGTGATGTTTTCTCCCACTGATGCCAGGAAAATTTCCATTCCTGTTGGCCACAGTCTGCCCCCCCTAAAGTCTGAAGGACGATAAACTGGCCCATTGTTTGGAATGTTTGGAGACCCCTGGTCTAATGTCTATTACAGTTAACTCAGTCTGGGTTTGTATGTCTGGAACTAGAGAAGACGGGTACATTTTCCTTGCTCTTCTACTCATTAGTTCTAGGAGTAGTGATGCAGAATAGGCAGACAGTCTCTTTCAGCCTTGGCCTGCATTGTGTGACTATGGTGTCTGGTCTTGTTAGTGTGATGCAGAGATATCACTGAGAAAGTAACTGATGTGAAGTTGCCATACTTTGCCTCTGTTCTCGTCTCCCTCCTTGATTTCTAGCTGATGCTCTGTCTCTCTTCTCACGGCAGCTTTTCAGAGGTATAGTAACACAGACACATATAGCTCCTTCTAGGAGCTGATGGGGAGGGGGGAGTTCACCTTCCACTCATGCTATTTTTTAGGCCAGGGGTTTCCAAACTTCCTAAAGAAAAAGCCAATTTACTGTCCTCTAGACTTTAGGGGGTCAGACTATGGCCACTGTGAGTAGAAATTGTCCTGGCATCAGTGGGAGTAAACAATGCATCTTTAGTATTAGGGGGAATAATAGTGCCCCATCATTGGTGTCAATGTAAGGAATAGTGCCCCATCTTTGGTGTCAGTAGGAGAAATGGTGCCCCATCATTGGTGTCATTAGGAGAAATGGTGCACCATCATTGGTGTCAGTGGGAGAAATAGTTCCCTATTGTTGTTGTCTGTTTGAGGAATAGTGCACCATAATTGGTGTCAATGTGAGGAATAGTGCCCCATCATTGGTGTCAGTAGGAGAAATGATGCCCCATCATTGGTGTCAGTGGGAGAAATGGTGCCCCATCATTGGTGTCAGTGGGAGAAATGGTGCCCCATCATTGGTGTCAGTAGGAGAAATGGTGCCCCATCATTGGTGTCAGTGGGAGAAATAGTTCCCTATTGTTGTCTGTTTGAGGAATAGTGCCTCATTGTTGTTGTCTGTTTGAGGAATAGTGCCCCATCATTGATGTCAATGTGAGGAATAGTGCCCCATCATTGATGTCAGTAGGAGAAATGGTGCCCCATCATTGGTGTCAGTGGGAGAAATGGCGCCCCATCATTGGTGTCAGTGGGAGAAATAGTTCCCTATTGTTGTTGTCTGTTTGAGGAATAGTGCCCCATCTTTGATGTCTGTTTGAGGAATTGTGCCCCATCATTGATGTCAATGTGAGGAATAGTGCCCCATCTTTGATGTCTGTTTGAGGAATTGTGCCCCATCATTGATGTCAATGTGAGGAATAGTGCCCCATCATTGATGTCAGTAGGAGAAATGGTGCCCCATCATTGATGTCAGTAGGAGAAATGGTGCCCCATCATTGGTGTCAGTGGAAGAAATGGTGCCCCATCATTGGTTCATCAAAGGAAAGAAAGTGACCGCACTCCGAGGTGAAATCAAAACAGGAGTATATTTATTCCACACCAAAAATAGGCATCAAAAATCCACACTGTGAGACATAGGACAGCAGGTAGACGCGTTTCACGACTGGAAATGTCGCTTACTCATTACCAAGTTGCGAATAAATATACTCCTGCTTTGATTTCACCTCGGAGTGTTGTCACTTTCTTTCCTTTGATGAAATAGTACTTGGATTACGGATCCGACCAGCACCTGACAACATCTCACCTGGAGCGGTCTTTTTCCTATTTGGACTCTACAAATTGCCCCATCATTGGTGTCAGTGGGAGAAATGGTGCCCCATCATTGGTGTCAGTGGGAGAAATAGTTCCCTATTGTTGTTGTCTGAGGAATAGTGCCCCATCTTTGTTGTCTGTTTGAGGAATTGTGCCCCATCATTGATGTCAATGTGAGGAATAGTGCCCCATCATTGATGTCAGGAGGAGAAATGGTGCCCCATCATTGGTGTCAGTAGGAGAAATGGTGCCTCATCATTGGTGTCAGTAGGAGAAATAGTTCCCTATTGTTGTTGTCAATTTGTGGAATAGTGCCCCATCGTTGGTGTCAATGGGAGAAATAGTGTCCCATCGTTAATGTCAGTAGCAGGAATAATACCCCATTGTTGGTGTCAGTGGAATAGTGTCCAAATGATGGTGTCATTGAGAAGAATAGTGTCTTTTATCAGTGGAAGGAAAAGTGCCCCAAGGGCCGGATAAAGGCAAGCAAACGCCTGCATGCAACCCTCGGGCCATAGTTTGGAGACCACTGTTTTAGACTGTCAGTGATATGATACCTGTATTGGTCATGGCAGTACTGGTTTGTTCCAGGTTTAGCCCCAATGCATGAGACAGCAGTGATTAGGTGCGGATGGATTGTACAGCCCCAAGGCTGACAGCCTACAAAACTCTATGAGAGGCTGACAGCTGCTGCATCTGGATGGTTCACCGAGTGCTACTAAAGTTTAGTATGCGCCCAGGGACAAATGCCTAGAAGGTCAGCAGTCAAGCATGTGTCCCAGGTGCATAATGCCCTAAACAGTAGAAGAATGTAGTGCCCTGTTCAGCTGCAACATCTGTCAGCCTCTCATAGACATTTACAGGCTGCCAGCAGTGGGGCTGGACAGTGCGCCCGTGCCTTCCACCAGAGACTCATGCAGCGGGTCTAAACGTCCAGTTTTCATGATGCCTTAGAGCTGCATTTCTTGGTCTATTTTCGACCATCATAAGTCTGGAATATTGAAGCATTAAAATTACATAACAACTATGAAAGGAACATGTTCCTGTCATACCTGTGATGTAATTTTAATGCTTCAAAAAATAAATCAAGGAGTACAGCAAGATTCCCGACTTATACATGTTGCTGAACCTCACAGACGAGCTGTGCAGCACCCTGGGTTCCAGTTTACAGAATGTGAAAGTTGATCACTCAGCTAGAGTGGCATTACTTTGGCTTTTTTCGACTGACCTTTAAAAGTATGCAAAATCTCAAGGTTAATAATACCTTATTTTTCAGGTCAATTAGGGGGGTGATTTACTAAAACTGGAGAGTGCAAAATCTGGTGCAGCTGTGAAGAGAAACCAATCAGCTTCCAGGTTCTCTTATCAAAGCTTAAAGTGGTTCTAAAGGCAGAATGTTTTTTATCCTCCTGAATTCTATGCAGTAAGAGAAAAAGTCTTCTGTGTGCAGCAGCCCCTCTCAGCCCTCCTAATACTTACCTGATCTCTATCTCAATCCAGTGATATTGCATCATTAGTCTTGGCTGCTCAAGACTCTCCCTCCTTATTGGCTTAGACAGCAGTTGGCGCCATTGTCTCCCGCTGCTGCTAATCAGTCAGACAGCCAATGAGGAGAGAGAGGGGCAGGGGGTAAACCGAAAGCTCCATGTCTGAATGGACACAGAGAGCTGTGGCTCGGCTCGGGTGCCCCCATACCAAGCTGCTTGCTGTGGGGTCACTCAGCAGGAAGGAGAGGCCAGGAGCGCCAGCAAGGGACCCGAGAAGAGGAGGATCCGGGCTGCCCTGTGCAAAACCAACTGCACAGAGCAGGTAAGTATAACAAGTTTGTTATTTAAAAAAACAAAAACAAAAACACTTTATTATAACCTAAATTGAACAAATTGAAAATAGAAGCTGATTGGCTACTATGCAGAGCTGCACCAGATTCTAGGTGCTCCAGTTTTATTAAATGAACTCCATTGGGTCTTCAATTGGTGCTATTGTTAATGTACATTGCTTGAATTTTGTTATTAACTAGCCCAAAATAGAAATAGTAACAAAATATAATTTTTTTTAAGCTTAGATGTACACCACAATACCAAAAGTATTAGGACGCCTGCCTATACAGGCACATGAGCTTTAAGGGCATCTCAGTTTTAGTAATATTAAGTTGTCCCACCCTTTGCAGCTCTAACAGCCTCTGGGAAGACTGTCCACAAGGTTTAGGTGTGTCTATGGGAATGTTTGAGCATTTTTCCAGAAGCACATTTGTGAGGTCAGGCACTGATGTTGGAGAGAAGGCCTGGCTCGCAGTCTCCGCTATAATTCATCCCAAAGGTGTTCTATTGGGTTGAGGTCAGGACTCTGTGCAGGCCAGTCAAGTTCCTCCACCCCAAACTCCCTCATCCATGTCTTTATGGACCTTGCTTTGTGCTCTGGTGCGCAGTCATGTTGGAACAGGAAGGGGCCATCCCCAAACTGTTCTCACAAAGTTGGGAGCATGAAATTGTCCAAAATGTCTTGGTATGCTGATGCCTTAAGGGCTCTTTCACACTAGGAGTCTGTCAAACGGACTCCGTTTATATCAGCAGGTGATCAATCCGCCGATCCGCCGATCCCCCGCTGAGCAGGAGGATGACAGCTGTTCTCCGTGGTGTGTGCGCAGACACAGCTGTCAGTTCCCCATGCATCTCTATAGGGGAATCGGATGGGAACGGACCGTCGGTCCGTTCTCATCCGATCCGATCCCCTGGACGAAAATGGAAAATAGGGTTTCCATCCATCCAGATTTGACAGATCGGATCAGATGTCAGCGGACATGTCTCCGCTGACATCCGATGCCCCATAGAGATGCATGGGGCAACCGTTCAGATCCGCCTGTGTGAAAGGGGCCTAAGAGTTCCTTTCACTGGAACTAGGGGGCCAAACCCAACCCCTGGAAAAACAACCCCACACCATTATCCCCCCTCCACCAAATGTTTGAACCAGTGCAAAAAGCAAGGTCCATAAAGACATGGATGAGTGAGTTTGGGGTGGAGGAATTCACCCCTGGTTTTTTAACAGTTTTTTTTTTTTACATTTTCTCTTTACAAAAAAGGAAAAAACAGTACGGGGCAGGATCTACCACAAGTGATCTCGCGATCGAAAGCCAGGCTTGCCAGCTCTCTGAGATCAGAACCTGTCAGTGACAGGTCAGTCTCCGTACGATGGGTGCTCAGTTGAGCGTGCTAACTTCACAAACGCTTGTGTGGCACCTCGGAAAACAGATCTTGATGCCACATACATAATTAAAGACAACACTTCTGATGAATGCAGGAGGCACCCCAGGGTGTCATGGCATACTCGTTGAGAAAGCTTGGGTTAGAGAATAGGAAAAAAAATCTAGTGCATAGTTATGTACTCGTGACAGGTCCTCCTTAACCCAGAATGCTGATTGCCCTAGATTCCAGTCTTCTGATCCATTTAGATAAATGTAATTAGAAAGACTTTACAGGGAGTATAGTGTTACCTTTATGGACCTGTCCTTCATCATAGAACATTGGTGTCCCAGATAAAAAATTACTGACAGTATCTGTATTCTAACGTATACAAGAGATTATGTTTGTAATAGACTTAAAGAAGGGTACCGCATCCCTGGGGATGTATAATGTAAAAATGGGAAATAATCCCAAAGTACACCCAAGGCGGGGCCTAAGGTGTAAAGGCCTCGGCCTGGGTAGAAGAAAAAAAGAGAGAAGGAAATATAATAGGGGAAGGGGAGGGGAGGAAAAGGAGGGAGGAGGAAAAGACGGAGAAAGGGGAAAAAGGGAAGAAGACAAACAATTGGGGGAACCGGGAGGGGAAAGGGAGGGAGAGAGGACAAGAACAAATAAACAGAATAGAAAAGAAAAGAGACGGAGAGGACGCAGAAGAAGGGCGGAAAGGGAGGGAAGAAAGAAAAGCAAAGAAAAGGGAAAGTGGGGAAAAGAAAGGGGAAAAACAGAAAGAAAAAAAGAAGAGAAGCAGTCAGAGAAATATTGAGGGCTGGTGGGATTTTTAAGGTACCATGTTTGAAAAATGAAAAACCTAATTTGTAAAAACATGAAATATTTATTAATACATGTTAAAAGCAGGGTAGGCAATACAAAAATTATAGATACACATTACATGACAAATAACCCATATAAAAAACTAGATGTGTGAGAGACATGTAGGCATAAGGCAATAATGTATAATGAATCAAGTCCAATGTGAAACATCAGACAATTCCCGACATGTTTCGCGGGCACTAAGGGTCCGCTTCTTCAGGGGTGTAAAGCACGTTATGCACAGGATATGCCTTAGTTAGCCTGTGTAATACAACAAACAGTCATTAGTACAAATTTATACATACATATGCATCAATGCATGCAAGTGTGGAGCACCCAAATGCACCAGAGCACCCACTGTGAGGGGACCCCACATCGTCAGGACCAAGCGGGAGCGCAATCTTCTCCTCTCCGGGGTCTTCTGCTCTTTTGCTCTCCGGGGTCTTCTGCTGTCCTCTCTTCTTTTCTTCTCCTCTCCGGTCTTCTGCTCTTTTGCTGTCGGCTCTTCTTCTTCCTCCGGTCCTCCTCCGACGACGTCTCCGGTAATTATGCCAGTCTCCGGTCTCTGCAGCTTATTATATAGCCATTAGGGGCGTGGCCCCGATGACGTCATCGGAGGCCCCGCCCCCTCGTGTCACAGATGACGTAATCTGTGACACGAGGGGGCGGGGCCTCCCGATTACATCATCGGGGCCACGCCCCCTAATGGCTATATAATAAGCTGCAGAGACCGGAGACCGACATAATTACCGGAGACGATGTCGGAGGAGGACCGGAGGAAGAAGAGCAGAAGATCGGAGAGAAGAAGAGAAGAAGAGAGGACAGCAGAAGACCCCGGAGAGGAGAACACAAGAAGAGCGGACAGCAAAAGAGCAGAAGACCCCCGGAGAGGAGAAGACCCCGAAGAGCCGGATGAAGATTTTTAATAAACTTTCCAAAACGTCTCCTGTCGTTATTTCCATACACTGCCTTTTATGTGGTGAATAAGTAGGGGTACAGTGTACCCCATACCCATACACATAGGGAGGGGTCCGGGATCTGGTGGGCCCCCTTGTTAAAGGAGGCTTCCAGATTCCAATGAGCCCCCTGCCCGCAGACCCCCACAACCACCGGCCAGGGTTGTGGGGATGAGGCCCTTGTCCTCATCAACATGGGGGCAAGGTGCTTTGAGGTGGGGGGTGCAGAGCTCCCCCTGCCCCAAAGCACCAACACCCCCCATGTTGAGGGCATGTGGCCTGGTGTGGTCCAGGGGGGGTGGGGCCGCTCGCTCGTCCCCTCCCCTTTCCTGGCCTGCCGGGCTGCATGCTCGGATAAGGGTCTGGTATGGATTTTGGGGGGGACCCCACGCCGTTTTTTCGGCGTGGGGCTACCCTCAAATTCCATACCAGACCCGAAGGGCTGGCCGGCAGGCTAATACATCACCCCTCCCCCCAGCGGGACGGACGGCTGGCCGGCCGGACAGCCAGCATTCTTACTTCCTCTGTCCATGCGTCTCCTCCCTCTCCCTGGCCAATGGCCAGTAAAATCGCTTCTCTTTTCAGCCAATCAGGAAAGGGGTCTCAAGACCCGCTTTCTGATTGGCTGGGAGGAGAATCAGTGTGATAATAGTGAATATTTATTCGCTATTGTCATACAACTGGGTGGGCTCAGGGCGCAGTACTGCGCCCCGAGCCCACTCTTTTTTGAAGCCTATTAGAGCCTCTGCAATCCATGCATCTGACACCCTGCATGTAGATTAGGGGGCCGGATGCATGGATAGGGGGCGGTGCCCCTGCGCCCCAAATGAACGGGCCGCCACTGGTGATCAGTGCTAAAAAATATACACTGTGACTGTACTAAATTAAGGGTTAAGGGTTAAATGTGTGCCTAACCAGTGGTTTTGTGTTTACTATATGGTGTTTTCACTAAGGGATGCACTGGATTTTATTCCCTGCTTTCCAGGGAAACAAAATCCAGAACATCTCCGATGACATGACAGAGCCCTACCTTGTTTACATAGTCAGAGCTCTGTTCTGTCTTTCTCCTCACCGATCAGTGGGTGCTGGCGGTTATCCATTGGCCGGCATCTGCTGATCGGCTTGTGCTATGACTAATTACAGCACAAGTGGTGCACCCCCTACCCGGGAAATCCGGATCATGTACTAGATACAGTACGAGATCCAGCACAAGAGAGCCATTTTGCTGCCATATAACGGGGTTATGTGGTTCGGCAGGCAGTTAAATATAGTTCCATGACAGCTAACTACCCCATGTCACGCTATCTATCTCTGAAAATGTTGCAAGATTATCCTGAGTATAACATGCTTATTATATTTAATGTAATATACTCATTTTAAAATCTAGTGAATTCATTTTTACCCAAAATAAACTGGATGACTATTTTTTATTATCTTAGAAGTAGAAGTGATTGCCTGGAAATCAGTGAGCCCCCCTGATGTGGTATTGGCAACCCATGCACACACTATAGGGGAACGTGGTATTATTTGTTGTAATATGGGGGTACATGCTGTAATAAAGTTCAGAAATACTGGTGTAACATGTCCACCCAGCTTTCCGGCTTGATCTCATCTAATTTTAATATGTCAATCTGTCTAATCTAATTTTAAACAGGCTATCTGTCTTCAAGGCTTAACCAACAAGCATTAGGTTTCTCTTGGGAGAGTTTGAAATTGGCAAGTGAAAATCCCTTTAGAAGAGGCTGTCTCTACAATGACATGCAGTATACTGAAACTGTACTCCAGCCAGTGCTCTGTGCTGCAAACTCGCTTCTAGTTTGACACATGTAAATGAATCCCAAAGTATAACACCGCCATTCTGATGAGTTGGATTGCAAAAGGCAAAAGGCCTAATTTAGTGTAGGTATTGGTTGAAACACCCGGCAGTTTTTTTTTTTTCTGGTCTGTGTGCTGTTGGGAAGATTTTGCTTATTTCCTGTCTGAATACGAAACAGGAAGTGAGAGGAAATCTCTCCAACAACAGGCAAAATCCCTGTTACTGGACAGGTGTTCCCTTTGGAAGGCTTCCCTTCTATTCCTAGAACCAGGTAACTGACGTCATTGGGGGGCATGTACGCATCGCAGGTCACCACACTATATATTTATATATATTTGTACACAGTATCTCAGAAAAGTGAGTAAAAATGTCCAAATTGGGCCCAATTAGCCATTTTCCCTCCCCGGTGTCAAGTGACTCGTTAGTGTTACAAGGCCTCAGGTGTGAATGGGGAGCAGGTGTGTTAAATTTGGTGTTATAGCTCTCACTCTCTCATACTGGTCAGTGAAAGTTCAACATGGCACCTCATGCCAAAGAACTCTCTGAGGATCTGAAAAAAACATTGTTGCTCTACATAAAGATGGCCTAGGCTATAAGAAGATTGACAAGACCCTGAAACTGAGCTGCAGTACGGTGGCCAAGACCATACAGCGGTTTAACAGGACAGGTTCCACTCAGAACAGGTCTCGCCATGGTCGACCGAAGAAGTTGAGTGCACGTGCTCAGCGTCATATCCAGAGATTGTCTTTGGAAAATAGAGGTATGAGTGCTGCCAGCATTGCTTCAGAGGTTGAGGGGGTGGGGGGTCAGCTTGTCAGTGCTCAGACCATAAGCCGCAAACTGCATCAAATTGGTCTGCATGGCTGTCGTCCCAGATGGAAGCCTCTTCTAAAGATGATGCACATTAAAGGCCACAAACAGTTTTCTGAAGACAAGCAGACTAAGAACATGGATAACTGGAACCATCTCCTGTGGTCTGACAAAGACATTATTTGGTTTATATGGTGTCAAGCGTGTGTGGTAGCAACCAGGTGAGAAGTACAAGGACAAGTGTGTCTTGCCTACAGTCAAGCATGGTGGTGGGAGTGTCATGGTCTGGGGCTGCATTAGTGCTGCCGGCACTGGGGAGCTATAGTTCATTGAGAGAACCATGAATGCCAACATGTACTGTGACATACTGAAGCAGAGCATGATCCCCTCACTTTGGAGACTGGGCCACAGGGCAGTATTCCAACATGATTACAACCCCAAACACAACCACCAAGACAACCACTGCCTTGCTAAAGAAGCTGAGGGCAAAGGTGATGGACTGGCCAAGCATGTCTCCAGACCTAAACCCTATTGAGCATCTGTAAAAATAAAAAGAGGGTAGTTGGGACTTTAGATGAGGTGTGTTAGTGAACCAGAGCAGGGTGTGGTGGGTAACCACCCCAATTGAGGCAACAAAAGATGATGGATAATACCAACAGTGTTTATTACAAACAACATCACATCAGTGTAAAACTTGCAAATTGCATGATGATAAATACAAAGTCATACATCACAATAAAAGAAGTCATAACAATAGTACATGAACAGCATGGGCTTTATAATGAAGAACTGGAGGCGGCAAGATCACATAATGAATGACAACACATGCTAGCATGACACTGAGTAGGGGGTTGCATTCTGTGTGCTCGACGCGTTTCATTGGACACTTTCCACTTTTTCAAGAGCAAATGTCAACAGGGGTCTGTAAGAAGTATAAAAGCATGTTAACAATAAACAATGTTGCTAAAAATGTGTGTGATAGAGGACTCATGCATAAGTAGGGGGAGGGAGGGGAGGTCCAGGAGGGACAAGCCCGACCAGATCAGTCTGAACCCTTACTAAAGGTTTACCTTGCAGTGCCAGCTCAGGAAATTGAATGGGATGTGAAGGTTTCACGGTATCTGAAGATGTCCAAAAATTGTCCAACCGGGAACTGAGGGAGCAATATCAATAAATGTAACATGTACAGGGGCCACATGCTTGGTAATAAAATCTTCATATGTAGGGATCAGGATAAAAAAAAATGGTGTATTGAAAGCCTGGCGCTCCTGGCATATAGCTCAATCCGAGGTCCTTTTACTTCTTGATGTAGGATCAGTGGAAGGAGCCATTTTGCCTGGTGGGGAAGTCAGTATTTGAATTACCTAGAAATGTCAAATACCAGCGGTAGACGGAGATCTGGTACATAGGAGACAATGAGAAGTGTAGGTAGTTGGAAGTTGACCGTCATATCTTAATCCTGTCCATGTGCAGAGAGGTAAGTGGCATTCCCACCCCCTGCATTTGGACCAATTTTTCTGCTATCTGCCCTTTACCAACCCAATTCTGGTAAGAAGCAAATCTGTGAGGTGGTGGGAAACCTTCATATCCCATTTGTATCGCGATTGTCGTCACTTTTCACATTTGGACTTTTTATTCTGTGTGACAATTGCATAATTTTGTTTTAAGTAATATTCTTTCAAGGAATATTTATTCACTCTGTATTTTATTTTTTGTAATCATCACAATTGTTTAATAAGGTCAAGTTTTGGTATCACATAACACTTGATAGTAACAATTTAGCGCACCAGACTTTTTTCAACCCCTGTACTATGTCCGCAGTCTCTGACAACCCCTGTACTATGTCCGCAGTCTCTGACAACCCCTGTACTATGTCCGCAGTCTCCGACCACCCCTGTACTATGTCCACAGTCTCCGACCACCCCTGTACTATGTCCGCAGTCTCCAACAACCCCTGTACTATGTCCGCAGTCTCCGACTACCCCTGTACTATGTCCACAGTCTCTAACCATCTCCTGTATTATTTCCACAGTCTCTGACCATCTCCTGTATTATTTCCACAGTCTCTGACCATCTCCTGTACTAGGTCTGCAGTGTCTGACCATCTCCTGTACTATGTCTGCAGTGTCGGACCATCTCCTGTACTATGTCTGCAGTCTCTGACCATCTCCTGTATAATGTCCGCAGTTTCTAAAAGTCTCTTGTATAATGTCCGCAGTCTCTAAAATTCTCTTGTATCATTTCCGCAGTCTCTGAAAGTCTCTTGTATCATGTCCGCAGTCTCTGACAGTCTCTTGTATCATGTCCACAGTCTCTTGTATCATGTCCTCAGTCTCTGACAGTCTCTTGTATCATGTCCACAGTCTCTGACAGTCTCTTGTATCTTGTCCTCAGTCTCTGACAGTCTCTTGTATCATGTCCACAGTCTCTGATAGTCTCTTGTATCATGTCCGCAGTCTCTTGTACCATGTCTGCAGTCTCTGACCATCTCCTGTATCATGTCTGCAGTCTCTGACCATCTCTTGTATCATGTCTGCAGTCTCTGACCATATCTTGTACTATGTCTGCAGTCTCTGACCATATCTTGTATCATGTCTGTAGTCTCTGACCATCTCTTGTATTATTTCCACGGTCTCTGACCATCTCCTTTATCATGTCTGTAGTCTCTGACCATCTCTTGTATGTGGGAGGAATTTTGCCCTTTCCTTACCCCTACACTGAGTTACACACCCCTGTCTCCTGCACTCGTTTTGTTTTGTACTCCTGATTTTTTTTTATACATTACACACTCCTGGGCCCTGCGTTCTGTGCATTATGTACTCCTGGACAATGCTCTCTGTGTGTATCATGTACTCCTAAACCTGGCACTGGCTACAGCCCTCTGTGCATTACATTCATCTAAATCTTGAACCAATTGCATTACACACCCTGGACCCCTGCAGCCTGCACTATGTATTCTAAACCCGTCACTGGCTGCAGCATTCCCCAACCCCTGTGCTCTGCCTTACACACTCCCGCACTATATACACAATACTGTACATTATATACTTCTCACCAAAATCTTCATTGTCTCAACAGTTGCTGGTTGCCATGCAGTCCCTGACTATTTTATTGAATTTATTCTTTAAGGCAGGCTCAGACAAAACAATCAAAGCATATTTTATAGGTACAAGGAAGCCTGGGTTTTGTTTAAACATATCCCTTAAGCTCCTCCCACAATTTACCGCGACCTAGCATGCCGCAGGTCTTTTCACTCCTCCAGTGTCCCTCATTCTGAAGTTCAAAAGTTGGGAGGTATGATTAAGCGGTGACAGCAGGCTCTTTTCCTCGCTCAGTCCACCAGAGAACAGGTAGCGAGCTGCGGGCTGTCAGTTTATCTTCCCCCACTCCCCCCCCCCCCTCCCTCTTTTCTCCTGTCAGCAGTGCAGGAGAAGAGTGAGCGGCTCTCATCTGATTGCCGCCCAGCTTACTACCCAGTCTTTTTCCCTTCCCATTGGCCACCGCACAGGGCCAATCAGAAGAGACTAGGGGGCATCATGGGACATGTAGTCCCAGAAGATTGGCGGCCCCATTTGTAGTCCACAGGGAGCAGACCACAGCCCCCAGCATGCACTCTGCTAGGGGTCAGAGATTGAGGACTGGGAACCTGGGAAAAAGCTGAGGGAGTGAGTGCTACACCATAAAGAGAGGACTGTGCTGGGGGAAGTCAGAGAGAGCCACACTGCCCAGCCAGTGGTGTATTTAGGTTTTGTGCTGCCCTAGGCCTGACTAAACTTGTGCACCCCCTAAATTAAATATGACACACCCCTTCCTGTAAAGGACACACCCCTTCCTGTTTATGACCCACCCAGTCTTCTGTAAACCACAGACCACAACCACAGTCTATCAGTGCCCATCAGCGTAGCTTCATCAGTTCCCATAAGTTCAGCCTCATCAGTGCAGCCTCATTACGCCCATCAGTGAGGCCTCATCAGTGGCCATCAGTACAGCCCCATTAGTGGCCATCAGTGCAGCCTTATCAGTGCCCATTAGTACAGCCTGATGTAACAGGATTAGTAAGATTACTCCTTTCTTTTAAGATATTTGGACTTGTGTTTGCTGTCATTGATTGATTGTAATCATAGGATTGTTTCACTTATTTGTATAATAAATAGGAAGTCCATAGTCATTATACAAATAAGTGAAATAATCAGTGGCAGCTGACATGCCTGCCAAACCTAGGGGGCGGAGGAGGGTAGGCAGAGCATTAGGCTGCAGTGCCACACTTATTAGCATTGGCGGCCATTGGGCCAGTTATATTAAGTGTGGTCGGCGGCCTGTGGCCTGTCCGCATGTCCTCACCCGCCGCTATTTTCATACCGGCAGGTAGCAGTGACTGTTTTATGGGGGTGCCAGACTGATTTGCCTCCTGGACCCTGCCCTCTGGCCCAATTCACCCCATAAAACTGGCACTATAAAAAAGTGTAGCGGGAGCCAGGAGGAGGCTGTTTTTTTTTTCAAGTGGGGAGCAGCTTTTTTTTTTTTTTGCTGCCCCCCTGCAAAGTGCCGCCCTAGGCCTGGGCCTTGTTGGCCTAGGCCAGGATACAGAAGTGTGCCCAGCACCACCAGAGAGAGGGCCATGCTGCTGCCCAGCACCACCAGAGAGAGAAAGACTTTGTCATTGCCAGGGTACAGACGGGCTACACTACTGACCAAAGTCAGCCTGGTCAACCCAGAGGGAGCGAACGGCTAACCAGAGGGATCACTGCTGCATTTTTGCTGGGTCTGGCAGGATGGCCTATCAGCCATTATCCGTCACTGCTCCTAGGGACTGAGCCATTAGAAAGTGCCTAACCTGCTATCCTCTAGGCCTTATTGACCGTCGCAACCTGCTACAAAAAACTCCAACGCTGAGCTGCTGCCCGGCCCGAATATCAGTGACGCCACTGATTGTCTTCCCTCATATTGTAAAGCGCTGCAAAAACTGTTGGCGCTATATAAATCCTATATAATAATAATAATAATAGGTGTTTGGTTTAAAAGGGATGAGGTGGCAACCCCAAACACGGATCAAAAGGATTGGAAATCCTCTGACAAGCAAATCAATGGCTTCAATACTTGGAGACACTGATCTGAAAGATGTAAGCAGATCAGGAAGGTCCGGGTAAGGTTAGGCCTTATTTTTATACTTCTTCTGGGTCGGTGACTCAAAGTAATAAAGCCAGAGGGCCAGCATGATATCCGGGTCACTAGGCCTAGAACAGCAGGTCAGCAATGGCAGCCTATGAGTATTTCTCATGACAGACTTCCTATAGCAAAATCAGGCTTACCCAATATGACAGAGAAGCGTTGCTCTTTTCATTAGTATATTAAGATACGCTTGCATTGGTAGCCTGTATGTTTTATGAATCATCCTAGTACGTAGTATTTGGCAGTTCCCTTTTATAAACACAGCGCTGTGTCCAATAGTAAAAGCCACATCTAATTTGGATGATGGCAGTAAGAGGCACACGCTATTTTCAGGCTCTGTCTTAAAAATAGGAAGCGTCTTTTGTACATAGGCCAAACAGACTCATACATTGAATGTACGGAGACATTCTGGTAGACCTGCACACTCACTTCCCTCCCCCGGCTGTCCAGCTGAGAGCTGCCTTGAGGATGATTAATGTCCTGGTCACCTCCCACTCCTCCCCCATACTTGCTTTTACATTCTGCCAGCCAGGCTTCCAACAAACCTGTGACATCACTGCGAGCAGCTCTGTGACATCACACAGAGAAAATATCTGCCTTGATATATGTGCAACGTGCTCATTTGTGCCTACGTCTCACTTTTGATTCTGGCAACTAATAATGAAGAGTGAAAATATCAACACATACATAAAGCAAGGGGAATAATGCAGTACAGTTAGTCAATAATGACAAATAGGGTCATTTCCAGGCATAAATCATTATATCTTGGGACTGTTTGTAACAATAAGGGCATTAGAATTTATGTATTAAAGAAGGGTAAAAAGCAGTGATTAGGTACAAAGTGCAGCCAATTAAAATGTACTTTCTGTCATTTTATAACGATGGAAGATGATTGCTGAATGGCAATCATCAAAGCTCCCATATTGTTCCCCTTACAAAGAGCTAGGGATCGACCGATTATCGGCAAAGCCGATATATTGAGGGCCGATATGCACTTTCCCGGATATATCGTAATCGGGCCCTGAGGTTAGCGATATTGCCGATATTTCGGGAAAGTGCTTGTACCGGAGTGATGCCTGCAGCTAGAGGCATCACACTGGTACCGGCGTCCAATGACAACCAATGTGGCTGAGAAGCCGCTCGGCTGTCATTACAAGGAGCGGGAGTGGACGTTCCCCCCCTCCTCCCGCCGCCTTCCGTGGCTCGCCTGGGTCTCCCGTCCCACCGGGTGACCCGGGCAACCAGCCTGCACGGCCGCCGTAGACCCGATCAAAGCAGCATACAGCTCTGATCGGGTCTCCATGCAAAAACCCGGAAGTGATGTCATGAGTGACATCACTTCCGGGTACTGTCTGGCGCCAGATTAAAAAAAATTACAGCATTCAAAACAGCCAAACTTAAGTGCAGAGGAGGGGTTTGGGGTCTTTTAGACCCCCCCAGAGCCCTCCACAAGAGTACCTGTCAAATAAAAATGTAAAAATAATTTTTATTTGTACGAAAATATCGGCCAATATCGGCCAATACCGATATGCGATGACCAAATATCGCTATCTGTATCAGCAACGAAAAACCGATATCAGTCGATCACTAAAAAGGGCATTTACTAACTTCAGATTGGAACAATAATGCATTATACAGATGTACTCATGAGTTCTAATCATGGGATATTTGTTTGGGAAAGAGGGATAAGGGACGGTGTTTGCTGAGTAAAGGTGGCCATAGATTACTTTGGGTTTTTTATAATCAGCCAACGGGCTAATAAAAAAAAAAAAAAGCAGAGGAGAGTAAGAAAAGTCTCCCAGTCGCTGCACACCTCACCCGGCCCTATAGTTAGCAGTCAAAAGCAGCCTCAGCTCATGCCATTAGGGCCACACCCCCAACGTGTTTCGCCCCAACCCTGGACAGGAAGAAAAGCGTTGGGGGCATGGCCTTGATGGAGTGAGCAGAGGCTGCTTTTATCGGCTAGGGTGAGGTGTGCAGAGACCAGGATACTTCTCTGTGTGCTTTGAGTCAGGACGGACTCCCCAGCCTGCACCCTCAGTTAACAGCGGCATCCACCTTACTGGACTTTAATAGCCTGAGCAGGGCCCCTAAGACAAACTTAGGATCACACTGATTAAAAAAAAAAAAAAACTGAACGGATTCCCTCACCCACAAAGCAAGGTGAATGGAGGAATATGATAAAGAGTCAATCATTAGATTAATCAAAATTCAGCTGGGTCAGCAAAATTGGTCAATCTATGGTCAGCTCAAAGCGGAGTTCCACTCGTTTTGGTGTTTATTAAAAGTCAGCAGCTACAAAAAGTCACCTGTCCCACGATGCAGCCAGTTGGATCCTCGGTTCGGTTCTGTCCCTCTTCTCCCACCGTGGCGCCGGCATCTCTAGTGTGGGCACCCAGCTGTGACAGCTTGAGGCTTCACACCTGGGTGCGCACTGCACATGTAGGAGTCGCGCTGCGCGTCCTGAGTGGATGGGCAATCTTCTGGGACCTGTGACATGCAGGGAGGGAGGGGGAGAGGAGAACTTCCGCTTGAGCGGAAGTGGCAGCGGGTACCTGTCAAATCTAGGCACCCCCCCCCCAAAAAAAAAAAAGAAAATGACAAGCCACATTTGGGGTCAGGAAGCCTTAAAGCGGAAGTTACACTTTTGGGTGGAACTCCGCTTTAAAGGTGTGGACTGTTTATTTTGGACCAGTGGGGGGACTACTCTTCGGCATGGACTTGTCTGGACTTGTCCCTGAGTCTGGAGATAATCAGCAGGTCAGGGATTTTACTTCCCTCACTCATTTTTTTAAATCCCCTCTTATTTGTTATGCTGGGTTGTTCTCAATTAGTAAATACACCCACCCAACAAATCCAGCGTTGTCCTGCTGTAACCCACCATGTTGGGTCCCGCATCACCATCTTCTCTGATGGCTTCAGGGAACCAACTGGCTTCCTGGCAGCCAGCCCCTTGGGTGACATGGCCACCAGGTCCACTCTTCTCCTGCTCTATGTCCGCTAAAATGGCCTGGAATATCTGAGATAGATATCTCAGGAGGCTGCGGAAGTGGTACATTTCCATCTTGCCTAGGTAAGAATAGAGGACAGGCTAGAGCTGAATGTCAATGAAAAAATGGAAAAAATGTTTTTTCCATTTGTGAAGGTGGGAAGCATAGGTGTGCGCACAGGGTGTGCCAGGTGTGCCCAGGCACACCCTAATCACGCTGTGCAGCACAGATTCCCCCTACTGCCCTGACTCCCCTCCCCCTTACCCCAACAGCTCTTCCGGCTTCCCTCCTCTCCTCTCCAGCAGGCTGTTGCTGTGGGGATGTTTTAGGATGAGTGGGGAAAGGGGCCGATAAATATATAATTTGCCGGCCTCCTCCCTTTCTAAATGAACATTGAGAGGGATCGGTAGTGTGCGTTTGAGCTTTCGTGTGCACACCCTAATGCATTAGGCTGCGCACACCTATGGTGGGAAGGTTGCATTGGTGCAAAACTCAGTTTTCAACTGAAGGCCTGCTCTAAGAAAGGTGGCCCTGAGTTCAAGTCAGGCCAGGCTGGACCTCTCCCAGGGCTTCCAGGGCTCCCAGGGATGGAGTGAGTGTGTTTACTTCATGTTGGTCAAAGAGTCCCTGGGAGAGTCCATGTTATGGAACTGCAGGATGCCACAAGGGAAGCCCAACCAAAGACAGAAATAGTTAAAGCGGTAAAAAACCCCAAACCAAAAATGTAATATATTGCAGCTTGCCAGTCTCTAGATGTAGTGGCTGCATTCGTTTTTTTTTCTTTGGCTTTTTCTCCTCTTTTTTTCACCTGGTAATCTGGCCAGTAACACATCTCCTATATTAGTGATACACAACTCTGGATGATAGAGCATAGGAGGCACAGCAGACAGCAACATTGTCAGTCAAGGGGGGGTGGGTTGTTAGATGTATTAGCAAATTTCGATATACTAATAAATTGAAGCCAAATTTCATCTTACACTTTATAAACAGTTGCAGCAAACAATTTTTTCCTTTTTGGGATGAAGGTTTTTCATGAATAAATAAAAACTTATTTTAATCACCCCTGCCAGTGTTAACTGGTTTGTCTTATCCATGTAAACTGATACATTCTGCTGGAGAGCTTGGGCTTTTGAATAGCAGACTTGCACCAGATGAAAATAGAAGCCTAAAAAATGGAAATGAATGCAGCCATAACATCTAAGAATTGGTAAGCTGCAATATAATAAATGTTTGCTTTTGGGTGTATCACTGCTTCAAATTGCTTGCCTGTACCCTATTTAAAAGGAAACTAAAGCCTTTACATTTTTTTTATATATGTAGCACTGCCCCCTAGAGGGCTGCTGGATATTACACTTTATGGATTCCTCTGGGTTACCCATAGCAACTGTTTGCAGAAACTTAACACCTTAAGTTCTTGGCTCAGTCAATGATCAGTCCATTGGTTGTTGGTTTTGTGGTTTTATTTTAACTGGGATGGGAGAAAGGATGAGCGGTATACTCCAACTGTTAATTCACAATGCTGAGGACATCTAACTTAAGAGTGCGGCAAGGCCGCTGCTTCATCCTGCCACTTGAATGAAGATGAGGTAAGTGTTACTATAGTGCTTCTCTTCAGCATACTCCCCTAGTACCCCCTTTCTCTCTGTGCTAGCTGACACCCGTCCACTGACTCTACACTCCGGAGTGGTCCCCCTCCTGGGCAGGCCCCTGGGCAAGTTCCTCTGTGCTCACGGACACTGTTTTTCCAGATTCACTGATGCCCCAACTCCTCTAGTCAGCTTCTCCTGGACCCCTGGGTTTAGCCTCACATGCACTGGTTCACCAGGATGACTGCCTGTGACCACCACCAACTGATGCAGAAGAGGAGGCAGCCGCCACCCTCCTTCTGGGACCTGGCTTCCCGCCCAAAGACCCCTGCCTCATGTGCCTGTGGCTTTTTATACCCTGTCCCATAATGCACCACTGTTTGTGCCAACCCCTGGGACAGTACCAAAACCCTGTGTATCATTGGTCAGGTTTCCTCCAGCATCCAACGTGCCTCCCCATTGGATCTGCTGGGGACACTCTCTGAGACCAAATGAGTTACACACTGTGCACACTGAGCAGGCCTAACTACCAATCCTGCTCCCTGATAAGCAGAGAGCACATACGTTTTGCCTGCTGCTCTGCTGATAAGTAGACAGAGCCAAAACGACTCGTCCTACCTAGCACCTAACTAGGAGGGTGCTACATATACATGAGGAATACGTCCACTCAATGTAAACAGTCAATCCAAAGCCTGGAGTTTAGCTTTAACCACTTGCCAACCGGTCACGTTGACCATACTGCGGCAAAGTGGCTCGTTATCGTCCAGCGACGTAGACCTACGTCGCTAGACTCCTGCCCTTGTGGACGGCGCGTGCGCGCCGCCGGAGGCTCGCTCCCGCTGTATTCAGTTGCAGCGGGAGTCGGGCCAGGGGAGGAGCGGCGGTAATCACCACCGCTCTTCCCCGATCGTCGGGGATCGAGTGTGGAGATCCGCCCGCTTGTGTAAACAAAGCGGGCGGATCTCCTAAGTGACAGGCAGGGTCAGATTGCAGGGTTCAGCATAGCTGAACCTGCGATCTGTCCCTGTGTCACATAGTCCCCTCCCCCCACACACGTTAGTAAGCACCAGGCATACATTAACCCCTTGATCACCAATAAAAGTTAACCCCTTCCCTGCCAGTGTAATTTTTACAGTAACAGTGCATATGTATAGCACTGATTACTGTAGTAATGTCACTGGTACCCCCAAAAGTGTCAAAAATGTCAGTCAAGGGTCCGATCTGTCCGCCGCAATGTCGCAGTCCCGCAAAAAAAAAAACGCAGATCGCCGTCATTACACGTTAAAAAAAAAAAACAATAAAAATGACATAAATTTCCCGTAGTTAGTAGCTGCGATAACTTTTGCACAAACCAATCAAAATACGCTTATTTCGATTTTTTTTTACCAAAAATATGTAGCAGAAAACAAATTGGCCTAAAATGTTAAAAAATGTTGATTTTTACATTTTTTTGGGGGGGATTTCATATAAAAAAATGTGAAAAATATTGTTATTTTTTCAAAATTGTCGCTCTTTTTTGGTTTATAGCGCAAAAAGTAAACATCGCACAAGTGATCAAATACCATCAAAAGAAAGCTCTGTTTGTGGGAAAAAAAGGACGTTTGGGTACGGCATTGCATGACCGCGCAATTGTCCATTAAAATAACGCAGTGCCGAATCGCAAAATATGGCCTGGTCAGGAATGGGGTAAAATCTTCCGGTCTTAAAGCGGTTAAAAATACGCTCATTGAGAATTTTTTTGTCAAAGACATGTAGCTAAATACATTTTAGCCTGAATATATGACAAAAATTGAATATATTGGATATTTTTTAACTGTCAAAGTAGAAAAATATTGTTATTTTTTCAAAATTGTCGCATTTTTTTATTAATATCGCAAAAAATGAAAATCGCACAGGTGATCAAATACCACCAAAAGAAAGCTCTGTTTGTGGGGAAAAAAAGGACGTAAAACGGAAAATTTATATCAATACTTACCGTAATTTTCCTTTCCTGATAGAACTCCATGGCAGCACACGTATGGGTAGGCTCCGCCTCCTCTCCTACCCTATAGGACCCCACTCCCATAAATTTTTGCTCCAAGCCAGGAGCCGTGTTCCATATATAGACTACTCCAGCAGATGGGAGGGAACTCCTGCTGCCATGGAGTTCTATCAGGAAAGGAAAATTACGGTAAGTATTGATATAAATTTTCCGTTTTCCTGACAGACTCCATGGCAGCACACGTATGGGAAATAACTAGCCATACACACCCGGGTGGGCAACTGCTGGTCAAACAGAAATAGGTTTAATTTGCACCGTCAACAGACAAAATCTTTAAACCAAAATCAACTGAGGATAAAGAAGCAGGTTCAACACAATAGTGTGACATGAAAGTGTTAATTGAGGACCATGAGGCCGCTCTGCAAATGACATCTGGTGCAACATGAAGGGAAGCCGCCCAAGACGTAGAAATCCCTCTGGTGGAATGAGCCGTCACCACTTCCGGAGGAGCCAGTCCCTTGGCTCTATATGCCCACTGGATGGTCTGAACTATCCAGCTAGAAATTGTTCTGGAAGAAGCCCTCTTGCCTCTGTTCTTTCCATAAAAGAGAACAAATAGATAGTCTGACTTGCGAAAGGAAGCTGTGAACTTCAAGTATGTTTGAAGGACTTCGCCCACATCCAACGGATGGGTACTCTGGTCATCTTGAGACTTGAATGTAGGTAAAACAATCTCTTGGTTGACATGAAAAACTGAATTTACCTTCGGATTGGACCCTAGCATAGGGACCAGGACAACCCGATCAGGAAAAAATGTCAGAAAAGGTTCTTTGCAACCTAGATCACTAATTTCAGAGACACGTTTAGCCGATGTGATGGCTACTAAAAAGGCCGTCTTCATAGACAGATTCTTAAGGAAGAAGGAATCTCCATGTTCCAAAACTGTTGTTGAGAGAAACTCAAGGACTAGTGGAAGGTCCCATTTGGGGAACCTGGGTTTCCTGGGAGGTCTCATTCTTGACGCACCTCTGAAAAACTGCCGGACCAGAGGATGTTTTGCCCATGAGGTCCCCGTGAAGGCAGAGATTGCTGAGATCTGTACTCTGAGAGAGCCAACAGCCAGAGATAGGTCTAAGCCTGTCTGGAGGAACCCCAGAATGTGATGGATCTTAGGATTAGTGATGAAATCGGACTCATTAGACATGTAATCCTCAAACTTAGACCAGATCCTCTCGTAGACTTTGTTGGTGCCCGGTCTCCTGGCACTCATCATTGTGGACATTGCCGCACTTGGACAGCCAAGAGCTTTTAGTCTTTCCCTCTCAAGGACCATGCCATGAGATGTAACTGCGCTGGGCATGGATGCAGCACTGGACCCTGAGATAGAAGGTCCGACCTGAATGGCAGGGGAACAGGATCCCGAAAGCTCAGTTGGAGCAGCAGAGGAAACCAGGGCCTCCTTGGCCAAAACGGAAGAATTGCTATGATTTCTACCCTCTCTCTCCTGAGTCTCTGCAGGAACTTGAATATCACTGGGACCGGGGGAAAAGCATATGCTTTGTGGAACTTCCAGTGGTCCGTCAGAGCATCTACCCCGTAGGCTTGGGGGTAACGCCATCTCGAGTAGAATTTCGTCAGTTTGGCATTGTTTGGAGAGGCAAACAGGTCTACTTCCGGAAGAATCCCCAGAGAGATGACCCACTTGAAGGTTTCTGGATGAAGAGACCATTCGTTGTTGTCTAGATTGGTTCTTGACAGAAAATCTGCCTGAACGTTCTGGACTCCTGGAAGATAAGCAGCTGATAGATTGGCAAGATTCCGTTGGGCCCATGCCATGATCGGTTTCACTTCTTCCAGAAGGGAGGAACTGCGGGTGCCCCCTTGCCTCTTGATATATGCGACTGCCGTCGTATTGTCTAGCCGTAGAAGGACCGAGGACCCTTTCACCAAGTGACGGAAAGCCATGATGGCACGAAAAGCTGCCCGAAGCTCCAGGACATTTGAGACCAACCCGAGGGTGGGAAAGTCCCACCTGCCCTGGGCCACCTCTGACAGGCAGTGCGCACCCCAGCCCGTCTGGCTGGCATCCGATGTCACAACGATCCAAGGAACGGGAACGATCGAATGACAATTCAGGAGATTTTCCCGTTGTAGCCACCAAGACAGACTCGCCCTCATAGAGGATGTTATCCGTACAGGAGTGTCTGGATTCCCAGAGCTCCATTGGCGGAGGAAACCGATTTGAAAGGGCCTCATCCTCCACTGTGCCCACTTGACCATGGGGGCCGTGGAGACCATGGTCCCTATTATTTTCAGACACTGTGATGCCCGAAGATAAGGGGTTGACATTGCCGGTTGTATTCTGCTGCGGATCACCGGAATCTTCTCCACTGGAAGAGAGATGGTGCCTCTGGAGGTGTTGAAGAGTGCCCCCAGGAAGATCAAGGATTTTGACGGATCCAGATGGCTTTTCTCCAGATTCAAGAGCCACCCGAATTCTTGAAGGGTGGAGATTACCTGAGATCTGTGTTGCAGAATCTGTGCTTGGTCTTGAGAAAGAAGAAGCAGATCGTCTAAGTAGTGAAACAGTCGGATCCCTTTCGATCTGATCAGAGCTACAATAGCCAGTAAGACCTTTGAAAAGACTCGAGGTGAGGTGGTAAGCCCGAAAGGGAGACAGGTAAACTGGAGATGCACTTGACCCACGGCAAAGCGAAGAAACTTTTGTAGTTCTGCTGCCACTGGGACATGGAAATAGGCATCTTTTAGATCTATGAAGATGATCCAATCTTCTGGTTGCACCACTTGGCGGATAGTGAAGAGTGTCTCCATCCTGAACCTCTCTTTCTTTATGAAAGAGTTCAGATGAGTCAGGTCTATGACCGGTCTCCAAGAACCGTTTTTCTTTAGCACCATGAATAGAGGTGAATAAAGGCCTTGAAACCTTTCTTCGGCCGGAACTGGGATGACAGCACCTTGAGAGATCAGGGAATCTACATATG
Source organism: Pelophylax lessonae (assembly GCF_965119305.1). Lineage (NCBI taxonomy): Eukaryota > Metazoa > Chordata > Amphibia > Anura > Ranidae > Pelophylax > Pelophylax lessonae. Next base: position 38,104,298 of record NC_138778.1, on the reverse strand, counting down.
ACAGAAGAATTGACTTCTTTTCTTCCACGCGAGGTAGAGCCGTAGGGATGAACCGCAGAATTGGAGTTTCTTTGAAAGACCAAACGTGACCATGAGACACAGTCTTGACGGTCCACTGGTCCGTAATCGAGGCTGCCCAAACGTGCGCAAACTGACGTAGACGAGCGCCTACTCGCAACGCTTGAGCAGGCCTGATATCAAAAAGACTTTGTGGTCTCCCGACCACTAGAAGGTGTTCCCTTGTTGAACTTCTGACCTGTAGGTTGAGATCTTTTCCAATTCTTTCTGAACTCACGTCCAGGCCTGTAAGATCGAGCTTCTCTGGATCGATCCGAACTTGGTTTGTGCTGAAATCTTCTGCGGTCAAACAAACGGCGATCCTGAGGGAGGAAACCTGATTTACCACCAGTGGCACGGGTAATGGCACTGTCCAGCTTGTTGCCAAAAAGGGACGCACCCTCAAACGGAATCCTGCACCAGGCTTGTTTGGAAGCAGGATCGGCCAGCCAGGGACGTAACCATAAAGCACGTTTGGCCGTGACAGAAGAGAGCATGACCCGCGCCACCAGGCGAATGATATCAATGGAAGCCTCTCCCAAAAAGGCCGTTGCTAACCTTAGTTCATACACAGCCGAGCTTCTGGCTGCTTCTTCTGAGACACCTTTCAGTGTGGTCTCCACGTTATCTACCCAAGCCTCCATAGCTTTGGATGTGGCTGCAAGGGCTAGGGCTGGCTTGCAGGTCATACCAGCTAACAGATAGATCTTTTTGAGATCCGTATCAATTCGTCTATCCAGACCATCTTTAAATGAGACGGAATCTTCCAAAGGTAGGGTAACGTGTTTGACTAGCCTCATCAAGGCTGCGTCTATTGTAGGTGCAGAATCAAGATGCTTCACTTTGTCGGTCTTAAAAGGATATAACCTGGAAAATTTGGACGATAAGGAATTCTTTCTTTCAACTCCATGCCATTCGTCTGTAATGATTTCCCCCAGCTCATTCAGAAAAGGGAAATGATCCCGTTCTTTCTTGAGATGTTTAAAGTATTTCTTCTGTTTTGCTGGGGAGTCTGCTGGCTCTTCCCATTTTAACGCCTCTTTTACCGCTCTTACTAGCGGAGAGATCATGGCAAAATCAAAACCTGAACTTTGGTCTTCTAGGTCATCCTCACTTTCAGAGGAATCCGAGAAGCGACTCGGCTGGGAAGTGCCTGGCTCTACGTCTTCCCTCTGAGGGAGAACTGGAGTATCAGTTGTATGCCCAGACAGCCGGTTGGAATCCCAATCCCTTAAGGATTCTTGCACGATCCGCCTGACCAGGGTTTCCACTGGTGGATCTGGGACTTGTTTTTCCTTGATTGCCCGAGAATAGCAGGCATCACACAAGGATCTATCCTCAGGGACTACAGCCCTACAACCCCAGCAAGATTTGTGTGCGGGGCGGTCAGCATGTCGGGAAGACCGGGTTGGACAATCATCATGGCGCCTAGACCTAGATCTGGATCTATGGTGCCTGGATTTGGATGATGCATGGTGATGGCCTGAAGGTGATCTATCCTTTGATCCCGATGCAGGACGTTGGTCAGACCTAAAAGGGCTGAAAACAAAGGAAAGAAAAGCTCAGGCTACAGTAAGCCAGCTGGCAGACAAGCGAGAGTTAAAAGCTAAAGCTCACCTGTTGCGCAGGGACTGGCCACCGGGGGGCGGTGAGGCATCCATTGCAAATCACAGCGAGATAACCTGCAATAGGAAGGATGTAAGAACTCAATCTTACCTTCCCATAGCCGCCTTTCCCCTCCCCCATTCAAGCAGGACTGACCCAGCACAGGACTTACCAAACACAGGCAGAGACACAGCGTGGGGAGGCCGCCGCAAAAGCCCACAGACATCCCAAGAATGACAGCTCCATCAGCTGTTTAAATTTCCCGGGAGCCGTAAAGCCACGCCCCCCCCGACGCCACCGCGTCATGGAGGACCGGAAGTGGCGTGCGCACAAGCGCAGACCACTTAGGAACCAAGCCTCGCAATGAACACCCAACTGGGAATCAGGAGGCAGGGGGAGGAGCCGAGAGCGACGGCCTGGAACGCAGGAGCGCTCCAGCCGCCATACTAACCAGAAAGCAAAACGATATAAAGTATAAAGTAAGCAATACATTACCACCAATACCGACAGAAGGACCTGGAACGCTCCTCAACCGGAGACTAGCGTGTGCGTCAGGGCATAAGGGCCTCCCGCTAGTAGCAAGGACGTTTGGCCAAGCGATGCAGCCCACCTCTCATTCAGGATTTATGGCATCTTCCGGCATCATTTCAAATTGCCCGGGTCCACCCAGTAGTACTGAGATTGCTGGACTAAGGTAGAAAGGCATCATCCAGGAAAGCCACACGCCACCAGGTATGTAAGAAAACGCATCCTATAAGGTAAGACTTCTCTTGCGGAAGGAGGACAAAAAAGGAACACGGCTCCTGGCTTGGAGCAAAAATTTATGGGAGTGGGGTCCTATAGGGTAGGAGAGGAGGCGGAGCCTACCCATACGTGTGCTGCCATGGAGTCTGTCAGGAAATTTCGTTTGGGTACGGCGTTGCATGACCGCGCAATTGTCAGTTAAATTCGCACAGTGCCGAATCGCAAAAAGTGGCCTGGACGTAAGACAGCAAAATCCTCCATTGGTAAAGTGGTTAAAATGGCAAATTTATAAAGTGGCGGATGATGGGTACAGTGATCATTTGCCCTCTAATGCTCATGGGATCACGCTTCTAAAAAAAGATTCACCCCAGTGCGCCTGCCGTATCAAGGCAGGTTCTCTGCTAATCTGCAATCATATCTTTAATGGGAAATCCAAATCTCAGTAACATTTGTATTTGAAAAAACGGAGAATGTTACAACCGCTGGTCTTGATCCAGTTTTAGACATTTCCTTTTTGTACGTAATGAAATATTGATTTTATCAGTGATTCTACATTGATTCCTACAGAATACCTGCTGTGTGTTCTCTCGTATTCTCACCACTGCAAATGGGATGGGATAGGATATTGCTCTTCCCTCCTTCCTGTTCACAGATCCCGAACAGACAAACATCAAACCAACATCAGAATAAACCCATTATTACAATTCCTGCAATTTTATGACTCAAAATAATTTCAAAACCAAAGCACAACCATCAGGGCCAAGACAAGGGGTGGGCCAGAGGGGGTGGCTTCCTTGGGCACTGTGGTATCGTGTGAAGTAAGGGGGGGGGTGGGGAATTTGTGTTGAAAGAGGGCATTTGGGGGGCGATAGGGGGTAATTATTGTTCTAGGGGGTGCTAAGAGTGGTGATTTAGGTGGGTTTGTATTGGGAGAGGGGATGGAGGAAGACGATTTGTGCTAGGAGGGGGGATGACGATGTGTTGGAAGAGGGCATTTGGGGGGGGCAACAGGGGGTAAGTATTGTTCTAGGGGGTGCTAAGAGTGGTGATTTAGGTGGGTTTGTATTTGGAGAGGGGATGGAGGAAGATGATTTGTGCTAGGAGGGAGGATTTAGCAAAAAGAAAATTCCCCTATGGGTGGGACTTTTTAGGCACTTGATTATAACATACACAAATTACGTTTAATAATGTTTATTGAAAAAAATAATACAACAAGTTAAAAGCATGGCAAGCTGTGTAATACATCACATGGAACAGATGGATAATAACCACAAAGCCCCAGGGTGGATACCCGACGCGTTTCGGAGTGTCAATAAATACTCCTTCCTCAGGGATGCCCTTGGAGAGTGGTCTGTAAATAGTAGTTGATACAATAAGAAAATCATTTTACAATAAAAACATCACATGATATTGTTGAGCACATTGTTGAAAAATATGTGATAGTAAACTTACATCATCCACTGTAGTGATTTCAAACAGATAGCCTGCCCAAAGGAGGGAGGATTTGGGGGAAATTTGAGCTGGGAGGGGGGATTTGAAGTGTGTGTGTGTGTGGCGGGGGGGAGACGATATGCACTAGGAGCAGAAATTTTAGAGATAGAGGATTGATGCTAGCAGGGAGGTGTATTTTTTTTTGGGGGGGGGGGGGCAAAGATTTGAACTGAGGAGGGAGAATTTATGCTTAGAGGGTAAGCATGCAGATTCGTGCTCAGTGTTTTTTTAGGGGGGGTTCTGCTGATACATGCTCATACATCTTGGGGGGGGGGGTCACAGTTTGGCATGTTCTCCCTGGGCTCTAGATGACCTTGTCCCGGCACAGAAAACCATGGCAGCCTGGTAAGTAGCAGTTTCATTTGGCCCTGCCACCTATTACATTATAAGCAACAAAAATGAGACAACGTCGGGGGATGACTGGTAAATCTAGGCCCCACAAATACGCATATGTTTTGTTTTTATCAATGCCCCCTTTAATAAAGAAATGGTCAGCTGTACTGCATCACTGTATGATTCATGCAGATTATAAGCCATTTTATTGTATGCTCATAGTGGCTCTATGTGTCTACAGATCACCAAAGGCAACCAACAATATTTAGCAAAGTTGGCAGGGCATGAAAGATACCCCAAAGTAATGAAATCGAGAAAAAAAGATGAAAAATGCTACAAATTCTTTGCATAAGCTGACAAAAAAGAAACAGCCAATTACATTTTCAATGATTTCCATGTCTGTTTTCATTGCTTTTAATGTGTGTATGTCTTGTGTTTAATCGCATTGTGTGTATTAAGTCTTCTTATGCATGGCGCTTCCTTTTTTTCTGCTACTTTGATTACAATTGGCAGCGGCTACCAGCACAAGTTAATTAGCAGATAATTATTAATCAGGGTCTTGCTAGCTGGAAGGGATGATTAATCCAGTGGGCAAGCGGCTAAACAGTGTAGAAAGTGACAATGGCTATTCCTCAGGGATGAGACCTATTGGTCGAACCGTGTACAGTACAAAAGGAGCTCAGTAATCCATAGTCACCATTGTAGACTTCCAGCCATTATATCCAGATGGCACACAACAGGCTTTAAACTGTGCTCAGTAGGAAGACTGCAGTGTCTACCAGTATGCATTGTAGATGTCACAAGTTAGCCTGTATATTCTTACCTCCTTGCAGCTATGCTTCTGTCTTGGCTCCCTTCACATGTGGTGTTTGGGCTTCTATGGGCGTCGCCTGCTCCACTGTGGGTTATATCCTGTTTCTGTCAATTACTTCCTGGGTCACCTCCCTGTTTGCTTCCCTATATATACACAGGCTCAGTGCACTGTTCCTTGCTTGAGCAACAACCCTGTTCTCTGAGCTCCCATCCGTGTATCCCTTGGCTATTGTATCTGATCTCCTGTGTACCGACCCGGCTTTGTTTCTCCGTCTACGTTTGTCTGCTGCCTGTCCTGACCTCGGCTTGTCTCTTGGATCTCCTTATAGTCTCCTGTTTACCCTGCACACGCCAGCGGTCTCCACATTCTCAGCTGGGCCTACCTGGGGGCCGCGACCTGGTTCCAGTCTGCTGCAAGTCCATCCCCACCATCAGGGGCAAGGGTGAAGAAGCAGGCTGGGGCTTAGACTCCGCGCCCCGGGGAATCCTTAGCTGGGGATCTATAAGGGCTCACTACCACAGACCCGTGACAGTTTGCTCAAGCCATGAGCTCGTCGGAGACACCGCAGCCACTTCAGGATCAACTTCAGAGTTTGGAACAGAGAGTTAACGTTCAGCAGGCTTATCAAGAACAGATTATGCAGTGTCTGCAGGCTCTTTCTTCCCGTTTGGATCAGCTGCAGATTGTTCCTACTCCCGCTTCCTCCGTTCCAGCTCCTGTGTCCGCCCCTGTTGCTTCCGCTTCCGCAGTCCCTCCAGCAGAGGTCAGTCCTGCAAAACTCCAGCTGCCTCCGCCATCTCGCTTCTCTGGGGACCCCAAAGCTTGTCGGGGATTCATTAATCAGTGCTCAATCCACTTCGAGCTAGCAGGCCATTACTTTCCTACTGATCGTTCCAAGGTGGCGTACATGATTTCACTCCTGTCGGGACCAGCGTTGGCTTGGGCCTCGCCGCTGTGGGAACGTCAAGATCCTACCGTTTCCAGTCTCTCTGCCTTCCTACAAGCTTTCCGTAATACCTTTGATGTGCCTGGCAGGGCCTCATCTGCTTCCGGAGCCCTTCTTCGTCTTCGTCAAGGAAACATGACTGTTGGTCAATATGCAGTTCAGTTTCGCACCCTGGCTTCGGAACTGGCATGGAACAACGAGGCTCTTACTGCAACATTTTGGCAAGGTCTTGCAGATCGTATTAAGGACGAACTAGCTGGCAGAACTGTACCCACCACCTTGGATGGCTTGATTTCCCTTAGCATCCAAATTGATGTCCGCTTCCAGGAGCGAGATCTGGAAAGGACTGTGTCACGTCACCCCCCACTGGGTCACCTTGCTCCTGTTGTCCAGAACATTCTGGAACAACCCATCTCTCCCGCAGTATTGGCTTCTGAAGAACCCATGCAATTAGGCCGGACACGCCTCGCTCCAGAAGAAAGGTCCCGTCGCCTGAGACTCGGCCTGTGTCTTTACTGCGGAGCTGGTGGTCATATGATAAAATCCTGCCCCGTCCGTCCGGGAAACTCTCGGGTCTAGGTCGCTCAGAGGGAAGCGATCTAGACCAGAATCTGAACTCAGCCACCTACCCTCGATTTGTTATTCCCGTCTCTATTCATTGGGCCCTAAATTCTTATCAAGTTTCTGCATATGTAGACTCTGGAGCAGCCGGGAATTTCATTGAGCAGTCTTTGGCCACTGAACTTGGCATTCCTCTAGTTCCCCTGGCTATGCCTCTAGCTGTTTCGGCAGTGGATGGCTCTACCTTGGCCTTTGGACCTCTACGCCTCAGAACAGCCTCCATCACCATGCATGTCGGTGTTCTTCATCGGGAGGAAGTCTCCTTCCTGATACTTCCCAAGTCTTCTAGTCCCATCATTCTTGGACTTCCATGGTTGAAGAAACACTCACCTTATTTGGATTGGAACTCTGGCCAAGTATTATCTTGGGGGTCGCAATGCCATCAGACCTGTCTCCCTAAGGTGTCTCCACCTCTCCGTGTACCTGTGGCTGAGGTCTCTACCTCTCCAATCCTTCCTCAGCAGTATCTGGCCTTCCGAGATGTCTTTTGCAAGAAAGCTGCTGACAGTTTGCCTCCTCATCGTCCCTACGACTGTGCGATTGACCTCCAACCCGAGGTTTCACCACCCCGAGGTAGAGTCTACCCTCTCTCCATCCCGGAGACCCAAGCCATGTCCAAGTACATCCAGGAAAATCTGCAGAAAGGATTTATACGTAAATCCAATTCTCCTGCTGGGGCTGGGTTCTTCTTTGTGGAGAAAAAGGATGGTACACTCCGGCCCTGCATTGATTATAGAGGTCTCAACGCCATCACCATTAAAAATCGGTACCCGTTACCCTTGATTTCCGAACTTTTTGACAGGCTACGAGATGCTCATATTTTCACCAAGTTGGACCTCTGTGGAGCATACAATTTGATTAGGATTCGAGACGGGGATGAATGGAAAACCGCTTTTAACACCAGAGATGGGCACTATGAATATCTCGTAATGCCTTTTGGCTTGTGTAACGCCCCAGCTGTCTTCCAGAACTTTGTTAATGAAATTTTTTCTGATCTCCTATATGTTTGTGTCATCGTGTATCTGGATGACATACTCATCTTTTCTCCAGATTTGAATACTCATCGCCAGCATGTTTGTACTGTTCTTCAACGTCTTCGGGACCACCGCTTATATGTGAAGTTGGAGAAGTGTCTCTTCGAGCAAACCCAAGTTCCTTTCCTAGGCTACATAGTCACAGATAAAGGACTGCTTATGGATCCTGCCAAACTTCAGGCCATCTCCAACTGGCCTCAGCCTTCTGGTCTAAAAGCTACGCAACGGTTCTTGGGATTCACCAATTTCTATCGCCAGTTCATCCCTGATTACTCCTCTCTGGTGGCACCCATTACCTCCTTGACCCGGAAGGGTGCCAATGCCAGAACCTGGCCTCCTGAAGCTGTCAAGGCTTTCCACAAGCTCAAATCGGCCTTCCTATCGGCATCTATTCTCAAACGTCCTGACATTCTTCAGCCTTTCTTCTTGGAAGTAGATGCCTCGTCCTTGGGAGTGGGGGCCGTCCTTCTCCAAAGACATGACAGTAAGCTCCGCCCCTGTGCCTTTTTCTCGAAGAAGTTTTCTGATGCAGAGAAAAACTACACCATCGGGGATCGGGAGCTTCTGGCTATCAAGCTGGCACTGCAAGAATGGCGACATCTACTGGAGGGGTCTCCTCATCGTATTCTGATCTATACCAATCATAAGAACCTCCAGTATCTGCAGTCCGCCCGACGTTTAAATCCCAGGCAAGCACGATGGGCTCTCTTTTTTGCCAGGTTTAATTTTGACATCACCTTCCGGCCTGGCTCCAAGAATGCTCGTGCGGATGCCTTGTCCAGATCATTTGACGTTGCTGACTCAGAGTGTCATATTGAACCTGAACATATTATTCCTGCCAATTGTTTCCTGGCCTCCACTCACCTTCAGTCTCCACGTATCCCTCCCGGAAAGACTTTTGTGAGGCCCTCCCTTCGCCCCAAGCTTCTCAAATGGGCACATGATTCCAAACTCTCTGGACATCCTGGTGTGCAACGCACCTGTGCCTTCCTGCTGCGTTACTACTGGTGGCCCTCACTCCGGAAGGATGTTGAGGAATATGTCCAGGCTTGCTCCATTTGCGTGCAGTCTAAGTCTTCTACTTCAGCTCCAGCAGGTCTCCTGTTACCTCTACCTGTTCCAGATGTACCGTGGCGCTGCATTTCTATGGACTTTATATCTGAACTACCCCCTTCAGCGGGCTCCACCGTTATCTGGGTGGTGGTGGACAGGTTTTCTAAAATGTGTCACTTAACTCCACTTCCAGGCCTACCCTCTGCTGTCACTTTGGCTTCCATCTTCATTAGGGAAATCTTTCGTCTCCATGGTATGCCCTCACACATTGTCTCAGATAGAGGAGTTCAGTTTACGGCCCGCTTCTGGAGAGCCCTGGCCACGTCATTTGGAATCAAGTTGGATTTCTCCTCAGCTTTTCATCCGCAGTCAAATGGTCAAACGGAAAGGGTTAACCAGAATGTGGAACGGTATCTTCGTGCCTTCATTTCTGACCATCAGGATGATTGGGTAGACCTTTTACCCTGGGCAGAATTTGCCCTCAATAACCATGCTAATGCCAGCACTGGTGAGTCTCCCTTCTTCACGGTATTTGGCCGCCATCCTTCAGTACCATTTCCTGTTCCGATCTCTGCTGAAGTGCCGGCAGCCGCAGAGGTGCAACGGTCTCTCAATTCTATCTGGGCAGATGTTTCCAAGAATTTACATCTGGCGGCTTCCAGGTACAAGGTAGCTGCAGATCGTCATCGCCGTGCGAGCCCCAAAATTCTCCCTGGTGATAAGGTTTGGCTCTCTACCAAGAATATCCGTCTCAGGGTACCCTCTATGAAGTTTGCTCCCCGTTTCATTGGTCCCTTTACAGTCCTCTGCCAGGTTAACCCTGTCGCTTTTAAGCTCCGTCTCCCGTCACATCTAAAAATCCCCAATGTTTTCCATGTTTCTCTCCTGAGACCATACATCATCAATAGGTTTTCTCGTCCTATTCGTCGTCCTTCTCCAATAGCCAGTACTTCGGATCAGTACGAAATCAAGCAAATCTTGGATTCCAAATTCTCCAGGGGTAGGCTCTTGTATCTATTGGACTGGAAAGGATATGGTCCTGAGGAGAGATGTTGCATTCCTTCCACTGATGTTTCTGCACCTTGTTTGGTGAAACTTTTTCATCAGAAGTTTCCTCTCAAGGCTGGGCCCAAACGAGTGGGGAGGCCCCGTAAGAGGGGGGGTACTGTCACAAGTTAGCCTGTATATTCTTACCTCCTTGCAGCTATGCTTCTGTCTTGGCTCCCTTCACATGTGGTGTTTGGGCTTCTATGGGCGTCGCCTGCTCCACTGTGGGTTATATCCTGTTTCTGTCAATTACTTCCTGGGTCACCTCCCTGTTTGCTTCCCTATATATACACAGGCTCAGTGCACTGTTCCTTGCTTGAGCAACAACCCTGTTCTCTGAGCTCCCATCCGTGTATCCCTTGGCTATTGTATCTGATCTCCTGTGTACCGACCCGGCTTTGTTTCTCCATCTACGTTTGTCTGCTGCCTGTCCTGACCTCGGCTTGTCTCTTGGATCTCCTTATAGTCTCCTGTTTACCCTGCACACGCCAGCGGTCTCCACATTCTCAGCTGGGCCTACCTGGGGGCCGCGACCTGGTTCCAGTCTGCTGCAAGTCCATCCCCACCATCAGGGGCAAGGGTGAAGAAGCAGGCTGGGGCTTAGACTCCGCGCCCCGGGGAATCCTTAGCTGGGGATCTATAAGGGCTCACTACCACAGACCCGTGACAGTAGAGGCTGGTGTCCCATCTACTGTAAGGATTAGCATGTTGTTTCTGCAGCATTCTTGGCTGCAAACTAAAACGAATCTATAGGGAATTGGGGGTGGGGGGTATACAATTCTGTTAAATAAAATAAGTTTAACAGTACGTGTATCTATGTGATAGAATGTAGGAGCTCACTGGATTTATGGTAGGATCAACAGGTATTTTTCTGTTCTTATGGAATTTTAAAAGAAGAAAAACATGAGTAAATGAGCATGTATTGGAGAAATTATTGAATCCATTTTTTTTTTTTGGATTTTGCCCAGGCATACTGTACACTTTGAGGCCCCTATCATATGATCTGACCATAAAACGGACAGGCGGACCTGATCAGGCCACCCATTGACCTCTACGGGAGGACATATGTCAGCGGGCATGTGTCTGTTGACACCTGCCTGGCATCCGATTTGACAAGATCCGCTGAAAACAGACGGATGGCGATACGTTCACCATCCATCCAGCGGGTCTGATGAAAATGGACAGGCTGTCCATTTTTATCCAATCTCCACATAGAGGAGAGTGGGACTCTGACAGGTCTGTCTCTGAAGAGACAAGAACTCCCTGCTCAAGGTGGTGTAATTGCCTGATGACTCACACCGGTGCATGCCCGGCTCGCCTCCGTGAAAACTTGATAAAGGAAAAGGAATTGGCAGCACTCCAGGTTGAGTCAAAATCCAGATTTATTGACTGAACATCCAAATATGACAATCGTGACAAGGTAGACGCGTTTCACACACTGACTGTGTGCTTAATCATTGCCAATGGTAATGATTAAGCACACAGTTAGTGTGTGAAACGCGTCTACCTTGTCACGATTGTCATATTTGGATGTCCAGTCAATAAATCTGGATTTTGACTCAACCTGGAGTGCTGCCAATTCCTTTTCCTTTATCAGGTCTGTCTCTGCACAGTGACGCGAGACAGATCTGGATCCAGAAAGGCTCCGCCCCGCGTGAAAGGGGTCTGAGATATGTTTCTTTGACAAGGTTTTTGTACAGAAAATACAAATAAACCAGTAGGACACTATAGGAATGCAAATGGTCTGCCACATACAACCACATTAAATATAATGCAGACAATACCAGATCAATACATTTTTTGAAAGAATACATTTTACATTATCCAGGCTTGATTTATTGTAGTATTTTGTTATATCTTCTTACTGTCAGTGCTAATACTAGTTATAATATTGATGACTGTGACTGCCAGTAAAAGTTAAAGTGATGCTGACTGTCGTTGGCAGTAGACTTCTTCAGTCTCCACATTTTGCCCCCTAATAACTCTCTAGGCCAGTGATGGCGAACCTTGGCACCCCAGATATTTTGGAACTACATTTCCCATGATGCTTAACTACACTGCAGTGTGCATGAGCATCATGGGAAATATAGTTCCAAAACATCTGCGGTGCCAAGGTTCGCCATCGCTGCTCTAGGCTCTACACCGTTCTATCCAACAAATCTAGCCTTCACACTCTGTTGACCCAATAATTTTTTGGCCTCCACATTTTGCCACTTTGTCGACTTTCCAGGCTCCATATGGTTTCCCCAGCATTAATCCAGCCTTCACAGTGTTTCCCCCAACAACACTCTACCAAAAGCACTCTACCCCCCAATAACTGTCAAGCCTCCATACTCTGCCACCTTCATACCACCACATAATCTAACAGTCTGCTTCCTAACATTTCTCCAGCCTCCAAACTCTGACCCCCTAATAACTCTCTAAGCTCCACAGTCTCCTTCTCAATAACTCTCCCGCCTCCACACTCTTTCTGCCAAAAATGTTGGAGCCTTCAGCCCCCCCCTCCCCCAAACAACCTTACAGTCCTCGCATTCCTGCACCCCTCCATCCCCAGAAACTCTCCATCATCCACACTTCGCCATTAGCCTCCATACTCTGTCCCTCAACAGCTCTCCAGCTTCCATACTGTTCTCTCAACAACTCCCCAGCCTTTACACTTTGCCCCCTTACAACTCTTTGGCCTCCAGTCCATACACTTTTCACTTAGACCTCTTTAGACTCCACATTGTTCCACCCAACAACTCTCCATCCTACACACTTAGATTCTAGCTTTTATCTAGCCTCCACACTGTGTCCCCTAACAACTCTTCAGCTTTCCCAGTCTTCCCCTCATCAACTCTCTATCCCCAACACACTTCCTCACAACAACTTGCAGGCCTCCATACTCTTCCAGCTCTCCAGCAACTCTCCAGCCTTCACACTCTGCAACCCCTGACAACTCTTTAGCCTCCACACTCTTTCTTCTCAGACCTCTTCAGAATCCACACTGTTCCTCCCAACAACTCTCCACCCTCAACACTTATCTTTCTAATTAAAGAAAAGAATATTGGTACTTTTAAGGTGCTACATACAAACTAACATAAACTTCCTTAATATATACATTTTTTATTGAAAAAATGTTAAATGACAAACCCATATACAGTCTTGTTGTCCTTAATTCCATAGCGGTATTAGAATGACAATTCCCAACATGTTTCGCCCACTGGGCTTCCTCAGGGGACATGTTATCTGCTAGTGGTCATATCACTCCTAATTTATCATATATAACTGGAATACTTCCCTACCAACAACTCCCTATCCTCAACACTATTCCTCCAACAACTCCCTATCCTCAACACTATTCCTCCAACAACTCCCCATCTTCAACACTATTCCCCCAACAACTCTCCAGGATCCACACTTTGCCATTCTAATAAACCTCCAGCCTCCATACTTCTCCTCCAGGTTGACATGCTGATATTTGGCATCAAGTTGTGGATCTAAACGCAGCTTCAAATCATAAATGGTGAGTAAAGTCACAAGTTCTCACTTGCCTCCTTGTTTCGGGTGAGTGACTCAAAGTATTGAAGGCAGGGGGGGTCAGTATGACATCCAGGCAATTAGTGTTTTTTAAGCAAAGCTCAGCAATGGCAGCCTCCATACTGCTCTCAAGACTGGTTTCTTTTATTATGTGGTCTGAGGGGGGAGTTTATAATGGCTACGTTTGAGCAGTAGAGGGCAATTTATGACTCATGCTGTGAACTCATAGTAAACCTTTCTCATAATGTGGCTCCTGTTGCACACTACCTTACTGTGCAGCAAAATTGGTAAATCTCCCCCGTGTCTTTTTTTTTTATCAGAACAGGTAAACATTGACTTGTTTTTTAAAACGTAAAAGGTACAACATTTCCGAACCTAATAAACAAGCCGGATTAAGCGCCTGATTTCATCTTAGGACAAAGGGCAGTTAATACTGCGCACAGGGTAATTAAATATGCTGCATCTCGCTCATGCTAATAGCATTTTCTCAGTTTCCCTTTGGGTGATGCCAACAGAAGTGTTTGACTGAGTCAGCTTTCCTTTATGATTCTTAAGTTAGTTTCTGACAAAAGACTGCACTAATTGAATATTAGCAAATTAAGTTGTATGTGACTTTCATTTTAAAGTGAATTTAGGTTCTTTCCAAATATTAACATTACATTTTACAAGGAATTTCACATGGAAACTTCACTTTCGGGGTGAAAAAAAATAGCAAATAAAGAAAAAAATAATAATATAGCGTATACAGTTTCGACACAAGTCATATTGTAATGGAATGTTATTAAAAAATACCTTTCCTTTTTAATCTGTAGCCACTGTAGTTTTCTGAAAATGCAATACAATATGGCTAACTAGAGGTGAACTGTACATAGAATGTGTACAGAACACCCCCCAGAAACATAATTTCCTATTTGTGTGATTGGCTCACTGATTTTCCCAGAAGCCTGCACTAAGATTCAAATAGTTTTTTTTAGGCATCCCCTGCAACAAAAATGTCATTTTTGCTGAGATACTCCCAATAGGAACACGTCTAAAGGGATGCAAGCCCAGCAGCTTTCCTCATTTGTGCCCTGCAGCTGCTACAGCTGATTAATAGTTATGAAACCACTCCCATTAGACCTGCTCAGCACAGAGGCACAGAGAAACAAGCAGTGATATCTTCAGAATAACAAAGGTAGGAGTCTGCAACAAAATCCTTGTTATGTACATAGATCGCCTATAGGGGAATGTTTTTGTTCGCAAACAAAAGTGGAGTTACTCTGTAAAGCTCAACTCCAGCATTACTTTCAGTCTTACACAGCTGTACAGGCTCCCATTGCCGGGACAAGGTCATCCAGTGCCCAGGGCAAGGATGCCAGACTGCCCCCCCTTCCCCCTTCCCTTAGGTTTAGGGTCAAGGCATCCCCCCAACCCTGAAAAAAAACATTGCGCCCAGGGCAACCACCCCTTGTCCCGGCCCTGCGGGCTCCTGTTCTGTTTTGGAATTGCTTACTCTACTTTCACTGCACACTGTGAACTTCTGAAGCTCTAAAAAGTTCTGTTTTTTTTTGTAGCTCGAATCGGGCATTTTGATGTATTTTTTTTGTTCCATAGAAATGCTTGATTTGAGCGGTTTTGAGCATTTTAGTGTGTTTGTCGTGCATTTTTAAGCGTTTTTCTGCTCAAATACTGTTCAATAATTAAATAAAAGTAAATTATGATAATGAATAAAATATAAAAACAACAAACTTTGCTCCAAAGAAAAACATTAGTGACAAAAAAATGTGAACTGAAATATATAGTACTAGCTGCAGTGTGATTGTACCAAATTTGCAATACAGATCACGGATACTGAAAAAAATAAGTCGTGCTCAGTGTTTTTGCATCATAGCAGGGGAGGACTGGGCCAGGGGGCAGGGGGGCAACTGCCCCCCGGGCTGCTCTGATTCCCCATATAAAGGCTGCACTGCTTCTGCCAGAGACATGCCTAAAGGATTTCTGGTGAAGGGAAGAAAAAAGTCTGCTGACCTACTGAGTGTGGGATGAAGAACCCCCCCCCCCCCCCCCAGCATGGATGGTGTAAACTGTGTCTGAGCAGAGGCCGGTTCCATGCCCCACTGGAGACTCTCCTCCCCCAGCTAGCCCTGAGGGAGCTTTCTTAGCTCCCTCCAATCAGCCTCTGCTGGCCAGGTCGGGAACCCAGATTTGGCTGGTGAGTAAAGAGCACCAGGATCCGAGCTTCAGCATGGAATGGAGGTCAGGAGGAGGCTGGAAAAAGGGAGAGTGGGAGGGGGGCCGAGTTGCTGCACCATGGGCCTCTGGTTTGTACTTGCCCCCTGGGCCAAAAGCTGCCAGTCTGCCCCTGCATCATAGTCCATTTAAAATCAACTGGATTCAATACATAGTTCAATCCCGTGGTAAAGTGTTCGTTCACCATGATCAATATTCCAGTACTTGACTCCAAGTGTGCCCCACATAGATGTAAACTCACCGCACTGTATGACCACCTTCCTTTAGAGGAATGTTCTTCTTGATGATATCAGTACATATAGGACCCTGCAGTCTTGTTTCCTCAGAAGGTGGTTTATGGGAGAGGAAGGAATAGCATAAAACCATCAATATAAAATTGTATTTGTAAAAAGTTTACACTAACATTTCCTGGTGCCCATTAACCTGGCGCCCATTAACCTGGCACCCAGTTCAATCGTTGGCGGGTTTCTGGCCAGGCATCCAATGTGTGTATTGCAATGCAACTCCGGCCAATGCCCAGAAGTGACTTAAAGAGGTTGTAAACTTGTTTAAAAACTTTTTTTTTTTTTTACAACCTGCAAGAGAAAGACATAATGAGCTAGTATGCATCGCATACTAGCTCATTATGAAATACTTACCTTAGAACGAGCCCCCGCCGTGCCGCTCTCTTACCTGTATGACGGGCGACATGACATGTCGCCCGTCTTCCGGGATCGCGGCATCCGGTCATCTGATTGGCCGGAGCCGCGGTGACGTCACTCCCGCACACGCGCGCGGGAGCCGACGGTCACGGCACGGGGCTCTGAAGGAACGGCACGATCAGCCGTTCCTTCAGAGCGCATGCGCCAGTGACGTCACTGGCTGCATTAAAGGTAAATATCTCCTAAACGGTGCATGTTTAGGAGATATTTACAGTACCTATAGGTAAGCCTTATCATAGGCTTACCTATAGGTACAACTTCCTGAGGAGGGTTTACTTCCTCTTTAAGCGGAAATGTTTTGCGATGACAAGATCAAGCATCGACGCGTTACGACCAATGAGCGGTTTCTTTATTCAATAAATAAAATATATAAATAAATGAAGGAAAAAAAGGAAAGTGCATTGTTTTTGTTATCTTTCTGAAGTTCATCTTAATATAAAATAATAATGAAGATATCATACGCGTTTATTTTAGTGCTTAGTGGATTTCTGCAATAACTCAAATCTTTACATATTGTCAATCAATATATAATTTAAAAAGTCAGTTTAACTAAAACTGCTAATACTGACGCCCCTTTCAGACATTGCAATCAAAGTAACACAACACAATAATTTAACTTCTTCCGGCTTGCGCTATAGCCGAAGTACGGCTATGGCGCGGGCTCTAATTTCCTGGAGGCCGTCTTTAAACGGCCTCCCAGTAACGGGCCGCGCATCGGGGAAAATCTGTGTCGGCCGTGTCCCTTGGACACAGCCAATCACAGATCGTGGTAAATGGCCAATCACAGCGGCCATTTACCACGTGATCGGCCCATGCAATGAGAGATGATCTCATATGTAAACATATGAGATCATCTCTCATCGCCAGCGCTCCTTCCTCACACAGAGACTGCGTGTGAGGTAGGAGCAGAGCCGATCAGCCGTTCGGGGACACAGAAAAATTTAATCAGGGCACTGATCACCAGTGCCCTGATTACAACAGAGGTAAATAAAATACAATGTGCCCACCATCAGTGCCCACAGTGCCCTCCATCAGTTCCCCCCATCAGTGCCCACAATCAGTGCCCATAGTGCTGCCAGTCAGTGCCACTATGGGCACTGAGTGTGGGCACTGATGGTGCTGCCCATCAGTGCTCATCAGTGCCACCCGTCAGTGTCCATCAGTGCCACCCATCAGTGTCCAGCAGTGTCGCCTCTCAGTGCCCATCAGTGCCGTCCGTCAGTGCCGCCTCTCAGTGCCCAGCAGTGCCACCTCTCAGTGCCCAGCAGTGCCACCTATCAGTGCTCATCAGTGCCGCCTATCAGTGCTCATCAGTGCGGCATATTAGTACCTTCTCATCAGTGCCCATAAGTGGCACCTCATCAGTGCCCATCAGTGCAGCCTATCAGTGCCCATCAGTGCCACCTCATCAGCGCACATCAGTGAAGGAGAAAAATGTATTTATTTTCAAAATTTACTCACAGAAAATAAGAAAAACTTTTTTTTTTCAAAATTTTCTGTCTTTTTTCTTTTTTTTTGTAAGAAATAAAAAACCCAGAGATGATTAAATACCACCAAAAGAAAGCTCTATTTGTGTGAAAAAAATTATAAAAATTTCATATGGGTACAGTGTAGCATGACCGCGCAATTGTCATTCAAAGCGTGAGAGCACTGAAAGCTGAAAATTGGCCTGGGCAGGAAGGGGGTGAAAGTGCCCGGTAGGCAAGTGGTTAATGTAGTCCTTTCAGTAACTTTCCAGCTTTGCATGTATACATTCCTGACATGACAATAAACAGCAATAGTATCATTTTCCAAAAAAGCTTTACCTCTAATCGTTAAAAAGCTGTCCTTTAGCTCCATAAAAGGTGACTTTGACTAAGCTGGGATGATGTTTCCACTGAATCCCTGGGATGTCCTGTGATTAGACTGGACATTATAACTTTGTAGCAAGTCACAAGGTGAGAGGCTGCAGCATATGAGAGGTAATAAATACCTGGATGTATTACCCACTTCAACTCAAGAAGATGACGTCCTTTTTTACCCCACAAATAGAGCTTTCTTTTGGTGGTATTTGATCACCACTGGGTATTTTATTTTTTGTGCTATAAACAAAAAAAGGCTGACATTAAGCCCCAGTTCACACTGGGGCGACGCTACTTCGGACCGCGACCTCCGAGGTCGCGGTGCGAGCAGCGCGCCGCGACCTCGGAGCGGCCGCCACGGACTTCATAACATTGAAGTCTATGGCGGTCGCCTCCTGGTCGCCCCAAAGAAGCTCCGGACCCTTTTTCTGAGTCGGAGCGACTTGTGTCGCTCCTATCAGAACGGGTCCGCAGCTTCCCTATGGGAGGCGACCTGCGGCGACCTGTGAGGCGACCAGGTCGCCTCACAGGTCGCCCCAGTGTGAACGGGGGCTTAAAAAAAAAGACAAAAAACAAAACAATGTTTTTTACTTTCTGCTAAAAACATACCCCAAGAAAAAAATCAAAAATCAAAAATCAAATGTGTTCATAAATTTAGGCCAATATCTAATCTGCTACCTATTTTTGGTAAAACCAGGCTTGCTGGCGTTTCCCGCATAGAGGACCTGTGGAGTCCGGGACATATTGTCCTCTTTATCTGTCTGAAATAGGATGCTGTGATGTGTACCTCTTCCTGCCTGAAGCCACCCTTGCACCATAAATAGGCTATAATCACCGTATATCGCTAAGGGTATACCAAACTACTATTCCACTGGGCTTATCCAAGAGAAGAGGAAACTATAGGTGGATACATGAAGAGCAGCTCTTTAGTGCTGGTCATCTATATCCTCAAAAATATCCGAATATATCAGGGAATTTTGGTAATCAAGCTCTAATAAGCTATCATCCTAATATATAAAAAGTATTACTCTTACGGTGATTGAGGGGCTGGATACTCAAACCTAGATAAATATATGAATGTAGGTACAACACAGAGGCCTTACTTGAATACTGAAGCAGTGATATTTACCAGTCTATGTGTCGCTACAACCTGTCACCTCCTGAGTCATTACAAACAAGGAAATACCGGTCTGTCATGGTCTCTCAGGCCCTGAGGAAGCCTTGAGCGAAACGCGTTGGCTTGCTGGGGACTTACATTGGCCGCATTCCATTCTGAGACCTACCTTCCATCCTACACAGGCTTTTTGGTTCTTTTCCCTCACGGGATGTATTTCTATATTGTTAATGACTCATATCGATTGATTTTATAACAATTTTCTTTCATGTTAGTTTGTCCTTGTGAACATGTGCATGGATGCCCATGTTTTTTACTTCTAAACTAATAAAATGGTATATGGTTTTATAAATTGGTTTTGTGTCTGATCCTTCTACTCCCACTGGCCCGTAAAGCCCCATCTTTTTCTATTTCATTTTTTTCTGGTGTCCATATTAGAGGTAAGGGCCTAGTTTACACTGCAACCTTTTTTGTGTGTGTCATGTATTATATACTATTGTACTTTTTTTACTCAATAAATCTGCTATTTTATACATATTTTCATTTATTGCATCCATCTCATTTAAAGTCCCATAGGGCAACCCTTTCTCCAAATTGTGAGCTCCTAAACCCCTCGTTTTCCGCCACACTTCATTTTTTTTTTTTTAACAAGTAGTGTTTTCATGTGTACGGTTCTAAGCACACTACACACCCCATAGTCCAGGGGTGCTCAACCTTTTGAAGAGTGAGGGCCACTTAGATGATTTTTTTTATCTGAAATGGTTCCAAATTTAAATTTTTTTTATTTTGAAGAGCATAATGAACATTCTCCTGCAGCCGCTGAAAGCTGGCAGGAATGAGAAGAGGAGAAGCCGGCTTTTAGCGGTTGCAGGAGGAAAATGGAGAGGATTGGTTTCTGTATATGCCGCCCCTCCTGTCCAATTATAAAACAGAATGTGACAGGGGGGCCGCATGGGCAACCTGGAGCATGGGGTGGGGTCGCAAGTGAGACCCCTGATGCTACAGTGGTTGGGGGTGTGTTGTAAAAATACATCTCAACTATGGGATTTACTGACTACAGCGTGTTCTCCTGCCTAGTGTGGTCGGTTTTTAAAAGGAAAGCCGAGAGACTGGCAGGAACACCAGAGAACAGGATACTTTTTCATACAAGTACATGTTACAGCAGGCACACATGCGACACAGGAAATAATTTTTGCCTGTGGCCATCAAATTATATAATTCTTCTCTGTGAGTGCTGGATGCAAGGATTTAATCTGGTTTGTGATCTAGATTTTGATGTTGTGTTATTTATTCTATGTAGTATTTTAATAGGATGGTATGGTTGATTACAGTACAGTATTAATTTAGTTTTATGTGGTATTAATTGCTGTTATTTCGTTTGTGTGAGGCACTACTACCATTTTTTTTTAGCTGAAAAGACTCAATGGAAAGTGCCTTAAGTGCCCTCATAAAGTGCAAACGTGCTATGAAAGTGCAAAACTAGACCTATATAAGGATAAATCAAACATATGCAAGATGCATGCTACTGTGCATTATAAAATATCAGATGAAAAAATAATGTGATTTGGTGTTCAGATAATTGTGTTAAAAAAATCTTCAGTGAACAGTTCATTAGTCTCTAATGATGAAAAGAGGAAATTCTTGAGGGTGCGTTTTGAGATAGCAGCAATGTTTTTTTTGGAGAGCAGCAGCTTCCACCATGATGTTCTGCCATGGACACCCTGCCAGTTCAAAGGCTCATGAACAGGGATGTTTTCCAGTTCCAGTGATGCCTTTAACCTCCCTGGCGGTATGATTCTTTTGGATTTTAGGTGCTGAAAGCGGTACCATTATTTTGCATGTAATTCTTGTGAATGAGCAGCCCAAGCCAACTGTATGCATTTATTATATATATATTTTATATATATATATATATATATATATATATATATACATATATTATGTATACATATATTATATATATATATATACATACGTACATATATATATATATATATATATATATATATATATATATATAATGTATACAGTTGGTTTGGGCTGCTCATTCACAAGAATTATGTATATATATATATATATATATATATATATACATATATATATATATGTATATATATGTATATATATATATATATATATATATATATATATATATATATATATATATATATATATATGTATATATATATACTGTATATATATATATATATAT
Organism: Pelophylax lessonae; assembly: GCF_965119305.1. Lineage (NCBI taxonomy): Eukaryota > Metazoa > Chordata > Amphibia > Anura > Ranidae > Pelophylax > Pelophylax lessonae. The sequence goes on along the minus strand of NC_138778.1, from coordinate 38,082,937 downwards.
ATATATATGTGTATATATATATATATATATATATATATATATATATATATATACATATATTTACATAAAAAGTACAGTAAAACTGCAGGAAAGGGCACTGGGGGGCAATGTAATGTGATTTTTTTTATTTTGAATGGTATCAGTGTGTTTGGTGTATTTTACATTCAAATTTGCCACCGGTTCCACCCCCCGGCGGACGTCACGTCGCCGGAGACGGAAGCCGGGGCTCGCAGACGATCGGGAGGAAGCTCCGCCGCCGCACACCGCCCGCATACATCGCTGGATCCCGGAGAAAAGGTAAGTAAAACCTCTACCAGGATCCAGCGATCTTCCTATCGCTACCCCGAGTGTGACTCGGGGTTACCGCTTTTGGCTCTAAAATCGAACCCCGAGTCACACTCGGGAATACCGCTAGGAAGGTTAAGCCTTTAGCTGGTACTCATGAGTCCTTCTCTACCAAATTGAGGATTCTTCTGCGTTGTCCCTTGGGAGTCATCTTGGCTGGCTGTCCACTTCTAGAAAGAGTAGCGACCATCTCCATTTATAGACAATTTATTTACCTCTTGAATGATGGATACCTAAATACTTTGAAATTGTTTTGAATACCTTTCCAGCCTTATGCATATTAAAGTGATTGTAAAGTCTAATTTTTAAAGAAAAAAAACAAGCAAACATGTTATACTTACCTCCTCTGTGCAGTTGGTTTTGCACAGAGCAGCCGGATCTCCCTCTTCTCGGGTCCCTTGTTCCTGCCCTGGCCCTTCCCTCCTATCGAGTGCCCCCACAGCAAGCAGCTTGAGCCGAGCTGCAGCTCCATGTGTCCATTCAGACACAGAGCTGCCCTTCAGCCCCGCCCCCCTCTCTCCTGATTGGCTCACTGACTTAGAATGACAGCCACGAAAACCAATGGCGCCACAGCTGTATCTCAGCCAATCAGGAAGGAGAGTCCCAGGATGGCCGAGGGACTCATGGACATTGCTGGACAGAGAGGGGGCACAGGTATGTATTAGGGGGTGCTGAGGAGGCTGCTACACACAAAAGGCTTTTTATCTTAATGTATAGAATGCATTAAGATAAAAAAAACCTTCCTGACTTTACAACTCCTTTAACTACCCTTGATTGTATGTGTCAGGAGCGTCTATCGCTCCTGCTCCTCATTCAAGCATTCTGGTTTTGGCTATGGCATTCTCCCTGTCTGTCTGTCCACCTGCAAGGTGACTAATGTGGCCAGTCCCTGGGTGGAGACCAAACCTGATTTAAGCCAGCCACACCTTTAGTGTCATGCTTGTGATAGCGTGTGTAATACCTGATCAAGCTCTCTGTCTGTCTGCCCTGCTTTGCTAGATTGGATTTCTCCGTGTATGACATTGGATCGGATAGATACTATTCTTAGAACTCTGCCTGCATTTTATCTGGGCTGTCTGGGCTGTCATTAAACCCCTCTGCGTGTCTGCCAACTTCAAGTAACTGTTTGCTTTGCTCAGTTCATGGTAGCCAGGCACTATAGCGTTATGTATAAGTCCTGGGGGGAACTGGGGGCAACCGATAGGCCTGCTTGCCTTATGGAAAAGGGGCTGCTATAGGTGAAGAACTAAGTAGCCAGCTATAGTGTCTGTCCACCTGCGTTAGGGGTAAGCATGACATTGACAGTATGTCTTCAGAGAGCTCCTTTTTGCCAGGCATAGCTCACATCAGCTCATGCTACTGGTGAACAGCAATCTAAAAATGTTTGAGTGTCTTTTATCAAAGTAACTCTGAAACACACTTCCAAACTCATATCATTAACTGACCTCCAAGTGTGCAAACTACTGACTCCAATTAACCGCTTGCCGACCTTATACTGTATATACACGGCAGCAAGGCGGCTTTCTCTACTTGTACATGATACTGAACTTCCATGTCTGGTGCGCACACATGCAACCCAGTCCCGCTGTGATTGGACACAGCGGGAGCCAATCGGTAGGTCTGGCAGACGCGATGTCTGTCGGGATCCGCCAATCGTTCGGGACACAGGTAGAACAGCGGTCTGCCTATGTAAACAAGGCAGATCGCTGTTCTGTGGGAAAGGAAGGTTATAATATATAGCCTTTCATTAGCTGATTGGCGCCATTACCAGTAAAAAAAAATATAAATAAAAATTTGATATATCTATCCCATAGTTTGAAGATGCTATAACTTTTGTGCAAACCAATCGATGAACGCTTATTTTTTATTTATTTATTTTACCAAAAATATGTAGCAGAATACATATTTGCCTAAATTGATGAAGAAATGGCAGCCAGGCTTTTTCCGGGTTATTTTCGTGTTTCCGATCATGCGTGGTCTTTGTCTGTCGATTTTTAGCAGCCGCATACTGTACTGATTAAATGATTATCGTTCGCTAGGCTATCGTATGACAGAAGTTTTCGTATTTGTCCCTTCGGATTTTGTTGGATGAACTGTCGTGATCGGATGTCGAAAGCTGTGTACTAACGATCAGATTATCGTGCGATCAAGTCGAAAGCGATTCTTTTCGTACGATTATCTGAACGTGTGTACGAGGCATAATGCCGGCAATGACACCAATCGGTATTTTGCGGCGCCTCAACGATTTCCAAAAGTAGTTCCTGCACTACTTTTGGCGACTTTGGGGGGTGACTTCAATAGCAATCTGAGCATGAACCCGTACAGATGTCTTTCAAGTCACCCCCAAAGTCGGACTGAAATGCGGCCTTGAAATTGTACGAGTTCAGATGAAGTCACACTATTTCAAAGATGCGTTTAATGTGAATGAGGGCTAAATGTTTAATAGGTGTGTTCAAAAAAGACTCAAGAAATTAGAATTTTGTGTTTTTTGTTATCATCTTAAGCACGTTGGGGATTTTTATTGTTGTCACTTATAAGAGGATCAGATCACATTTTATGTCAAACTGCAGTTTATTCCAAAGGGTTCACATACTTATTCTTGCTCTGTACATATATTTATCTAAAAAAAGTTGAGGCAATCAGAGGTCTTGAAGCAGGAGAATATGTTCAAAAATAACTATTCATTGTGTCTGACATTTTGACAGGGCTCAGCCAATCTTCCTCAAGGCCTTAAGCCATGTTGCAATGTTGGACACAATAATTTGTTATTTTTTTAACACATTCCCTGCTTCTTGACCTGTGAGCACCTCAACTTTAACTTGTTGGTCCATTGATGCTTTGGACTTATCTTATCACATCTTTTGTGCGCAGTGACTTCTACTGGAAAACATTTATACAAATAAATATAAAGAGAGACAGAGAGACAGCGATATAATATTCACACCCATATATACTGAAAATATATATATATATATGCATCTCATAAAATTTGAATATTATCAAAAAGTTAATGTATTTCAGTAATTTAATTCAAAAAGTAAAACTCATATTTTATATGGATGCGTTACACACAGAGTGATCTATTTCAATGTCCATGTACAGTATAGTATACACTCAGTCAGGGGAGGACTGGGCCAGGGGGCAGGGGGGCAATTGCCCCCTGGGCCACTCTGATGCTCCGTAAAAAGGCTGCACCGCTTCTGCCACAGACATGCCTAAAGGATTCCTGGTGAAGAGAAGTAAAAAGTCCCCACTGCTGACCTACTGAGTGCAGGATGAAGAGAAGGACAGAGCGCAGACCCCCCCCCCCCCCCAAGCATGGATGGTGTAAACTGTGTCTGAGCAGAGGCTGGTTCCATGCCCCACTGGAGACCCCACCCCCCCCCAGGCAGCCCCAACTGAGCTGTTCTAGCTCCCCCCAACTGCCCTCTGCTGACCAGGTCGGGAACCCAGATTTGGACAGATTCGGAGCAAAGCTTCAGCCTGGAATGGGGGGTCAGGAGGAGGCTGGGAAGAGGGAGAGTCGGAGGGGGGCCAAGTCACTGCACCATGGGCCCCTGGTTTTTACTTGCCCCTGGGCCGAAAGTTGTCAGTCAGCCCCTGCACTCAGTACTTGGTCAAAGCTCCTTTTGCATGAATTACTGCATCAAAGCGGCGTGGGGATCAACCTGTGGCACTGCTGAGGTGTTATGGAAGCCCAGATTGATTTGATAGCTGCCTTCAGCTCATCTGCATTGTTGGGTCTGGTGCCTCTTATTTTCCTCTTGACAATACCCCACAGATTCTCTATGGGGTTTAGGTCAGGCGAGTTTGCTGGCCAATCAAGCACACTGATACCATAATCATTAAACCAGGTATTGGTAATTTTGGCAGTGTGGGCAGGTGCCAAGTCCTGCTGGAAAATTAAATCAGCATCTCCATATAGCTGGTCAGCAGAGGGAAGCATGAAGTGCTCTAGAATTTCCTGGTGGAGGGCTGTGCTGACTTTGGACTTGATAAAACACAGTGGACCAACACCAGCAGATGACATGGCTCCCCAAATCATCACTGACTGTCAGTGCTTTAAGTGGCCCAAAAGAGGTGCCGGTACTCTATTATAGCCTATAAATTTTGTCCCCCCCCCACCCCACATCAGGGTCCCCACAGAGCACCCCCCCTGGCCTGGGCTGGGACTCCGGAGCAGGGGGACTCACTGGTGGTGACTGGTCTGGCTCTGGAGTGGGAAATATTCTTGGGGGGGACAATTGAGGGCGCAGATGTCCAAAATGAGTGTACTGGTACGCTAAGGCGCACAGAGAGGTGGCAGTTTGCTCAAGAGCCATATTTGGAAGTGGCGGTACTGAGTACCAGTGCATACCGGCCCACTTAAAGCACTGCTGACAGTGGAAACTTCACACTGGACTTCATGCAGCTTGGATTCTGTGCCTCTCCACTCTTCCTCCAGACTCTGGAACCTTTATTTCCAAATTAAATGCAATATTTTTCATAGTTCGTGATGATTTGGGGAGCCATGTCATCTGCTGGTGTTGGTCCACTGTGTTTTATCAAGTCCAAAGTCAGGGCAGCCCTCTACCAGGAAATTCTAGAGCACTTCATGCTTCTGCTGACCAGCTTTATGGAGATGCAGATTTAATTTTCCAGCAGGACTTGGCATTCCCACACTACCAAAAGTACCAATACCCGGTTTAATGAGCATGGTATCACTGTGCTTGATTGGCCAGCAAACTCCCCTGACCTAAACCCCATAGAGAATCTGTGGGGTATTGTCAAGAGGAAGATGAGAGACACCAGACTCAACAATGCAGATGAGCTGAAGGCCGCTATCAAAGAAGCCTGGGCTTCCATAACACCTTAGCAGTGCCACAGGCTGATCCCCTCCATGCCACTCCACATTGATGCAGTAATTCATGCAAAAGGAGCCCCGACCAAGTATTGAGTGCATACTATACTGTACATGGACATACTTTTTAGTAAGTAAACATTTCTTTATTAAAAATCTTTTCTTTAATTTGGTCTTATGTACTATTTTAACTTTCTGAGATACAAAATGTTGGGTTTTCACTAGCTGTAAGCCATAATCATCAAAATTAAAATAATGAAATGCATGAAATATATTACTCTGTGTATAACGCATCTATATAAAATATATGAGTTTAACTTTTTGAATCAAATTACTGAAATAAGCTAACGTTTTGATGATATTCTAATTTAATGAGATGCACCTGTATATATCACCTATGCATACACAAAGGCACATTTTTATAAAGCAGTGAATGTGACATTCATCAAAAATTCACTGCATATGAATCTTCCTGGGGCATACAAGGATTGATTACCCACTTATGAATATTCGATGAATGTCACATTCACTGCTTTATAAATATGTCCCAAAGTGTTCCTCAGAGCTGGATATCCATAAGAATTACACTTATTAATATAGTATTAATTAGCTTTAGCATATAAGATCCTTTTTATAATTATGGGAAATGATAGCACAGTCATGGCCAGGTAGAGATTTACATCTCTCAGAGTTAATTTCCTACCCAGAATCCCTTCTTTCCGCTTGTTCTGCCACTTATGATTCCCTAAATACTTTTAAATCTCTTCATCAAGAACGATTCTCCTATACTGAAGAAAAAAAAAAGAGGATTATAGATTCCTTTGGGCATTTTTTGTCATAGGCAGCCTGGTCGCATCAGATATTCTTTGCATACAGCTTAAAAGTTATTCGCTATTATTTTCTGGCTAGCATAAAATATGACATCATCAAACTGAATCCTTTCAGCCAAAGTAACAGCAGAGAATGTCACTGCAATTACGTGATAGTGGACACCAAGGCTGGCCCAAGACATTGTGCTGCCTGGGTCCAAGAACCAAATGCTGCCCCCCCACACCCAAAAAGAAATCATGCGCAACAATAGGCCCCCACATCCATTATTTTATATAAATATAACATTTAGAAAATATTATATATACTGTTATCTTCTTCCATAACTCACCACCGAACCGGTCTACCAAACACCCACTGTCTGTCCTCAGTCCTCCTGTCACTCCTGTGTCTGCCACCGCCCTAGAAAATCCAGCCTGCCCTGCGTGAGATGGAGTGCGCTGATGTCTGACGTCATTGCGCACACCACAATCCCGTGAGGGACGTTCCCAGGAGGAGACGCTCCGGCTCCGCCTCCTCAAACTCATCAGTTTTCACTACGAGCGGCAGTATTAGATGGGGGAAATTCCGCCCGTAACGTGTCGCCAACTGATGACACACAAAATTGCCCGAAAAAAAATCTTGAGAGTCAATTTGCTGCCCCTCTCCAAGTGCTGCCTGGGTCCATTGGACCCAGCAGGACCCATGGTAGGGCCCAGCCCTGGTGGACACTATTTAGCTTCTCATGTGCCTTAAAAGATTTTTGGCCTGTGTGTACTGGGCTTAAAGCCTCATACACACGATCTGATTATCGGACTAATTTTCATCCATTTTTTGTTGCATGCTAGTCTCATATCGAAAGTGAAGAAGTTACTTTCATACGAAAATTTTCGTACGACAGAATTCAGCTTCAGAAGTGATGTCATGTGTTGTATTGTTTTCTATGTATTCTTTCAATTCCGAACAGGCGTAGTCTTGCTCTTACGATTTTCGGATGTCTGAAAATAGGACGTTGTGTTCACGTACAATAAAAATTTCATAGCCTGCACATTCAGCTTTTGCTGTGCGAAAATTCATAATCAGCTTTCGAAAAGCACTGTACTAACGATCCAAAAATCGGCAGATGCTTCATCGGATGAAAGTTTACTTCCCATTTTCTTATCGTGTGTATGTATGGGCCTTTAGGCTTCCTCTTAAAGCGGAGTTCCGGCCTCGGAAACTATTTTTCAATAAAAATACCCCCGGGACAGTCAGGGCTAGTACATTTCATAATGGATAGCCTCTGAACTGTCCCAGGTTGCACTTACCTGTAAGAAGAAATACTTACCTTGAAAATGTCTTGTCCAGTGCTGCCATCTCAGGTGTGGGCAGCTGAAGCCAGTGCGTCCTCTTCTGCATCCTCTTCCGTGTCCTCTTCGGTCCCACAATGCACTGCACCGGCCCCACTCATCACTTCCGGGGCAGGCGCGTCATCCCTGCACAGCTTCTGGGCATGCCCAGAAGCTGTTTAGCAGGGAATGACACGCCTGCCCCAGAAGTGACGAGCCGGGCCAGTGCAGGCGCATTGAGTCCTGGGAGCGATGACGCTCAGCTCCCAGGAATCAATGCAAGGAGGAAGTGACGGCGCGGGCCACAGCTGCAGAGGGAGGAAGTGGAAGGAAGGTAAGTATATTTTCTTCAATATCAAGGTAAGTAATTTAAAAAAAAGTCGGGACTATCCATTTCTTTTTTAGGTGACACTGAGCAAGCAGATGGCCCAAAGTGGATTTTGAGGCTGGAACTCCGCTTTAATGCTCCCCAGACTCCAGCACTCATTGGATGCTCCCCCCCCCCCTACCCCATTTACAGTCTCTTCCCCTCCATTTTTTGGCCTGTCCAGTTATTTGACATTTAGAGCCTGCAGTGTTGGGCTGTGTTGTCCACAGTCCCAATGTAAAGACAAGACAATTTGCTTTATGCCCTATTGCTTCAGTTCTAAGGAGGAGGAGCTAAAAAAAAAAAAGTTGGTGTTGCATTTTCGGGAAGCACTGAAAATTTTGAAGAAACTTTGCATTTTTGTGCAGCGCTGAAAATAAAATAGCACATATGGCATTTTTGTGCAGCATTGAATAAAATAACGCATTGCATTTTTGCACAGCACTTTAAAAAAAAGTACAGGTTGCTTTTTTGTGGAGCACTGCAAAAAAATAAATAAATAAAATGATACATTTTGCATTTTTTGCACACACTGGAAAAAAAAAAAAAAGACATGTTCTGTTTTTGTGCAGTGTTGGAAAAAAAAAGGACACGTTGCATTTTTGTGCAGTACTGAGAAAAAAAAAACACATTGTATTTTTATTTTTGCAGCGTTGGAAAAAAAAGGACATTTTGCATTTCTTGTGCAGCATTAAAAAAAAAATAATTACATGTTGCATTTTTGTGCGGAGCTGAAGAAATAGGATGTGTTTTTATGTGCAGCACTGGAAAAAAAATTAAGACGTGTTGCATTTTTGTCCCATGTTTGTGCCGCATTAAGGCCCTGTTCACACAGTTTTTCAGCTCGTAAAATGCTCAACTCTAAGGCCCTGTTCACACCTGAGCATTTTTCAGCTCATAAACCGCTCATCTCTGAAGTCTCAAAATGCCCAACAAGCAAAATCCCATTCATTTCAATGGCCCCTGTTCACATCTCAGCGTTTTGTCACCTGGAGCAAAACGCCTGAAGCTCAAAAAAGTACATGAGCTTCTCTTTTGGCAGATAACAAGCAGTTTTGTTTGATGTCAATGCCTGCCTCCAAACACCTGCAAAAAATGCCTGAAAAAAGCCAGAAAAAATGCCCCTTAAAAAGCCCAAAATAACTCCTGGAAAAAAGCCTAAAAAAATGCCTGAAAAAAGCCCAAACAAACGCCTGAAAACAACACGCTTGGGTGTAAATGAAACCTTAGTCTCAAAATGCCCAACAAGCAAAATCCCATTCATTTCAACGGCTCCTGTTCACATATGAGCGTTTTGTCGCCTGAAGCAAAATGCCTGAAGTTCAAAAAGTACATGAGCTTCTTTTTTTGCAGATAACAAGCGTTTTTGTCAGATGTCAATGCCTGCCTCCAAATACCTGCAAAAAAAAGGCCTGAAAAAAGCCCAAAAAACAAACGCCTGAAAAAGTCCAAAAAAAACCACCTGAAAACGATACGCTCAGGTGTAGGGGGGAAAAAAATGCCTGCTGCCTTTTTGCACAGCACTGAATAGACAGTACATGGCTCATTTTTGTACAGAGTTGAAAAAAGAATGTTGCCTTTTTTGTGCAGCGCTAAAAAGAATAGCATGCATTATTGTGCGGTGCTGAAAAATGTACATTTTTTAAGCCGAGAAAAATAGGACACATTGGTGTTGATTTACTAAACCTGGAGGGTTCAAACTGTGGTGCAGTTGTGCATAGAAAGCAATCAGCTTCCAGGTTTTTTTGCCAAAGTTTCATAGAATAAGCTGTAGTTAGAAGCTGATTGGCTACCATGCACAGCTGCTCCAGATTTTGCACTCTCCAGTTTTAGTAAGGCCCCTTTTACACGGGCGATCTGATCCGCCTGTCAGTTTTTCAGGCGGACCTGATCGGATTCTCCATGCATCCCTATGGGGCAGTGGATGTCAGCGGAGACATGTCCGCTGACACCCGCTGCTCTCTGATCCGGTCCGTGAAATCCGGACGGATGGAAACCCTATTTTCCATCCGTCTGGAGGATGGGATCGGATGAGAACGGACAGGCGGTCCGTTCTTATCTGATCTCCCCATAGAGGACAGCGGGGATCTGACAGCTCTGTCTCAGCACACAGAGCGGAGACGGAGCTGTTATCCGCCTGCTCAGCGGGGATCGGCGGATCGATCCGCCGCTTAGCAGAATGGACTCTGTGGCCGTGTGAAAGGACCCTAAATAATCAATCACATTGCATTTTTGCACAGCTTGTTACAACTCCAATGGCAGCTTCAAAGATCTATATTTCTTAGGGAGACTTTGGAAATTAGCTTATTGTAAAAATGTGTATAAGCAGAGGTTACCTTTAGAGTCGGTTCACACTAAGGCGACACGACTCCTTACTACTTCGGGGGCGACTTGTGCATTCCAGTGCACCACGACTTCGGAGCGACTTGCAGGGACTTCACATAATGGAAGTCTATGAAAGTCGCTCCGAGGTCGCCCCGAAGTAGTACAGGACCCTTTTTCTAAGTCGGAGCGACTTGTGTTGCTCCTATTAGAACGGATCCTGTAGCGGTCAATGGACCGCGAGGGAGCGCGACTTGTCAGGCTGACAAGTCGCCTGACAAGTCGCGCTAGTGTGGACCGGCTCTTAGTGGAAATTGCATGTCAAAATAATTAGTAGATCCAGAAATTTAGGGCCCTTTCACCCGGGCATTCTGATCAGGACCGCCTGTCAGTTTTTCAGATGGACCTGATTGGACCCTCTATTCACCCCTATAGAGTGGCGGATGTCGGTGGTGACATGTCTGCTGACACCGGCCGCTATCCGATCCTGTCCGCCAAATCCAGATGGATGGTGACCCTATTTTCCATCCGTCTGGAGGATCAGATCGGATGGGATCGAATAAAAAAACAGACAGGCGGTCTGTTTTTATCTGATCTCCCCATAGAGGACAGTGTGACTCTGACAGGTCCGTCTCTGCTCAGTGAACGGAGATGGACTCATCTTCCTACTCAGCGGTGATCATCGGAGCGATTCCCCGTTGGACAAAGTGGTCCGAGTGGACCACTCGTGTGAAAGGACCCATAGGCAGCTGAAGGTATATGCCAGTGCTGGTGAACCCTTGGCACCCCAGATGCTTTGGAACTACATTTCCCATGATGCTAATGCACTCTGCAGTATAGTTGAGCATCATGGGAAATGTAGTTCGAAAACATCTGGGGTGCCAAAGTTCGCCATCACTGGTATATGCCGATCTACACAGAAATCACATTGGTCTCACCCCATCTGTCCTGGCAAACATGACAAGGATAATAGGGAGACTTTTGCAGGAAAAGTCAGGATTTACTTAGAACTGCCAAATTTCTGGATCTGCTAAGATGCTGTTTTCATTGAAGGCAACCTCTGTGTTTGCGTTCTTTCATCACCCGCACAGTTTGAGTTATCCAGGTCTGTCACAATGTTGTTTTCATCTTCTCATCACTGCGCCAATTTACTTGCTAATATCATTCATATTCTTCATGATATCCAGGTGCATTTTGGCATGTTTTTCAGTAGAGATGTTTCATTTAGTAAAATAGTTAATAGAAAAAAAAAATGATAAAAATGGAAACTTGCTTTTTTTTATGGTTGTAAATGAATTTCTGCAGAGCTAAAAACACAAGCTCAATTCCAAACCTAAAGCAGGTCATAGACATGTAGCGGTACCCCCCAAAGGGCCGCTGATGGATGATGAACAAATGTAATAAAAGCATAGTCACTGCACCTATCCTGATGACCACCACACACATGATGATGACGACCAGGGCTCTTTAACTGATTGTGCAGAGGCTAGGGCACAGGTGTTGAACACAAGGCCCGCAGGCCGAATCCAGCCCTCTAGGCCATTTCTTGTGGCCCTTGCACCTCTCCTGCAGCTGCTACATCTCCCTCATCTCTGCCCCCACCTTGTCTCAGCAGAAAGGACAGAACTCCTCTGCCAGATCCTGTGCTTCCCCATGCAGCTGAAGAGAGGACTACCCCCCCCCCAACTCAGCAGTTGGCAGCATAGAGGAGGACACAACTCCTACTACAGATCCTGCACCTCTCTATGCAGCCGCAGCACCCCCTCCTCTCCGCCTTCACTGGTCTCAGCATTCAGTAGACTCCAGCAGCTGACTCCAGCCCTCCTCTAGACCCTGCAGTTGCTGCTTCCCAGCTCTGTCTCCAGCTTCTTCCAAGCAGCAGCACATAGTAAAGGGGATGCACTGTGATGTAAGGGAGGGTGGGGGCTTTTGACTTCTGATAGTGGTGGGCTACAGATAGAACAGGCCCTCTGAGGGCAACCATGATGGCGATGCGACCTTCAATGAAATGGAGTTTGACACCCCTGGCCTAGGGGATGTGTTTTTAGGTTTTAACCATTTAACCTCCCTGGCGGTATTCCAGAGTGTGGTTCGGGGTGGAATTTCAGTGCCATTAACGGTAACCCAGAGCCACACTCGGGGTACCGCCAGGGAAAAATCGCTGGATCCTGGAAGAGGTTACTTACCTTGTCCCCGGGATCCCGCAATGTATTCCGGCAGTGTATGGCAGTTAGATCTTCCACCTGATGCTGTGTGCCCTGGCTTCTGTTCCCTGTGAGCGTTGCGTCACAGGGGGTTGGAACCGGTGGCAAATTCAAAAAGTAAAACACACAAACACACTGATATATTGTAATCCTATTGGATTACATTACTAAATAAAATAAAATTAGTTTGCCCCCCAGTGCCCTTGCCTGCAGTTCTACTGTACTATATATATATATATATATATATATATATATATATATATATATATATATATACAGTAAAACCTTGGTTTGAGAGTAACTTGGTTTAAGAGCGCTTTGCAAGACAAGCAAAATTTTCAAATCAATTTTGACTTGATGTACAAGCGATGTCTTGATATACAAGTAGCCTCAAGTCACAGCTGAGTATAAGAGAGAAGAGAGGCGCCTCTAAGTGTAGCAATATGGTTAAATTTAATGAAGGTACAACATTTAGCAACTCACAAGGATGATGATTGGAACAGGCACATCTAAGAATGCAGGCATCCAGGCTAAAGCTGTCCACATAGACCATCCTCCGCACCGCCATCTACAGCATCCCTTCCATGCTGCCCCTCGCTTTCAGATCGCTTTACTGCAGGGTGGTCTTCCCGGTCAGGATTACAGACTGGCAGCCGGCGGTGCAGAAGATGGTCTATGTGGACAGCTTTACCCCGGATGGCTGCATACTTAGATGTGCCTGTTTTATTCATCAACCATGTGAGTTGCTAAATATTGTACCTTCATTAAATGGAACCATATTGCTACACTTAGAGGCGCCTCTCTTCTCTTTGATACCCTGTAGCTCCTGCTGGATTTTGCTTCTAATCCCTTTGTGGAAGCGGCTATTTGTGGATGGACATTTTATGGTTATATAACCTCTCGCAATGCTATAATCTTTTTATATGGACTATAAACTGAAAGACTTATGAATAAATGGTTGTGGAACGAATCATCTGAGTTTCCATTATTTCTTATGGGGAAATTCGCTTTGATATAAGAGTGCTTTGGATTACAAGCATGTTTCCGGAACGAATTATGCTCGCAATCCAAGGTTTTACTGTATATATATATATATATATACTTTAACTTATTTATAGTTATTTATTATATTATTATTTATGATTTTGTGTTTCAAACTTTATCATACCCGAGATGTAATAAAGAAGAATGCACAGTAAAAAAAAATCATATGTAAATAGTTGGTTTGGGCTGCTCGTCCTTAAGAATTACATGCAAAATAATGGTACCGCTTTCAGCACCTAAAATCTGAAATAATCATACCGCCAGGGAGGTTAAAGGCCGCCCTATAGCAGTTTTACTGCTGCAGGAGGGCATCTCTGCGCCGGAACATGTGTACAGTATATATACGTGACCTGTCTCTTCCAGGTAGGGGGCACACATGATCACACACAGCAGGAGCCCACCAGTTGGTACTCTAGACTCGATGTCCGCCGGTACCCACAGATCCTCCAGCAGATAGGCAGAAAGGCGGTTTGCCTATATAAACAAGGCAGATCTCCCTTCTGTCAGTAGAGAAGAGATGGATCCTGTGCAAAGCAGTGATATGGATCAATGCCTAACCCTAGTAAAAGCACCTCCCTCACAGTACACAAACACACTAGCTAGGCTCACAGTTAATCCTTTGATCGCCCCTGATGTTAACCCCTTCCCAGCCAGTGTAATTAGTATAGTAACAGTGCCTATTTTTTTTAGCACTGATCACTGTATTAGTGTTACTGGTCCCCAACAAGTGTCAAAAGTGTTAGATAGTGCCTGAATGTCCACCACAATATCGCAGTCCTGCTATAAGTCACTGATCGCAGCCAATAAAAGTGAAAAAATGAATAAATAAAAATATCTAATAGTTTGTAGACGCTTTAACTTTAGTGCAAACCAGTCAATATATTCTTATTGGGGTTTTTTTTAACAAAAATATGTAGCAGAATACATATTGGCCTAAATTTATAAAGAAAATTATTATTTTTTTATTTTTTTATTCATTTATATCAGAAAGAAAAACTTTTTTTTTTTCAAATATCTCTGACTTTTTTGTTTATGCGCAAACAATAAAAAACGCAGAGGGGATCATCTACCTCCAAAAGAAAGCCCTATTTGTGAGGAAAACAAAGGACGCAGTTCTCCTCAAGCTCTCAACCTAGCAGCTGCTGAGGCTCAAGCAGCTGTCTTTTCTCTCAGTGAGTCTTCTCAAAGGGGCAGCAGCCCCAGGAAGATTTTAACCCTCACTGATAAGGAAAGAACAATATGTTCAGGCCTCCTACACATTTATCATCTCCCCAGCCACCTTCTGGATGTCCCCTTTCCAGGGATTTTCTCAGTTGAAACTTTTGATACGTTTTCTCTTTTCTTTTGTGAAAAAAATACAGGTACTGTATATGAGATTTGCTTATCTTTGCATTCTGTTTTTATGAAGATTTTACACAGCGTTCCAATTATTTTGAAAATGGGGGTGTACTTTTACTCATTTTTTTGAACAATAATGGTCTGTCTGTCTGAGCAATAATGGTCTGTCTGTATGTCTGTCTGAGCAATAATGGTCTGTCTGTCTGTCTGAGCAATAATGGTCTGTCTGTCTGTCTGTCTGAACAATAATGGTCTCTCTGTCTGTCTGTCTGAACAAAAATGGTCTCTCTGTCTGTCTGTTTGTCTGTTTGTCTGAGCAATAATGGTCCGTCTGTCTGTCTGTCTGAGCAATAATGGTCTCTCTGTCTGTCTGTCTGAGCAATAACGGTCTGTCTGTCTGTCTGTCTGTCGGTCTGAGCAATAATGGTCTCTCTGTTTGTCTGTCTGTCTGAGCAATAATGGTCTCTCTGTCTGTCTGTCTGTCTATCTGTCTGTCTGAGCAATAATGGTCTGTCTCTCTGTCTGTCTGAGCAATAATGGTCTCTCTGTCTGTCTGTCTGTCTGTCTGAGCAATAATGACCTGTCTGTCTGTCTGAGCAATAATGGTCTGTCTGTCTGTCTGTCTGAGCAATAATGGTCTCTCTGTCTGTCTGTCTGTCTGTCTGAGCAATAATGACCTGTCTGTCTGTCTGAGCAATAATGGTCTGTATGTCTGTCTGTCTGTCTGAGCAATAATGGTCTGTCTGTCCGTCTGAGCAATAATGACCTGTCTGTCTGTCTGTCTGAGCAATAATGGTCTGTATGTCTGTCTGTCTGTCTGTCTGAGCAATAATGGTCTGTCTGTCTGTCTGTCTGTCTGAGCAATAATGGTCTGTCTGTCTGAGCAATAATGGCCTCTCTGTCTTTCTGAGCAATAATTGTCTGTCTGTCTGAGCAATAATAGTCTGTCTGTCTGTCTGAGCAATAATGGTCTTTCTGTCTGTCTGTCTGTCTGTCTAAGCAATAATGGTCTGTCTGTCTGAGCAATAGCAATAATGGTCTGTCCGTCTGTCTGAGCAATAATGGTCTGTCTGTCTGAGCAATAATGGTCGGTCTGTCTGTTTGAGCAATAATGGTCTGTCTGTCTGTCTGTCTGTCTGAGCAATAATGGTCTGTCTGTCTGAGCAATAATGGTCTGTCTGTCTGTCTGAGCAATAATGGTCTGTCTGTCTGAGCAATAATGGTCTGTCTGTCTGTCTGTCTGAGCAATAATGGTCTGTCTGTATGTGCAATAATGGTCTGTCTGTCTCAACAAATAACTTTATATTTTTGAAGCAGTTGAATATAAACTGTATAAAGAATTAGGGCCCATTACAAATAATTAATGTTTTATAAAATATATTATAATTTCAATTATATTTATATTACATTATTATAAGTCTTTGACATGCCAGGCAAGTTATTAAGGGCATACATTCTATGGAAAATATCAGAAAAAGAAGGTCATACACTATTTAGGCTCTTGGGATACTTCGGGCCAATGTATTCACATGCAGTCCGGGGGCATTTATTTTTGCGGCCTCTATGATCGTCATCAAGTAATACTTTGCTTAGAATATACTCAATGTGCTTCCTTTAACCAGGTGCACTTCTCAGTATCAATAATTGTCATTGACTCCCACACAAGATCTCTATTTAGCCCAAAAGAATCAGTGACCACCTTCCTTTAATTATATCTGTGGTTTAACAATTAGTCAAAAGAAAAAAGGATTTAATAACTTAACTTAATGCCTACAATTACCTGTTATTTATCATTATCTCCAATAGAACATCTGATGTCTGCTTCCCCTGATATTACAGATGATTCAAATGCCAAGCATGGAGAACCATCAGAAAAAAGAATCAGATCACCACTATGGGCCCTTGGCCTGTGCTGAGCGTGATGGAGTGCCTCCCAATACGGAGCTAATACTTATCATTTATAGATTTTTGAATAAACATGGTGGTGTTTTTGTGATTTTATTTTCATCTCCTTAAAGCTAAAATTTAGGCAGATAAAACAATATGAAATAATCAATACATATGTTCTTTGGATCTAAAAAGGAATAAATGCAAAAAATGTGGCAACAGCTCAGACAAAATCAGTAATTCCGCCTTCGCTCAACTGAATAAAATACAGAAAGTAGTAAGAGTTCAACGCTTGTCCTTTAAAGCTCACAGCAGTGCCAATAGACCTATATGAAAAAGGGATTTATATTTAGAAAAATAATAATACTATCATCGATCAGTAATAATTAAAAAAAAATTCTTTATAAGTTCCAAAGTATCAGTATTCACTAATCAACTGAGCCATATTACCAAAGTTCCAATCCAAATGAACCCAACCACTTAAACTAGCAAATAAAGCATTTGGAGAAATAGAAAATGACCACAGCAGAGGGGCTCCCCGAGTGCTGCATGGGATAAATGCTTCTTTCACCTAGGGGGAACATAAAAAAAACAACTGAAATTACCTTATTCCTCACTTCAACAGGTTTCCTCCCAGTTGCCCTTAAAAGTGATTTTCTTTATCACTTCATTGATTGCAGGCACTCCATCATCACTTACAATGCTTGAGCAATGGTGGAGAACCCACCCTTAACTCAACACTTTATTGGTTTCAGGCACTCTGTCATCACATACAATGCAAGATCAAAGGTGGAGAACCTGCCATCAACCCACCACTTCACTGGTTGCCGGCACTCTGTCATCATGTACAAGTAGAGCCAATGGCTGAGAGCCTACCAAAGCCCATCACTTCACTGGCTGCAGGCATTCCTTCATCACGTACAATGCAAGACCAACGGTGGAGAGTCTGCCAATAACACACTCTACGGCAGGGATTCTCAAACAATGGCCCTCCAGCTGTTGTGGAACTACACATCCCATGAGGCCTCGTAAAACTCTGACATTCACAGACAGGATTAGGCATGATAGGAATTGTAGTTCCTGAACAACTGGAGGGCCATAGTTTGAGGACCCCTGCTCTACGGCCTTAAGCAGCCATCTTTGCCGTAGGGAGTAGGTGGATGTTGGTACTGGTAGGTCAAAATGGCCATCTCAGGCATCTTCCCCTAGGATGGTTCTGTGTATCTTTCATAATTAACAAGCAAAAAGTTGGGGGAGCAAACCCTGAAAATGTATTTCTAAAGCTGGTGCAGCTATGAACCAAGCGGCATGCATATTAAAAAAGAATAGCGTACACATGCAAAAGAAATGACTATCAAATATGAAGACAATCCATAAATAAAAATGGGGATTTGGTCCCACCATATGGCCATATCATGCTCAAGCCCACCACTGCGTCAAAGTACCCCATTGTCAGTGGCCTACACTACATTTCATAATTACCTAGCATTCAACTTTAAAGTGACACTAAACAACATCCTATTTAAAAGTAATCCATACAAATAAACTACCTAATAGGTCTGTATTCTGTTTTTCATGCAATTGTTTCTTACTGTATTTTTCTGCCTCCTTGTTACATCCTCCGAGAGCCCCTGAACTTCTACTTTGCCCTCTCCCTTTATTTTGTTTGGAGAAGTGCACATTAGCTGCGGACATGTGAACTGCTCTAGGCACACTGCAAATCCCATAGCCCAGGGTTCTCCTAAATACGGCCCATGATCCAGATCCAGCCCACTACAAGGTTTTATTCAGCTCATGGCTGAGGTCAGGGGCGTGACCTCAATGTACACAGATTGAGAATTGAGGTCAGCAGAGGCTGCCTATGGTCTATGATTTGACCTGATATAAGGGAGACTCTGATGTAAGGGGGGACTCTGAAGGAGACCCTGATGTAAGGGGGGACTATGATGGGAACTCTGACATAAGAGGGGACTTTAATGGGGACCCTGATGTACTGCAGCACTCTAATGGGGATCCTGATGTAAGGGGGCACTCTGGGGACCCTGTAAGGCGATCTCTGATGTAAGAGAGAACTTAATCGGGACCTTGATGTAAGGGGGTTTTCCAATGGGGACCCTGATGTAATGGGGAACTCTAAAGGGATCCCTGATGTAAATCAGGGCTTTGATGGGAACTCTGATGCAATGGGGAACTTTGATGGAAACCCTGATGTAAGGGGGAGGGGACACTGATGGGGTCCTTGATGTAAATTAGGGCTCGGCTGGAGTCAAGCCGCATGCAGCATATGGACTGGATATTTAAAATTTTTCTCCAACCTACCATCTATATAGGGGAATAGTTCTCCCCCCGCCCCCCCCCCCCCTCTTACCCCTTTTCTTTTCAACTGGGGGGCCTAGCTTTTTTCTCCTTTGTTTTGGAAACCTACAGGCAAGTTCTGGAATTATATTTTTGGTTTTAATCCAGCAAACAGAAAATCTCAACACAATCACAGATGATGTGAGTTTCCAACTAATATGATAACGTCTGTATACTATGTACTATTTTTATAAATATCTGTGCTAATATGATCCTATTTTATCCTGTTATAGAACCTTGTGTGCAGTACCTAGCTAATTACCCCTGAAGAAGAAGCATACAGCTTCAAAACGCGTTGGATATCCTGTTGCTGTTCCTCTGCATTTCTCTGTGCTGTGTTTTTTATGGAACTGTTTGCCAATTTGCTTTGTTGTCTAATATGTATGTAATATATTTTTGTATAATAAAACGCTAATATTTTTTACCAATTTTTGTATCAATTTGCGTGCCTAAAAAGTCCCAACCCCTTAGGGGATTCTCCTCTTTTGTACCTGAGTTATTTTGAAGGGACAGCAAATTTATACGGTTATACAAGCTGTACACTCACTACTTTACATTGTAGCAAAGTGTAATTTCTTTAGTGTTGTCACATGAAAAGATCTAATAAAATATTTACAAAAATGTGAGGGGTGTACTCACTCGTGTGGGATACTGTATAGTGGAAGCATGGACAGAGAGTATAGCCACCCTCTAAAGTGGGGTACACACTAGTAGAAAATCTGCCGAAAATTCCCATCCGAGGTAAAATCGTACAATTTTCGGCTAGTGTGTACACAACTTTCAGCAGCCGATGCCGACATTTTCAAAGAAAAAAAACGGAGGGACAAACACCAAAATTTTTATCGTCCATCTCCAGCACGACCAATTTTCGTTTAATGTGTATGCAGTACGTCCCCGAAAAATTGGATACGAAAGCACGCGCATGATCTGAAGTTGCTGACGACCTGGAGGTCTAGGAACAAATGTCCCAAAAAAAAATAAAAAAATCGGACGAGAAATTTCGTGAATATTATGCACTGTCAACTAAAAACGGTTATGACTGCTGAGCATGAGAGAGAAAAATCGGAGGATATTTCATCTGATTTTCGTCAAGTGTGTACGGCCCTTAACAGAACGTCAGCTGACAGCAGCAAAAAAAAAAGAGATTTGGAGGAGGCTGAGAGCAAAAGAAGGTTCTTTCTGAGTTGAGAACACATACTTGAAAATACATTTTTGTAAACCAGAACTCATGCCCCGTACACACGTACCGATCGTCGGCCGAACGATCGGCCGTCTTTTGTCCAGGGCTGTCGTGTCTGTTGAAAACTGCAAAAGACTGCACACAAATTTTGTCGGCCAACAACAGCCGACTGCAGAAGTGATGTCATGTGATGGTTAACTTTCCGTGTGTTTTTTCTTTTCTGAGCATGCCCAGTCTTGCAAATCTGCTGATTGTCGGCCGAATTCTGTACTGACTGGCGAACAATCGGCCGTTCTGGTGTTGGCCAACAAAAATTTTAAAGCATGCACATCAGATTCTATTCGGCCGAAAGTGCGCTGTCGGCTGTCGGAAGCATCATACTAACAAGCCTACAATTGGCCGATTGGTTGTCGGCCGAATATTTACGGCTGACAATTGGTACGTGTGTATGGGGCATTAGTTATTTTATTTATTTATTGCAGGTACTTATATAGTGCTGTCAAGTTATGCAGTGCTTTACATATACATTGCACATTCACATCAGTCCCTGCCCTCAAGGAGCTTACAATCTAAAGCCCCTAAACTCACATATATACACAGTAAGGACAATTTTTCTTATACAGGATCCAATTAACCTACCAGCATGTCTTTGGAGTGTGGGAGGAAACCAGAGTACCCAGAGGAAACCCATGCAGACAAAGGGAGAACATGCAAACTCCAGGCAGGTAGTGACATGGTTGGGATTCGAACCAGCAACCCTCTTGCTGCTAGGTGAAAGTTCTAACCACTACACCACTGTGCCACCCATATCCCAATATGAGATTTTAGTGAATAAGTTTACATCTACATTGACTCCTCCTCCTATATACTTGCTAGTGATGGCATTGAGAGGACTATTACTGGTGACGCGGGACAGTAAATGGCTTCGTCACAGAATACAGGTCTGCATATGGTTGAACAGAGACAGCAGCACACATCACTGTTCAGTCTGATCTATCACAGATCCATCGTAGAGGACATGACAGGCCACCATATCATTTTGCTGTACAGTAGAGGACGACATGAAATTTTGGTCCTTTAGGGCTAGAGCAGATTTCAGCTGACAGCATCCCCCCCTCCTGAGTGCTGTGAAGGTCACCACTGTGACAGCAACCTCTTCCCGTAACAGCCATTAGTATAGGGATCTAGGAGAAATCTAAACCACACTTCCCTGACTCAGGATTAGTGGAAGAGAGGACTTATTCGATGTGATCAGGATAATATCATGGAATTTAACCCGCAGCTCTCAGGCATATGCCTGGAAGTAATCAGCCTGCAGATATCAGATTATACATATGCCTAAAAGGGCTCAGCTTCTCGCGGAGAAAACAAACAAATTAGCACAGATTTTTCATCCAATCAAGGAATTATGTTATTCTAGTAAAGCCATAGATGGTACTCACAGAGCTAGATTACAATAATGTGCTCCCGCAGGATACTTTTACTCTGACGCCCACTGTGACTGCAGATCTCTGTGGCTACACAGTTCCATTGGCATGAATTAACAAAGAGTACTCTACGTGTAACAAAATAGCATAGTGGAACTCAAGGCAACTAAATACATACTTGTAATACATATATGTTTACTGTTTTAGCCCCCAAAGGATTGGTAACATTGGCCAGCCATGGGGGTGGAAGCAACCCATCATAACAATAAAACAACATCAAAATACCCGATGCAACGAGGAAAGGGGACGCACTCCAATGATGTCATCAAAGTTTGACAGCTTTTTTAAAAGACAGCACACATGCAGCTTTCACCCTAGGTTAGGGTGACCAGACGTCCCCGGTTTCCTGGGACAGTCCCTAGACTGAGGACACTGTCCCCGGACCAAGTCTGTCTCCGGTTTTGTCCCCGGATTGGATTTGAACAGGGGCCCGGGCAATTTAAAGTGGAGTTCCGGCCACAAAATCGACATAGTCGATTTTGGGCCATACGCTTCCTATTTGTCACCTGAAAAAGAAATGGGTAGTTACGATTTTTATTTTTTTTTTACTTCCCTTGTAATTGCAGAAAAATATACTCACCTTTCTTCCACTTCCTCCCTCGGCCGCGCGGCCCGCACCGTCACTTCCGCTTTGCAATGATTCCTGGGAAATGAAAGTCATCGCTCCCAGGAATTAATGCGCCTGCACCGGCCCGACGCCAGTTCCGGTTCAGGTGCATCATACCTTGCTAAACAGCTTCTGGGCATGCCCAGAAGCTGTGCAGGGATGACGCTGCGGCCCCGGAAGTGACGGCGGGGCTGGCGCAGTGCATCGTGGGACGGAAGAGGACGCAGAAGAGGATTGCGCTGGCTTCAAGCTGCCCACACCTGAGATGGCAGCGCTGGAGAAGAAATTTTAAAAGTGAGTTTTTCTTCTAAAAGGTAAGTGCGAACCGGGACAGATCAGAGGCTATCCATTGTGGAATGTACTAGCTCTGACTGTCCCGGGGGTATGTTCATTGAAAATTTTTTTTTTGTGGCCGGAACTCCGCTTTAAAAAAAAGTCAGTGCAGAATTCAAAATAAAAAATCTGATTAACACATCCCCGCTCCGCTGTTCCTACTAGCTTAGGGTGGTGTATTTTTTCCATTAACTGTGCCCTTTCTGATGATGTGCAGGTCGGAGTGGAGGGACTATTTCTTCAGTTTCGAGAGCATGCCCATTCCGCTCCCACTCTCATGTCCTTCTGCCTTGGCTCAAGTCCCGGCCAGCCGCCTGCCTGCCTATCTCCTTTTCTTCCCCGCTGGAGTGATCTTCCTCAGCTTTGCTCTCCACCCAGTAGTAGCCGGGACCCGGAGAGTGAGACTTGAGAGGCTGTGAGGCGGACGGCGCCGGCAGCAGGCAGAGATAGGCAGCTGAGCTCAGGTGACAGTGTCCAGCAGCACGAACAGAGGGGAAGCGAATACCACTGCCTTCAAGTTGCCTTTGCCTTCAAGGGTTTAACACAGGTGTGCTTTAGGGGTGCCTGTGAATAGACTACATTGCACCGTGTCTGTCTCTCTGGCATCACGGTTGGTATCCTAACTCACAGGCAGGGGGTGCTCTATCATGGCTCTGGCTGTCACAGTATGACACATGACAAGGCTGTTGGATGCTGATTATTGGATATAAGTTAACAAAATCAGCACCCAGCAGTCATGTCATGTGACACACTGTAACAGATAGTAAAAGGGACAGAGCCAGCCAGAGCCATGATTGAGTGCCTGCTGCCTGTGATTTATCATAATGCTGATGATCTTAACACGTTGCCGACCGCCCCATAGCAGATTTACTTTGATCACCCCTGATGTTAACCCCTTCCCAACCAGTCATTAGTACAGTGACAGTGCATGTTTTTAGCACTGATCACTGTATTAGTGTCACTGGTTACCACAAAGTGTCAAAAGTTTCACTTACTGTCCAATTTGTCCGCCGCTATGAGTCGCTGATTGCCTCCATTACTAGTAAAAAAAAAAGTATGTCCTCGGATTTCATTTTAAAAATTTGGTCAGCTTACCCTAGGTCTGCCTCAATGCGTTTCACCCATTTGGCTTTATCAACTCATCAGAGTCCCCGTTTAAATCAGGGTTCCCATCAGAGTGCCCTACTTATATCAGGGACCCTAACAGAGTCCTTTCTTACATCAGGATCCCCATCAGAGTGCCCTTTACATCAAGGTTATCGTCAGAGTCCCCCTTAC
Organism: Pelophylax lessonae; assembly: GCF_965119305.1. Lineage (NCBI taxonomy): Eukaryota > Metazoa > Chordata > Amphibia > Anura > Ranidae > Pelophylax > Pelophylax lessonae. The sequence continues at coordinate 38,059,215 of NC_138778.1, read as the reverse complement.
ATAAGGGTCATGGTCAGAGTTCCCCTGTCAGGAAAAGAATACAGCTAATGCTCATTCTCATGTAGATAATGCTTATTTTCCCACAGCTAATGCTCATTCCCATGCATCTACTGCTCATTCCCATGTAGCTAATGCTCGTGCACACGTACCAGCAGACAGACAAGCTTGGGCTAGTATCCAATGGGCACTGACATGTAGGCGATTTTGTGTGCAGAAGCCTGCATTGGCCTGAACATCTACGCGCATTAGCGCCATGATGCCTATTTAAAGGAGATCCTGGTGTGTGCTAATCAGTGTTGTTCAGCTTTCCCGTGTTCCTGCTTTTGACCGACTGATCTTCCCTTTCTGACCAGGCTTGTTCCTGACCTTGCTCTGTGGATTCTGCATAACGACCTCAGCTTTCCTCTGACTATTCTCTCCCCGCTTCCCTGATACTGACCTCGGCCTGCTACTGGACATTACTCTGCTTGCTTCCCTGGTACTGACCTCTGCCTGCTACTGGACCTTGCTCTGCCTTCTTGCCCTGTCTGCTTTCTGTCCATGCTGCTGCCTCACAGTGTATGACCCTGACTCACCTTGACTATGTCTCTGTCCGTGGCAATCACCTGCTACCAAGCTACCAGCACCCGTGCTTCTTTGAGCCTTGTACCTCTACATCGCTCCCGACTATCCCTGATTCAGAACAAAGTCCCTCTTTCCATCTTTCCTTCTCAATTGTCCCTCATTTTGGTCTGATCTAAATAGTTTTATTATAAAAAAGCACTATTTATCTTTCAAAAAGTATTTCCCGGTGCTAAACCTTTCATCCAATTTCTAAACTGCTAAATTTGTAAAAGTCGAAAGCCAGTATAAAGAAATAGTAATAGTTAAAAAAAACACTTGTGGGTTGAACTAATCTTTTTTGTTGTGTAATTCTCCTTTAAGGTGGCGTGGTAGGGGGTGTGTCCTATGCCTACATACTTGTCCTAATAGGTGTCCCTCATTCCCATCTCAAAAAGTTGGGAGGTATGTCTCTATCACCACAATAAAGGGTGCTCGGACCAGATATGCAAGAGAAGCCCTCTCATCAATTCAGCCTCCAACCAAGATATGTGACACACCCTTAAATCAGGGTCCCAATCAGAGTCCCTCCTTACATTAGAGTCCACATCAGAGTTCTCTCTTACATCAGGTCGAAGCAGAAACCATAGGCAGCCTCTGCTGACCTGAATCCTCATACTGTGCACCTTGAGGATATGCCACTGAAATGTGTTTGAAGGGTAGACTGAGGGTGGAAGCTGCAGTGTGTGCCGTCGATCAATAAAGCTGTCAAGCTTTGATGACGTAATTGGAGTGCGGCCTTTTCTTCATTGCAACATGCATTGAGTGAAGCATGAACAGGCTCTTTGAGCTTTGGTGCCCTCTTTTTGCTGGCGAATCAAGAGAGCAGTCTGGTGGCATGATGCGGTGGGGTTTCTTGCTTGTCTTTCAACATATCAAAATACCATTAAAAATGAACCCCCGGGCAGATATTAAAGATATAAAGGAATGCAGTATTAAATATTATACTGTAGCCTTTCTCAACCAGGGTGCAGTCTGGGTTCATCAGGGGTGCCCTCAAACCATAGCACTCCTGCCGACAGTAATATATATATATATATATATATATATATATATATGGGGCGGCACATAAGGAGACTTTCTTGTGTGGAGACACTAATATGTGGAATTTATTTGTGCTGGGAGCATGCTCAATCATGCATCCACAGCATGGGGAGTCACAATTAGGAACCGGTAAGACCAACTCCTGATCATATGAGCACTGTGATAGCCAATCATTAGAGGAGAAGTCTGTGTGAACAAAAACATGGGGCTACACTTACCTCATGCACCTGAAGACCTCCCCTAAAGAGACCATGGCTGTAGTTAGTTGGTTTCTAGAACTTGCCCTGTTATACTTCACGTGGACAGTATGAGTCTACCTTCTGATTGGCTCCTGCACAAGGCACCCTGGCCGAATTGGTGGAGAAGTAGATAAGGGGAGTATATAGCAACGAAACCCCTAATCCTCCATGTGTGAGTCATCATGCCCGAACAGCAGCTGCCATGAAAGAGTCTGACCAGCTACGACACCAAAGTTCAGTACATTCCTATGGAGGGGTTTGCCCAGTGCCACATGGGCACCCACGCAGAGCTTTGGGTCATCTGTCTGAGAGGCCTGTCTCTCCGTCACCCACAGGATTGCTGTCCCCAGTGCAAGGTGCTCCTATTCCAACCTATTGGAGAGGTCAGCTTCCTGGTAGACCTCAATGCAGACAGATTGCCTATAACTTCCAAGCACACTGGGGCTGGCACATCTACAGAACCACCAGCCAAGATTCTTCGGTCAACCCTGAAAGACACATCTGGGATGGCCTGGCCCTTTGGACTCAACCCTTTGGATTAAGCTGTCGCCCTATGCACCCAAATGTGCACTATGTTTTCTCTGCTCTACTACAGGTAGAAAGAACAAATAATGTCCCCAAAGACCTTAGGACCTCTATAATTTGAACAACTTGGAAGATTTGTAGGAAGGTATTTTCCATGGATGGAATTTCTGAAGGATTTTTATCATTGTTCCCTATTCTGGGAAATCCTTCCTTCCAACCTGGTTTAATAGATCTCGGCTTTCAAAAGCTCACGACTGACAAAGTACTTAGGGTTCATCAATTGAAAATGGGGATACAATGGCTGTTCATTCTTAACTTCAATTTTTAGACTCCTGGCAAAGAAAAAAAAAACTATCTCATTTTATGTCTAACCTCCCTCCAGCATCAATGTTTAAACATAACTTCACCCCATTTGAAAGAGAATGTATGGCTACTACCCCGCTAAACATTCTATTTTCCCTTATGTACAACTTACAACTTCCACGACTTTTACACCACCTTCCGTTGCTAAGTGGGAAAGTGACCTGCAATTATACCTTACTCCTGACAAACTTGACAAAATATTTTCCTTTTCTTACAAAATCTCCATAAATACCAACTATCAGGAACTGAACTATAAAATTTTGACAAGATGGTACTTGACTCTAGCTAAACCTAACCGTATCTACCCTCTCTCTTCTAGCTGTTGCTGGAGATGTGGGAACTCACTCGGAGACATCCCCCATGTTTTTTGGATATGGATCAACTTCAGTATTTTTGGGCTGAAGTGAGGAGAATTTCTCATAAACTAATGCCTCGTACACACGCAACGATTATCGGCCGACCGATCGTCCGACTTTTGTCCAGAGTGGTGTTTTGTTGGTTGGAATGTGCCTAGACTGCACACGAATTTTCTCGGCCAACAAAAATCTACTTCAGAAGTAATGTCATGTGCTGGTTTACTTTCCGTGTGTTTTTTCTTCTCTGAGCATGCCCAGTCTTGCCCATCAGATTTTTATCTGCCGAAATCTGTACTGACTGACGGAAAATCGTCCGTTGTGTTGACGGCCAACAAAAATTTTATAGCCTGCACACCAGATTTTTTTCGGCCGAAAAGTCGGAGTCTGTTGTCGGAAGCATCAGGCGATCGGACGTTGGCTGAAAATTCCCGGCCAATAATCGATGCGTGTGAACGAGGCATTACAATGCACCAAATTCCATTAGAACTAGCCTCTTTTCTTCTACACCATCATTCCATACCACGGAAGACTTATAAGCAAGCTATTTTGCCTCATCTTTTTAATGCAGCCAAAAGTTGCATACCTGATCTTTGGAAACAGAATTGACCCCCATCAATCGCTATGTGGTTGACTAAGGTATGGTAAGGTAAGATATAAACAGAATGGAAGATCTTATTTATTCTTATAGAGGTACTCATGTAAAGTTTTTAAAGAAGTGGTTTTATTGGCATGATTTTACAATATCTGAGGAATACAAATCTATTTTAAATCACTCTACGAACAATTCCCCTCCGGGAAACCAATTGGGACACTAAATGCAGGAGATTCAGCTCTTATTCTACTCCTCTTTTTTTTTAAATTATTATTATTATTTCCCCCCCCCCCCCCCATCTATACCACTCACCCCATCCACCTGCTATTTAGGTTAGCAGATACAGACAGTTCAGGTTTACTAACTACATGATTTTACTATCTGTAAATTTCAAATGATTTTCTATTTTCTTGTTGAGATGTATGTTATATTCAAACACATTCTGATGATTGTTACATTGATTTGAAATGTTAAAATGCATATCTTTCAATATTGTACACACCTTCTTTCTACATAAATAAAGAATATATAAAAAGAAAGAACAAATAATGTACAGATAGGTGGTATGTATGGGTCATGATAATGGCATTAAATAAAGTTTAAAAAAATGTTAACAAATTAAAAGAAAAATATGTTTCTTTACTATTTTAGGCCAGTTTTCTTATGATAATAAAAACACAAACAAATGAAGACACAATTTGTCCTGAAAAAAAAAGTATAAATCATTTGGAGTGCCCCAAGGTTTTGCATCATTTTAAAGGGTGTAGTGAATGAATAAAGCTGGAAAAGGCTAAATTAATACATCAATAAATGTATTTTTAAATGCAGCTGATATAAGTACCTGAATCTGACTTTGTATCAGCCTCTTGCAATGTCCTGTACATCAGAGCTCAGACAAGGAGAAGCAGCAAAAGCAGCCAGGGCTGGTGCAAGGATTTTTGACACCCTAGGCCAGGGGTCGGGAACCATTTTGGTTGAGAGAGCCATGAACACCACATATTTTCAAATGTAATTCTGTGGGAGCCATACACTATATTTCAGGGGTCGGGAACCTTTATTTAATATTCATATTCATGGGCCGCAGCTATACAGTGAGTAGATGGAGCCATGTGAAAGTGCCTGGAGTCCGGTTGGGAAGAGAGCAGAGCAGGCAGGTATGCAATGAGGCTGGAGTGGTGAAGTGCCTGCAGACCTACGAGTGATGGAGGTGAGTATAGGTCCTGAGAAAATGACGGCCGGCCGCTGAGGGCCTCAGAAGTGGATGTGAGAGGCAGCTCCGGCTGGTCCCCGGGTGTCATAGGGGAAGGAGATCGTGTCTGTCGGGGCACATGGAGCGGATGGCAGGTCTCCTTACCGGGCGGTGATTGCCAAGGCCCTCAGATGCACAGCACACGAGCCGGCGGCGGTACTGCGAGTAGGCCGCGGGGTCCGTAGTGCAGCAATCCGGTCACCCAGAGACAAACTGAGGGTAGCGGTGGGTAGCCCACAAAGTGTACCGTCGATGGGTGCAGAAATTTCCTTGGCACCAGGCACAGCTACGCGGATGGCACTGGATTGAGTGGTAGACGCGGCGGAGCTCTGGGACTACACGTCCAGCGTGGCTCACGTCCGGACACACCCCCCCCCCTTTATTGAAGATTTGTCTGCGAGCCAGATGCAGCCATCAAAAGAGCCACGTCTGGCTCGTGAGCCATAGGTTCCCTACCCCTGCCCTAGGCAAAGTGTCATTTTGCCGCCCCCATTGCCTCTGCCCCTGACTCCACCCCCTTTGCCCTGCCCATGTATACCCCACCTTTTTAATGACTGCTCAAAAACTTAAAACAAAAATACCATAGGGTGTATAGTGAGGGGTTTCGCACAGAGTGCAAGGTTCAGGAATGCGTAGTACAGAGTGCAAGGTTCAGGAGAGCGTTGTACAAGGTGCAAGGTTCAAGAATGCATTGTACAGGGTGCAAGACTGCTAGGGCACAATGTAAGGCCTAATGTACACTACAGCTGCTAAATGGACATTTAGGAGCAGTTGGGTGGGTTTCTCAGCAGCCCCAGAACTCTCCTCAATGTTATTTTATGTGTACATGTACACTCAGTCATTTTTAGAAGTTTAGAGGCAGTTGAGGTTACTGCCATTTTTTGAAAGCAGGAAAATCGCATTCATGACTGTAGTTTACTGGCATCAAACGCCAAATGCTCATGATGGGATCGATAGTGAATACACAAAAAATAAGACAGTTACTTTATCTACAAGCACACTGCTCTCTCTGCTGCTGCACTCTCTTCTCTCACAGAATGGCTGAAATAGTTAATAATTTACTTGTTTTTCATGCAGTGTTGGCATTTGGGTCTCCTGAGGTTAGATTTAAAAAAACGCTTCTATCCTCAAATGCTCATAACTGCTGCTAAACTCGCATAAACTCAAAATGTGAAAGCTGTAAAACGGACTGTGACGGTACTAACCGTTACTATGAGTGAAAGACAGATAATTAATGGTTTGAATTGCTTCACGTGGGACAGTAATATTTGTCAACCATATCTTCATATAGAAATAGTAATACCACCTTACACAGTGTATTCCATGTGCTTGTCTGTGAGACACACAGGCTGTCATCGGCAGACTTCCCTATTGTTTGTGTATTGGGAGGGAATGTGGATTGTGCCTGTCTCATTGTTAAATGTTAATGACCTCACATTGTTCTGTCTGCCTTAAGATAAGCTTATTATGGGATGTATATGTGTATGTGGATTGGCTGCTAAGGAGGAGGGGGTATTGTCCCACAGTGTATATCTTTGTATACACTGTATGGGAGTGTAAAACTCTGTTTTCATTGGATTGTGAGTGTCCGGGCCTGTTTTCAACAAGGTCCACCTGGGCGGTAACCTTGTGGGGGAAGATTGTATAAAAGTATGTTTCTTGTTCAATAAAGATTGAGTTATACTTCACCCTCAATCTAGAGTCTTGTCTCTCATTGGGGGAATATGCTACAAGGAATTGCTATGTCCTTCATACTCCCTTGGATAATCACTAAGCTTGTGTAAGAGCTTGTAAGAGATTGTTCTTGTTCCTGCTTCACTCTCTGGGGAAAGAGAGGGTCACCCACCCACGGGAACCTGGAGCCTTGTCGTAGGTCCAGGGTGGGTAGGAGACGGTGAGACCCCAACCAAGCTGCGGCGGTTCGTGGGGTCTGAAGTGGTTACGGTTTCTGGTAGAGTGCTTGGAGCCCTCGTGAAGCACTAAGAGCATCCGTCAACGGAGGTACCCAGTTGGGGTGCCGGTTGATCTGTTACACTGACATTTTTTTAACCGTCGGTTTCCAGCTGTCAGTTTCCAGCGTTCAGAAGAGGTTTTCAACTCCCCTGTGTACATGAGCCCTAAGTAATTTATCTGAAATCAGTGAATTTGGAGTTGGGTTTGTAGGTAAGTCTAATGTGCTCTAAACACTTTATAAGGCACAACAGTGCCAAAAGTGCAGACAGCATGTTGTGCCTGCAAGAGCCAGTGTTTGTCCTAAAATTCATCAGGCAATGTTCCTACTAGGACCACCATCAGGGGGCTACAGGCAATACACTTGTAAGGGGCCCGAGCATCCCAAGGTCCCAAGGGGCCCGCACCCTTTACAGCAACAGCATAACAAAATTAAAATGTTAGCACTTAGCAGGCAGCCACTGCCCCATGAGCCACCCGCAACAGAAAAGCACACAAGCCGCTGTCTGATTCTTCCTCCCCCGTGCCCCCCCCCCCTTCGTGTTCCAGCACTCGCTCCGTTTTCTACTCTTCTTAGGCAGAGCCTGCTGCTGCTAGTGATTGGTAATGTGATTGGGCGGGACACGGGGATGGGGTGTGGTCAGCCTTGTCAGTGGTGGGACCTAGCCTTCTCAGGTGCATGCAGATGCAAGCGAACAGCATGGAGGGCGAGTCACTGAGTCAGTGTCTGTGCAGCTGCTGTAGATTGGTGGACTGTATTTGATGGGACGTCATACACCTGACCCTGACAAGCTGACATGATGGAGTTACATTGTGAAAGTGTATGAGGATGTTTTTGGGTGGGGATGAGAGTTACATTGTGGAGAGCCTCTTCACAATGTAACTTTCATCCCTACCCAGAATCACCTTCATCCATTTTCACAATATAACTCCATCATCCTCATCTCCACCCAGAATCATCCGCATCCCTCTACACAATATATCCCCATCCGTCCCAGAATCATCCGCATCCCTCTCCACAATGTATTCCCACCCCGCCCAGAATCATCCGCATCCCTCTCCACAATATATCCCCATCCCGCCCAGAATCATCTGAATCCCTCTCCACAATATATCCCCATCCCGCCCAGAATCATCTGAATCCCTCTAAACAATGTATCCCCATCCCGCCCAGAATCATCTGCATCCCTCTCCAAAATGTATTCCCATCCCGCCCAGAATCATCCGCATCCCTTTACACAATATATCCACATCCCGCCCAGAATCATCTGAATCCCTCTCCACAATATATCCCCATCCCGCCCAGAATCATCTGAATCCCTCTAAACAATGTATCCCCATCCCGCCCAGAATCATCCGCATCCCTCTCCACAATGTATTCCCATCCCGCCCAGAATCATCTGCATCCCTCTCCACAATGTATCCTCATCCCCACTCAGAATCATCCGCATCCCTTCCCACAATGTATCCTCATCCCCGTGTAGCACTGGGGAAAGGGAAAAGAACAAATTTACAGTTAATAAATTACGTGTAAAAATATATCTCTGCTGTACAAAATATAATACACATTAGGTGCATTAGCATAATGCACCCCCCACCAAACAAAACTCTGTTTTGGTGAGTAAGTATGGCCCCCTAACTAGCTAGCTACAACTCTATTCCAAACAACCTGCTTGAGCAACCAGTCCTGACCGGTAATGATCAACAGTCCCTTTGGGGGCCCCTTGCACTAGGGCACCCTCCACCAAAGAGACTTCGGGTCACTACTGTTCCTCCTAGGTAGCAACCCAACAAAGTTCCACTTCTGGCCCGTTGGCCCAACAGGATCCCCATTGAGTGTCCGTTTAATTTCAAGGTGATATCGGATCCTGGCCCGATGGCCCAAAGGATCTCCTGGTTAACACAGTTGCAGTCTCTCTCTTTTTTTTTCTAGAGTCCTCCTTTAGCAAGTGTCTCTTTGAAAGTTGGAGGGTCGGCCCCTTTAGTAGAATCACTGAATAGTGGTGACTGAAGATTTCCCAACCCTTCTTGCAAGGGTTATGCAGCTTTTCTTCTTTTCAGCAAAAACACACGCAGCCTAGCCAGCCTCAACTTTTTCAGCATCCTGTGTTTTCAACAATAATAATCCGGGTGGGGGACTCGCACAATGTTTCCCTTTGGATCTCTGACACAGGATTGACCAGGTCTGCCAAGATCCGTCTGGGCGGCGGACTTCTACTCGGTCTATGTAGATAGCCCGGCCCAAAGTTCCAATTTGCCTTTACAGACTGGAAGGTCTTCCACAATTCCGGCTTTGACTGGTTGCGGTGGGGTTTCGGGAATATATAAGAAGTCCCACACAGCCTCGTCACACCAAGCCTCTCTCCTTTTTCAATTTCTAGCATGATCTCCCTGGGAGCGTAGGGGTAATCATACCCATATTCTAAGGCCACCTCCCTCTGCATCAGCCGTTGCATCCTGGAGACTGCAAATAAGAACAAAGAAAGGGGCGCACCGGCCTAGCGCATTATCCTCAGCGGGCTTTTTAATAACATGTTTTAAAATCAGCTACTCATAAACATGCGTAATATTTCAGCATTTCAATTCCATAGAGCAGCATCTAAATGAAACTCCAATATCTCGTGAAGACGGAGGGCTGACGCGTTTTGAGGCTGTGCCTCTTCCTCAGAGCCTTGCATCCTGGAGAACCTGGGGAGGGTCTGTCTGTCACCTCTCCCAGGCGGGGAATATGGGGTCTCCTCCTTGATGATGAGCTTGTCATAGGTTTCATTTTGGTCCCGAGCCTGGGCATAGTTTAGAGGCGGGGATAGCTCTTGGACCCGGTTAGAGTGGGCCTCACAGAACCCCAGATTTTTGGCGCACTGTCCACGCACCACCAAATCTCTAGTCTCCTCCTCATGAACACCTGGACTGGCCAAACTGCTCCGATCATCCAGCCCCCAGTCCCACTCGGTCTCTTCCTCTGATTTCCATACATCCATCCCCTCCTCCAGGGATCCATAACGATGTTGGAAACTGGGAGACCCCACATCGATGATGCCACATCGATGACCCCAGCCTCTTCCTCGCTGCTCACACTTCCAGCCATGGCCATCTACTCCCCTCTGCCTTGATTGGAGCAGATCTGGTTTCTGCCACTGCAGTTTTCTTTACATCAGGTGGCCGCTCCCTGGCCCACACTACCTGCATGCACACAGACTCAGAAGTCCGGAATTTTCTCACTTTGCATACTGTAGCACTGGCAGAAGGCATATAGCCCAGTTCCGTCAACACTCTGAGCACAGCTCTTCCTCTGCCCACAAAGAGTCCCAATTCTGCAGCCGACAGGGCATGAGTGACCCCGGTCTACCATGTCACACTCAGTCTTTTGGGCCGACCTTCACTCCTCTCTGCCCGCAGCAGCAGATTGCTGCTGTGCCCGCACTGGCCCCACACTTGTATCCGCATGGTAACACTCAGACACTGACTACATACCAGGCCCAAGTGATCCACGCATCCTCCGGTGCACAACGCCAGTCTTCCATCGGACACCAATCGCACCCGTGTATCCCACAGGGTCGATGTCAGCTTTCTGGTCTGCTCTGCCAACACGTGGGATAGCCTCCACGCTCCAGCTCGCTCCGGTACTCGCCATCTTGCTCCTCCACACAAGTGTCTCCCTCTCAGCTCCACCCAAAAGCGGAAGTAATTTATAGGCTCCCTTCCTCTTTCCGGATTGGCTGTGCGTGAGTGGCGTCCCCGCCCATGACTCCAGATTAGCTGATTCTGTGGCGGTGGCTCCTCCTGCTAGGCAGATTTCTCCAGCGCGCGCTTTCCCACGTGGTACAGTGACCTTTTCAATGCCGCTCTATCTCAGCTCAGCAGCATGAAAGTCACAGTAAGGCGAATTGTGCTATTCAATCCACACACATCTGCCATCCTTGTCTGTACCAGTGCCCCAGCTGCACCTCCATGTCTCCAGGCCAGCTGACCCTCTTTGCTATTCAGTAGAATTGTCCCGCTGTCAGGCATTGCACGGCCGACGTTCCTCTTCATAGCACTTGTACAGGCAATACTCGCTATACTGTCTTGGAAAAGTGTCCCGTTGTCATTGGTTGCACGGTCAACATTTTTCTCTACAGAATTCTCCTGGCTACTATCTTGGGAAAGTGTCCCACTGTCATTAGTTGCACGGTCAACATTTTTCTGTATAGTACTGGCACAAATATGGCCCCCGACACACCGATCCACGTGCCCTGGGCCCTCATGTTTTCCGTCCACACTTGCACCATTTTACTGTTAAGCAGACACAGTCATTTTTCAGAGCATGATGCAACTCTTTCTCTCCAACTCTCCTGCACATTTCTTGAGAGAACAAACTACAGTCCCGATAAAAGTCCATCTGTTGCCGTTGGCAACCATCACTATGAACTTGACTCTTGATCCCACTCTCCCTATCACCTGTACAGCAGGGCTCACTCTCCTCTCTGGCACTCCAGCACATTTTTTGAGGAAAAATTATTCAGCCGTTGCCGGTAACTATTCCGATAACCCAGGACGATATCCCGGACGAGCCCCCAATTGTAGCACTGCCCCTAGACGGCTGCTGGATATTACACTTTAGCGATTACCCGTAGCAACTGGTTGCAGAAACGTATTACTTTAAGTTCTTGGCTCAGTCGAATATCAGTCCAGGGGGTGTTGTTTTTGTGGTTTTATTGTAATTAGGATGGGAGAAGGGATGAGTGGGATACTCCAACTGTTAACTATTCACAATTCTGAGGACTCTAAACTTGAGAATGCGGCAAGGCTGCTGTTTCATCCTGCCACTTGAATGAAGATGAGGTAAGTGCTTCCACTAATATTTCTCTTCAGGGCACTCCCCTAGTATCCCCTAGTAGACCCCTGGGCAAGTTCCTCTGTACTCACCAATACTGTTTTTCCAGATTCTGCTGTGCCCCAACTCTTGTAGTCAGCTTCTCCTGGACCTCTGGGTTCAGTCTCATGCCCCTGGTACACCAGGCCGACTGCCACCACCAACTGTTGCAGAAGAGGGTACAGCCGTCACCCTCCTTCTGGGACCTGGCTTCCCGCCAAAAGACCGCCACCCCATGTGCCCATAGCTTTTTATACCCTGTCCCATAATGCACCACTGTCTGTGCCAACTCACTGGGACAGTACCAAAAGCCTGTGTACCATTGGTCAGGTTTCCTCTAGCATTCAAAGTGCCTCCCCATTGGATTAACCAATGAGTATAAAATCAGGACTGGATGGACAGACTATACAGATCCTTTGACAGATAAAGCAGCTCCCTTATACAGTATTTCTTTCATTTGTGTATTTAGTTGTGTGCCCGGAGTTCAGCTTTAACGCCCTATGGAATCTTTAGGGGCTCTTTCACACTATAGCACATAAAAATGCTATATGTGGTTTTGGTGTGAAAAGGCCCTTAGGCTATGTTCACACCATACAGGTGCAACTAAGCATGCAAGCATTTTTGTGCTAATTTTTTATGCATTCTTGTGTGCCAAGTGTTGAGCAGCCTATTTATTTCAATAGATTGACCTATACACATCCCCTCCATGGACAGCTCTGTGTATCCATTCTTTAACATCCTTGTATCGTGTGTTACATGAACTGTGAATAAAAGCAGCGCACTGTATTTCTCTGTGGTGTGCAGCCATCTCTTCTTAGTTTCCTGCCTTCCGATCTACAGAGGTCCAGAGAGGAGGAGTTTCAAGAAGGGGATTTAGTTCAGGAATCACAGCAAGGTACCATGGGATATATAGTCCTTAGAAATGGAAAGTATACGGCAAAGAAGAAGCTGCAAAGCATGTAGGGAATCCAGGAAGCTGTGGAAAGAGACGGCCAGCAGACAGGCAGAACTCACAACATGAAAGGAGATTTTTCAAGTAAGTTTATTTTGGCATAAATGTACTGTAGGCTGTGAACATATGTAGATGTCCTTTAACCACTTCCCGACCACCCGCCGCCTTTTTTACTGGGTGGCTCTCCTGCGCAAACCGACGTAGACCTACGTCGGTCGCGCGCGGGAAACTAGGGGGGCGAGCGCGCGCCGCCGGCTGCATGCACCCGCCCCCTCTCAGCAGCGGGGAAGCCGATGCACGGGTCATGTTACACCCATATTAACCATTTTAAGACTGCCCACCGCAGTTATATGCGGCAGGCAGCCGCTCCTGCGCAAACCGGCGTAGGTATACATTGGTCGCGCGCAGGGAGCTAGGGGGCGAGCATGCGCCGCCGTACTCCCGTCCCCACTTGTCAGCGGGGGAAGCTGATGCAGCAGGCAGGTGGCTCCGATTGCCGTCTGACACCCGCAATCGCTCCCCACTGAGAGAGAAGAACGGTCAGCTGTTGTAAACACAGCTGACTGTTCTTCACCCTGAAATGGTCATAGAGCCCCTGTGATCCTTCTATATAGGATCACATGTCTCTATGGTAATTTCAGAAGCCACCCCCCCCACAGTTAGAATCACTCCCCTAGGCTCACATTTAACCCCTTGATCACCCACAGGGTTAACCCCTTCCCTGCCAGTGTCATTATTACAGTAACAGTGCATATTTTTAGCACTAAACCCTGTAGTAATGTCACTGGTCTCCCCAAAAGTGTCAAAAATGTCAGTTAGGGGTCCGATCTGTCCACCGCAATGTCGCAGTCCCGCAAAAAATCGCAGATCGCCGCCATTACTAGTAAAAAAAAAAAAAACATAAAGATTACATAAATCTTTCCAGTTGTTAGTAGACGTGATAACTTTTGCGCAAACCAATCAAAATACAGTTATTGCGATTTTTTTACCAAAAATATGTAGCAGAAAACAAATTGGCTTAACCACTTTACCACTAGAGCATTTTGCTGTGTTACGTCTGGGCCACTTTTTGCGATTCGGCGCTGTGCGAATTTAACTGACAATTGCGCGGTCATGCGATGCCGTACCCAAACGAAATTTACGTCCTTTTTTTCCCACAAACAGAGCTTTCTTTTGGTGGTATTTGATCACCTGTGCGATTTTTACTTTTTGCGCTATAAACAAAAAAAGAGCGTTTATTTTGAAAAAATAATATTTTTAACATTTTTTTATATGAAATTCCCCCCAAAAGAGATGTAAAAACCAATTTTTTTTAAAATTTTTGGCCAATTTGTTTTCTGCTACCCATGTTTGGTAAAAAAAATCGCAATAAGCGTATTTTGATTGGTTTGCGCAAAAGTTATTGCGTTTACTAACTAAGGGAAAGATTTCTATCATTTTTGGTGTTTTTTTTTTTTTAACGAGTAATTGCGGCGATCTGCGATTTTTTTTTGCGGGACTGCGAAATTGCGGCGGACAGATCGGACCCTTGACTGACATTTTTGACACTTTTGGGGGTACCAGTGACATTACTGCAGTAATCAGTGCTATAAATATGCACTGTTACTGTAAAAATGACACTGGCAGGGAAGGGGTTAATTTTATTGGAGAGGGAGGGGTTAATGTATGCCTGGTGCTTACTGACGTGTGGGGGGGAGGTGACTGAGTGAGCCAGGGACAGATTGCAGGTTCAGCTATGCTGAACACTCCGATCTGTCACTCCCTGTCACTTAGGAGATCCGCCCGCTTGTGTTTACACAAGCGGGCGGATCTCCAAACTGGATTCCCCGACGATCGGTGCAGAGCAGCGGCGATCGCCGCCGCTCCTCCCCTGGCCCGACTCCCGCTGTGAATGAAAACAGCGGGAGCGAGCCTCCGGAGGCGCGCGAGCGCCGCCTACAGGGAAAGGAGTCCAGCGACGTAGGTCTACGTCGCTAGACGATAACGAGCCACTGTGCCGCAGTAGCAGCACAGTGGCTAGTGGTAAAGTGGTTAAAATGTTAAAACATTTAGACACATAGCAGAATGTGAAAAATATATATTTTTTTTTTCCAGAATTGTTGTTCTTTTTTTGTTTATAGCGCAAAAAAAAAAAAATCGCACAGGTGATCAAATACCACCAAAAGAAAGTTCTATTTGTGGGAAAAAAAGGACATCAATTTTTATTTGGGTACAGCGTCGCACGACCGCGCAATTGTCCGTTAGAGTAACGCAGTGCCGAATCGCAAAATATGGCCTGGTCAATAAGGGGGAAAATCTTCCGGTCCAGAAGTGGTTAAAGTGGCTGTAAACCTCAGACATGAAATATAAGCAAAGCATATCCCTCTATAGTGTGTACTTGTCTTAATTTAAGCCCCGTACACACGTAGCGATTGTCGGCCAAACGATCGGCCATCTTTTGTCCGGAGCTGTCCTGTCGGTTGAAAAGTACTAAAGACTGCACACGAATTTTGTCGGCCAACAACAGCCGACTGCAGAAGTGATGTCATGTGATGGTTAACTTTCCGTGTGTTTTTTCTTCTCTGAGCATGCCCAGTCTTGCTCATCTGCTGTCTGTCGGCCGAATTCTGTACTGACTGAGGAACAATCGGCCGTTCTGGTGTTAGCCAACAAAAATTTTAAAGCCTGCACACCAGATTCTGTTCCGCCGAAAAGTCGTATTCGGTTGTCGGAAGCATCATACTAACAAGCCGAAAATCGGCCGATCGGACGTTGGCCGAATATTTACGGCCGACAATCGCTACGTGTGTACGGGCCTTAAGAGCACTAAGTGTCATTTCTGTCTCCTGCTTTGTTCCTCTGCTATCAGCATGAGTCAGCATGAGTCTGACAAGTTTTCCTGACACCAAGAGAAAAAATGTGACAGAGGAGGGAGCTCCAGCTGATTGACAGCCTCAGCTCTGTTCCTGTGAGCTGTGTGAAGGGGGGTGTGTCTCTTCCCTCCAATCAGCTCTCAGAGCTCTCCTCACTGATTTTACTTTAGCTCTCCACCCCTTGATTTTCAGAGCTGGGGGATCCTGTGTACATTCTGCACTTTGAATGGATGTAGGGGAAAGACCGCTGTAGATCTGCCCCTCAAAGTGAGCCCTTAATCTTCCAGTTAAAGATCTAAAGGCAAAAACGAAACTATAGTCTGCATTTATACCTTCGCGTTAACATAATACGCATTTCGGAAATGGGCAAACAACATGCTACAAATGTGCTATAAACGCGTGATTGCAGTTCCATTATTTGTTAATGGCACCCCAAGCGTGGTTACAGGACATGCATTGTGCTGTGCGGTAAACGTGCTACAAACACGCCAAAACGCACATTGAAAAAACGTGTGATGATCCATGATGGGTTCTTTTGTGCGTTTGTCGCACATATTGAGTGGGTTGACCTATGCGCAATGCGTGGAAAAGCACGAAAAATGCGCAACGGGATATGAGCAAGAAAATGGCCTTACACGTGGTGGCTGCATTAGTTATCATATTTCAGCCAAGTATCTTGTTTGTGCTGAAAAGCGCGCTGGGCTACCTGGATCAGTTACTAGTCATGGGTGGGCGAATAAGGCGATGTCCCTCCAGTAGGGAGTGCCCAATGGTGGATACTGGCGGTAAACCCTTTTAGGGCTTGGGCTGCTTTGTTTTTGGTATGGCCTTAAGGGCATTTCCCACGTGTAGACTTGGGAAAAATAGGAAAAAAGGTGCACCAGATGTCCAGAAGAAAGCAAGTTTGATTGTAAATTAAGAGGCGTTTATTGAGAAAAGCAACACATATATTAAGCCAACACGTTTCGAGAGAAAAAGGCTCTCTCTTCTTCAGGGCTGTTGCTGTAGGCTATTAAATGGGAATGGTTCTTACGCTGCTTATATATTTGCAAAGTTTCAGAGGTAAAACTCACAAAGTGACAGCTGAGGTTCCTTGGATTGCTGCCCCTGAAACCTCAGCTGTCACTTTGTCAGATTTACCATCAAGCCTGCATTCTTTTGGACCCTTTTTCCTATTATACCATATTTCAGTAAAGGAATTTTTCAGCAAGTAGGGTTGGGGTGAGGGGGAAGATAGGAGGGGCAGCTGCCCTGGGCACGGCACATCATGCATTGTGTTGTGCGGTGAGCGTCGCACACCACCACATGCATGACCAGGGTCAGTAGCAGACCATGGCAGCCAGAGCACAGGGGTAGGAGAATGGGGGCACCAGAACACGTAGGGCAGTACACCCATCTACACCATGCATTAGGTCAGGGATCCTCAAACTATGGCCCTCAAGCTGTTGCAGGACTACACATCCCATGAGGCATTGTAAAACTGACATTCACGGACATGACAAGGCATGATGGGAATTGTAGTTCCTGAACAACTGGAGGGCCAGAATGGGAAGACCCCTGCATTATGTGCAGGGGAGGGGTTTGTGGATCTGCATCTTTGTTCTGGGCACTGGGCGAGACTGTCTTACCACTGTCAGCAAGTACAGTAAAAACTGTTGGTCCCAGGGGAGGACTGGGCCAGGGGGCAGGGGGGCAATTGCCCCCTGGGCCGCTCTGATGCCCCGTAAAAAGGCTGCACCGCTTCTGCCACAGACATGCCTAAAGGATTCTTGGTGAAGAGAAGTAAAAATTCCCTGCCGCTGACCTACTGAGTGCGTGATGAAGACAAGGACAGAGCGCAGGCCTCCCCCCCCAGCATGGATGGTGTAAACTATGTCTGAGCAGAGGCCGCTTCCATGCCCCACTGGAGACTCTACAGCCACAAGTTCGGCCAGTGAGTAGAGAGTAGCTGGAATGGAGCTTCAGCCTGGAATGGGGGTCAGGAGGAGGCCGGGAAGAGGGAGAGTGGGAGGGGGGCCGAGTCCCTGCACAATGGGCCTCTGATTTTTACTTGCCCTCTGGGCTGAAAGTTGCCAGTCAGCCCCTGGTTGGTCCTGCCAGAAATGCCCTTGTCACTTCCTGGGAATTAAATCACAAAAAATGGTATCAGCTTTCCAAGCTATCTTCTGTAAACTACAAATTTCTCTTCCATCGTTTAATGTACATGAAGAGAGGAGGATGTATTTGTAGTTCAAATCAGGAGAGCAGCAAGGTAGACAAAGCTGCGATTCAATCATAATGATCAAATCAGCAAACAATCAATATGCATACATAGCCTTCCAATCGATTCAAATTTGATATAGATTGGATTCGATCAGCCACGGCAAAAAATGATTGGTTGTATTTTGTCGATCAGCAGAACTGAGATGCTTTGTTCATGAATTAGATTGTACGTTGATCGATCATATTATAAGGTTTTATGGTGAAAACAGAAATGCGATTGATAACTTAGAATCATATCTTCCAAAAACCAATTGAAATCCATTTACTGTGTCTTTTATATTGATCAAATTAGTTGTCAACTATAGATGGGTTATTCCTATTGGAAGAGATCACTCAGAAAATAAATCGATTATTTTTGGAAACATGTATGGCCACCTTTAGATCTAGCGTCAACTTTGTGGGGACCTGCCTGATTTGATACTATTTCATTGGGTTGTTTAGGTTTGTCCCCATATTACATAGTTTTGGTAGATCTAAAGGCAGAGATTGTACAATCAGATTGTATAGTACATGGCTTTTTTTTTTTAGCAGGAACTTAGGGGAAGGCAGTTCTGGCACCTCTAGCACCGAATGTATGTAATGGCAAGGAGTGTTGGAGATTCCATTGATGCAGGCTGCTGGGCGTTCTTTTGTTGCTGTTGGGGATCTAATGTTGCTGTGGGGTCAATTGTTTGCTGGGGGATATTTTGTTGCAGGGAGGGATATATTGTTGCAAGGGGATCTATAATTGCAGAGGGGATCTATTGTTGCTAGGGGATATATTGTTGCCTGGGATCTCTTGCTGCTGGGGGATCTAGTGTTGTTAGGGAATCTAGTGTTGATGGGGGATCTATAGTTGCATGGGATCTATTGTTGCTGGGGGTATACATTTTTGCTATGCTGATCTATTGTTGCTAGGGGATCTATTGTTGCTAGGGTATCTGTTGGTGCTAGGGGGTCTAGTGTTGCTGGGGGGGTCTATTGTTGCTTGTGGATCTATTGTTGCTGGGGATCTATTGATGCTGTGGGATCTATTGTTGCTGGGGGATCCAGTGTTGATGGAGGATCTATAGTTGCAGGGGATCTATTGTTGCTTGGGGATCTATTGTTGCTAGGGTATCTATTGTTGCTTGGGGATCTGTTGTTGCTGGGGGATCTATTGTTGCTAGAGCATCTGTTGTTGCTAGGGCATCTAGTGTTGCTGGGTGATCTATTGTTTCTGGCTGCAGGGGATCTATTATTCTGTTTTTCTTTTTATCACTAACAAATTCCATTCACATTATTTAGCACCACAAAATGATACTTGGTTCTGTATTCTCTAAAACGTTGGTACTGGGAGGTGGGTAGGGGGTAGAACCAATTTATGGGGAGCTTAAAGGGGTAATAAACACAAAACATTTATTACGGTATATTGCAGCTTACCAATTCTTAGATATGATGGCTGCATTTGTTTTCTTTTTAGACTTTCTTCCCTTTTTATCATCTGGTGATCCAGCCAGTAAGTCTATTGTTTTTCAAAAGAGCAGATGTAGCATGTTAGGGGGTTGAGACAAAAAATTTAGCACCAGATGGGTGCTTACAATAATCAGCTTTAATTATTTTTGCAAAAGCATTATCCCAAAAGAAAAAAACAACTGTTTGCTCTATCTGTTCATAAAGTGTAAGCTGGAGGTTGGCTTTAGTTTGTTAGTGCATCTAAATCTGCTAGTACATCTAACACTACCCTCCTCCAGACTGACAATGCTGCTGTCCAGAGTTGTCCCCTGTGCTCCTTCATCCAGAGTGGAGGCACTCTAATAAAGGAGGTGTGTTACTGGCTGGATCACCAGGTGAAAACAGAGAGAAAAAAGCCTAAAAAAGAAAGCTAATGCAGCCACCACATCTAGTGATTGGTGAGCTGCAATATACTGTATTACACCCTTTAGATTGTAAGCTCCACGGGTCAGGCCCTCCTATTCCTTTTGTATTAAACTGTGTTGTAACTGTACTGTCTCCCTTTATAATGTAAAGCGCTGCGCAAACAGTTGTCACTATATAAATCCTGTATAATAATAATAATAAGAAGAAGAATATGGGATAGATAGATAGAGAGATAGATAGATAGATAGATAGATAGATAGATAGATAGATAGATAGATAGATAGATAGATAGATAGATAGATAGATAGATAGATAGATAGATAGATAGATAGATAGATAGATAGATAGATAGATAGATAGATAGAATGGATGGATAATAATATATATAACTCCTGTTTAGTAATAGTGTATATATATATATATATATATGTATATAAAATTATAATAAGTATATCGTAAAGATAATAATAATAATAATAATAATAATAAAGAATATAATAATAATAAAAATAATAATAATAATATATATATATATACAGTATTACTAAACAGGAGTTATATATAGTATGTATATGTATATATATATATATATATATATATATATATATATATATATATATATCTATAAAAATAATTTTGGGTTCTGGATTTAATGCTGCTTTAAGTTTTGATTGGTGCTGCTTTAAGTTTGATTGTATCAAACTGTGTTGTAAATTGTGCTGTCCCCCTATTTTATTGTGAAGCGCTGTGCAACCAGTTGGCACTATATAAATCCTATATAAATCCTGTATAATAATAATAATATTAATAATAATATGGGATAGATAGATGTATAAAAATATATATATATATTATATATATATATGTATATATATAGATACAGTATGTATATACTATATCTATATATATGTATAAATTTACTGTACGTATATATATAATATTTTTTGGTTTTGGGTTTAATACTGGCTCTAAGTTGGCCAGGGTGTAAAATATCCCCCCTATTCCTTTTGTATTGAGCTGTATTGTCGATTGTGCTGTCCCCCTATTTAATTGTAAAGCGTGCGTAATCTGTTGGCACTATATAAATCCTAAATAAATCCTATATAATAATAATAATATTAATAATAATATGGGATAGATAGATGTATAAAAAAAAATATATATATATAGATATAGATACAGTATGTATATACTAGATATATATATATATATATATATAAATTTACTGTACATATATATATATATATATATATATAATATTTTTTGGTTTTGGGTTTAATACTGGCTCTAAGTTGGCCAGGGTGTAAAATACCCCCCCTATTCCTTTTGTATTGAGCTATTGAGCTGTATTGTCGATTGTGCTGTCCCCCTATTTAATTGTAAAGCGTGCGTAATCTGTTGGCGCTATATAAATCCCGTATAATAATAATAATAATAATAGTAATAATAATTAGCAGCAATGAGATGCTTTGGTCAAGAATCCAATTGTAATTCGATTGATCAGATAATGAGAGCACATAGCAGAAACAGAGATACGATCGATAATATACGATCGTATCGTTCCAACTATCAATCAAATCCAACTATCAATTGATTGGGTTGTCGACTATAGATCGATTTAGAAGAGATGTCGGTCAGATCATTTATCGAATGTGCCACCATACATTGTACAGAGATTGTATGGTGTATGGGCAGCCTAAGGGTTCATGGACTGTAGTTTAAACAATGCTGGTTAATGGCCAACAAGGGCCGGCTATGCAATACTTAGAATACAAGAGGGCGACTGCATAGGGGGAGCTGGTTTATAGCAAGGCAGCCATTGTGTGTAATGTATAGAGATCTCCATCTTTCCATGAATGTCCATGTAGGAGAAGACGGTGCCTGGTGGATGTGTGTACACAGACAGCTCCAGATCCTGTGTCCTACATCCCCATCCCCGCAGGATTCCATCCCTGCTCTTCTACTCATCCCCCTCCTTCTCCTCTGTGGGGAGGCAGAGCACAGAGATCCTGCATCAGCACCAGACACACAGCATCCCTGGCTCTCCATCATCCATCAGAGTGGGATACCGGAGGTGGGGTGCGGGGACAAGCCAGGGGGACAAGATCATTGTAGGGTGGGCTGGAGCAGAGACCTTTGTAACGGTGCAGAAGGAGGAGAGGGGGAGGAGAGGTGGAGAACAGGAGGTGGTGGTGGTGGCGACAGAAAAAGAAGAGAAAGGGGGGGGGGGGAAGATGCAGCCGGTTTCCACCTGAAGACATAGAAGAAGGAGCACCGGAGGGGGGTGACGAGAGCCCCAATCAATCTTGCACAGTGGAGTAAAGGTAAGACTTGTTTTTCATGAAAACGTTTGGCCGGAGCGGCGTTTTGGATGAGGGGGGGGGGGGGGCTGCACGTTGGGTCTTGTATTGGCAAAGAATGCAGCAGATTTGCTGGCCATAGTGACAACAGAAGGGGTGTTGAGGATCCTCAGGGTGGAGGGCAGTGTTAACCTTTAAACTGCCAGGAGCGATGGCCCCCATAGGATCATCTTTGATGGTAGCCCAGGTATTGCTAGAAATCGCAGCGTCTTTTTTTTTTATTTTTTGCAGTAGTTACCTTTTTGTTGGCCAGCGGAGGAGTCCCTTTTGGTCAACAAATAAATAGCTATTTTGTGCTTGGTAGGCTTTGTGATTGTCAGTTCTGCTATTCCGGCACCTATCCCATGGGTCCATTCCTCATGCGCTGTAATTGCTTTTCCTATTCATTATGATACTTCAACCATTTGCATCCTGAATTCTGCCCCGGGGAGCAGACAGGATTGTGCCCCCCCCCCCCCCCATATAAAAGCGATGCCTTCAAAGATCCAGGCCTGCACCTGGTCAGCTGTTGGTAAATATCATTTTATTCTTCTCTACCAATGTATCCTGATCAGTTCATTGTATTTATTTACCTCTGTTTGTCACATCCTGTGATGTCACAGCTGATCCCAGGCATGCTTTTCCTACATCTTGACATCATCGAACCTAACCACACCCCTTGGCAGAGAGATGCCACATTATAGTACATCAGGGATTTTTTTTTTTTTTACCCTCCATGCAGAAATAATGTCTGATTCATAGCCTTGTGGTTGTGTTCTAAGGTGCAGATGTCTTTCCAGTTAGTGCTTTCCCCTCTGCCTGTGGGGTTAATTTTTGGCTGTCGCACCTTCTGCACTGTGGAGTCTCACTCCTCTCTGTGCATTCCACCCATCCTTTCCTTCTCTTCCAACTTTTTATTACTCCTCTCACACCGACATAGTTACAAAATGTTCCTGGTTTCCAGTTATCCTTAGAAAATCTTCCTGGAGATAGCTCTGATTTGGGGCACTGATCTCTTTCATGGTGAGTAAAGATGTAAAGCAGGGGTGCCAAACTGCATTTCATCATGGGCCGCATTAGCAGTATGGTTGCCCTAAAAGGACCAGTTGTATCTGGGATACGATACGTTAAAGGTTCTGGGTTCAAGAGTACATTATGTACAGTGTGCAGAACTCACAATTATGCGATATACAGTGTGCTGTGTACAGAGTGCAGGGTTCAGAAGTGCACTATGCATAGAGTGCAGGTTTCAGGAATGCATTACGTACAAAGTTCAGGGGTGTGCTGTGTACAGAGTGCAGGGTTCAGGAATGCATTATGTACAAAGTTCAGGGGTGTTCTGTGTATAGAGTGCAGGGTTCAGAAGTGCAATATGCATAGAGTGCAGGGTTCAGGAATGCATTACGTACAAAGTTCAGGGGTGTGCTGTGTACAGAGTGCAGGGTTCAGGAATGCATTACGTACAAAGTTCAGGGGTGTGCTGTGTACAGAGTGCAGGGCTCAGAAGTGTGCTATGCATAGAGTGCAGGGTTCAGGAATGCATTACGTACAAAGTTCAGAGGTTTGCTGTGTACAGAGTGCAGGGTTCAGAAGTGCACTATGCGTAGAGTGCAGGGTTCAGGATTCAGGAATGCATTACGTACAAAGTTCAGGGGTGTGCTGTGTACAAAGTACAGGGTTCAGAAGTGCACTATGCATAGAGTGCAAGGTTCAGGAATGCATTACATACATAGTTCCGGGCGGTGCTGTGTACAGAGTGCAGGGCTCAGAAGTGTGCTATGCGTAGAGTGCAGGGTTCAGGAATGCATTACGTACAAAGTTCAGGGGTGTGCTTTGTACAGAGTGCAGGGTTCAGGAATGCATTACATACAAAGTTCAGGGGTGTGCTGTGTACAGAGTGCAGGGTTCAGAAGTGCGCTATGCGTAGAGTGCAGGGTTCAGGAATGCATTACGTACAAAGGTCAGGGGTGTGCTGTGTACAGAGTGCAGGGTTCAGAAGTGCACTATGTGTAGAGTGCAGGGTTCAGGAATGCATTACGTACAAAGTTCAGAGGTTGGCTGTGTACAGACTGCAGGGTTTAGAAGTGCACTATGCGTAGAGTGCAGGGTTCAGGAATGCATTACGTACAAAGTTCAGGGGTGTGCTGTGTACAGAGTGCAGGGTTCAGGAATGCATAACGTACAAAGTTCAGGGGTGTGCTGTGTGCAGAGTGCAGGGTTCAGAAGTGCACTATGCATAGAGTGCAGGGTTCAGGAATGCATTACATACAAAGTTCAGGAGCACACTGTGTACAGAGTGCAGGGTTCAGAAGTGCACTATGCGTAAAGTGCAGGGTTCAGGAATGCATTACGTACAAAGTTCAGGAGTGCGCTGTGTACAGAGTGCAGGGTTCAGAAGTGCGCTATGTGTAGAGTGCAGGGTTCAGGAATGCATAACGTACAAAGTTCAGGGGTGTGCTGTGTGCAGAGTGCAGGGCTTAGGGGTGCGCTATGCACAGTGTGCAACACCAATTACCTCCCCAAAGCTTCCTTGAATCTCTCTCCTACCTTGCCTGGCTCTAGTACCTCCCTTTGTAGGCAGCTTTGCTTCACCTTGCAGGGAGCAGAAGCGGAGGGTGAAACTTGGAGGTGGCAGAACGGAGTTCCGCCAAATTCCGGCTGCAAAACTGGGTGCGAGGGCCACATGACAAGGCCTGGAGGGCCAGATTTGGCCCGCGGGCCTTGTGTTTGACATATGTGATGTAAAGTGAACCTGCGGCCAGGCTATGGACATTATTTACATATTCCTAACTCTTAGCTGACACCAGTAGCTGGCCCCTTATTTGGGCCGTGATAGCCGAGGCTAGCAGGAAGTAAGAATCATGCCCACACCATTGGGAGCCAGTCTTACCAAATTGTCGGTAGTTGACTGTGAGCTGTGTCAGCGACAGCTCGGTCACAGTTCTGAAGGTGCTGGTGGAGTGCGCCCTTAAACGACACAGTGATGCATTTATGCCGAGGCTGGGCGTTAAAGTCCACCCGCTTTGCAGCTGCATATATGTTGCTTTCATATTTAAAACAAGCCCTCACTGACCATGGTTGTGCGACGCTGTACCCTAATAAAATTGATGTCCTTTTTTACCCACAAATAGAGCTTACTTTTAGTGGTAATTGATCACTTCTGCAATTTTTATTTTTTGCGCTAAAAACAAAAAAGAGCGACAATTCTGAAAAAAAAAACAGCAATATTTTTTACTTTCTGCTATATAACATTCCCCCCCAAAAAATGTAAAAAAACTAAATTTTTCATCATTTTAGGCAAATATGTATTTTGCTACATATTTTTAGTAAAGAATATCACAATAAGAGTATATTGATTGGTTTACGCAAACGTTATCGCGCCTACAAACTAGGGGAAAGTTTTATGTCATTTTTATTTATTTATAAATTTTTTACTAGTAATGGCGGCGATCAGCGATTTTTAGCAGGACTGCGACATTGCGGCGGACAGATCGGACCCCTGACTGACATTTTTGACACTTTTGGAGGGACCAGTGACATTACTACAGTAATCAGTGCTAAAAATATGCATTGTTACTGTACTAATGACACTGGCAGGGAAGGGGCTAACATCAGGGGCGATCAAGGGGGTAAATGTGTTCATAGGGGGTGCTTTCTAACTGTGGGTGGATGGGCTTGCTGAATGAACACAGAGATCTGTGTTCCTAAATAAGAAGAATCCCTGTGTTCAATACTGACAGAACAGCAGCAGACTGCTATTCTGTCTCCACGGGGAGCCATCACGGGTGCCTGGTGAACATCGCGGCCGCCGGACCCGCTGAATGGCTCCCCCCTGTGGCCAATCAGGGAGTGTGTGCTATCCCACTAGCAGTCCCGCGAAACGACGTACAGATACATCGTTTCGCGGGAGAGAGCCGACGTGCTGCAGTATAAGTACGGCATCTGGTCGGCAAGCGGATAAAGTGGTTCTAAAGGCTTGTTTTTTTTTGGGGGGCCCCCACTGGCACTTCTGACCCCTCCCCCTCCCCCTTGCTGAGTGCCCCCAGATTAAGCTGCTTGCTTTGGGGGCACTCGTGCGTGCTGGCTCCTGAGCCGCCTCTGTGTGTCTATGGGACACAAAGAGCGTGGCTCAGTCCCATCCCCCGCTCCCTCCTCATTGGCTGTGATTGACAGGATCAGGAGTAAAAATCCTGGTAGAGCCTGAGCTCTCATGCACATAGCTGGATCGGGGTCAGGCTCAGGTAAGTATTGGGGGGGTTGTGGGGGGAGTGGCATCCTGAAGATTTTTTACCTTTATGAATAATGCATAAAGGTAAAAAACTTTCAGACTTTAGAAATACTTCAAAGCAGAAGAACTGAAGTACTTCAAGTCATTCTCTCAACCGCCTAGTTCACTTTGCTCCCCCCTCCCAGCAGTGATGCAACAGCCTTTTAATCACCATAGCAGCCATTCTCAACCAGGGTTCCATGGAATCCAGGGGTTCCTCCAGAGGTTGCTTGGGCTTCATTGAGCTGTGGCTGATTGACCTTTCATCTAAAGGTGCCTGCATGGTTCTGGATCCAATGGCAGCATCATGACAGCTCTCTTAATGGCGGCATTCTGATCAGAACTGTAAAGGGGACATTCTGCCACGTGACCACCAATGTAAGGGGCATTCTTCCCACAGACCCCTAAGGAATGCATTTTAACAGAGGTTTCTTAAGACCTGAAAAGTATTTTGGGGTTCCTTTGGGTAAAATGTTGAGAAAGCTGCTTTAATGTAAACACAGAACAAGAAGAGCTGATTTGCAAAGAAAACTACGTCAGCATCTTCAGTTCTGCTGCTGTGAAAATTTATGGATGAACTGCTCCACAATACCTGCAGCTAAACAGGTTAGTGAGGGCTTGTTTTAAAGCTCATTTACTTTAGGCTGAGAATAAGTAAATGCTTGAATGTCTGTAGCCTGGCCTAAGGTTTGTTTTAAGACCTAAATCAGAGGTGTTAAACTCTATTTCATCGCTGGCCACATCAGCATTATGGTTACCCTCAAAGGGCCGGTTGCATCTGTAAGACTAGATGTCAAGAGCACCCCACACCCCCCCCCCCCCTAAAATCAGATGTCAAGAGCTACCCCCACCATCAGAAATCATGGGTCCCCCATACTCACTTCACAGTAAACCCAAGGCCATCTTACCAAATGGGCACACTGGGAAGTTGCCCAGGGGCCCCACTTGCCTGGGGGGCCCCACATGCCCAGCGACCCAGCCCCAGCTTGGGCCGTGGAGGGGCAGCCCACAACTGCAGGAATGCCTGTCCGCCTCAACAGGCACACACAGGACAGTCGAGTCTGACTCACGTCCGTGTGTGTGTTCCCCAGACCCAGCCACCAAACTTGGAAGCTGTCACTAGCCTGGCACTGCTGTACCAATAAATATCGCCTTATCGATAATTTCCATTTTTTTTCTTGTGGGTGATTGTGTAGGCGGGCCCCAGTGCACTGCATTGCCCGGGGCCCTTTATTGCTCATAAGATGGCACTGAGTAAACCCCCCTTACCATGTGCTGCTGCCAGGAAAAAGCTAGGGGCAGCACAGTGAAGCAGAGAATGCAGGGTCTGGAGGAGGACGAGAGGAAGGCTGGAGTCAGCTGCCAGAGTTTGAATGCTGAGACCAGGGGAGGCAGGGATAAAGCATGCCACAGAGAGGCGCAGGATCTCTAGGAGCAGTTCTGTCCTCCTCTCTGCTGCCAACTGCTAAAACATGGTGGGGACAGAGATGAGGATAGGTGTGAGGGCCACATGAAATGGCCTGGCGAGCCAGATTCGGCCCCCGGGCCTTGTGTTTGACACCTGTGACCTAAATATTTCTACTCCTTCTCAAAATGACAGTTTTAAGCCCAAAATGCAAAAACAACCACAACATTTTTCATGGTGGAGATACTGAATTTCATTTTAGATCTTAGCAGAAAATTTAGGTAAATGTAATTCTTTGATATTCAATGATATCAACAGTTCCTGATTTTTTAAACTCAGTTTTGCCATTCCAGAGACCATGGTTGGTCTTTAACCACTTGCCGACTGCCTAACGACGATTTACGTCAGCAGTCAGCCCCTCACAGGCAAAGCGACGTTGGTCTACGTCACTAGCCTGTGAGGCTCTAGGGAGCGAGCGCGCGATGCCGGAGGCGAGCTCCCACTCGCTCACGGACCCCCCGGGCGTGTGCCCGGTGGACCCGATGTCCGTCGGGCACTCGCGATTGTCCGTTACAGCGGGAGAATGGCAGGCGGCTAATGTAAACACAGCCGCCTGTCATTCTTTCCTGTGTAAGAATAGTGATCATACGGTTCTGCCGTATGTAGGACCGTTGATCTCTGTTCTTACACCTCAAGCCACATCCAATCACAGTTAGAAGCACACCCCTAGAGACACACTTAACCCCTCCCTCTCAAAAAAAGTTAACCCCTTCACTGCCAGTGTAATTTTTACAGTAACAGTGCATATGTATAGCACTGATTACTGTAGTAATGTCACTGGTAACCCCAAAAGTGTCAAAAATGTCAGTCAAGGGTCCGATCTGTGCGCCGCAATGTTGCAGTCCCGCAAAAAAAAAAAACACAGATCGCCGCTATTACTCGTTAAAAAAAAAAACAACAAAAATGACAAAAATCTTTCCCTTTGTTAGTAAACGCAATAACTTTTGCGCAAACCAATCAAAATACGCTTTTTGCGATTTTCTTTACCAAACATATGTAGCATAAAACAAATTTGCCTAAAATGTTAAAAAATTTAGATTTTTTACATTTTGTTTTTTTTGGGAATTTCATATAAAAAATGTGAAAAATATTGTTATTTTTTGCAAAATTGACGCTCTTTTTTTGTTTATCAAAAAATCGCACAGGTGATCAAATACCACCAAAAGAAAGCTCTGTTTGTGGGGAAAAAAAGGACGTCAAATTCGTTTAGGTACAGCGTCGCACGACCGCGCAATTGTCCGTTAAAGTCACGCAGTGCCGAATCGCAAAATAGGCCCTGGTCAGGAAGGGGGGTAAAATCTTCCGGCGCTTAAGTGGTTAAAATGCAATCCTTTGTTTGTTAGAATTCAGTTTATGAAATACATTGTGGAAGGACTGTAGAGCTCGGTTCCGGTCTAAGCCGGGATTAATAGTAGCTATTATACATACACTGTTACAGCAACATTGTCCCTGGAAATGATGTTAAAGTATGAGAAATCTGCTACGTAGTTGTCTCCTCTGGTTTTCCTTTGCGCTGTCTGATCTCTTTTTCTGCTCCCCTAGCACTGCTCCTCTACCTTCCTCCTTGTCTTCCATGGCTTTCTGCCTAATCCCTTGAAGTGTTTGTTTCCCATAACTAATATGTATTCCTGTCTATTCCTGTTATTGACTCACCGCTCTGTTTTCTCTTTGCTATTTTTGTGACTCCAGTCCGTTCTCTTTAACGTTCCTCATCTTAGTTGTTTAGTCATCTCTCTTGTCTTTCTTCGAAGCTCACCTTACCCCAAGCCATCCTCTACTACTGTCCTGACTTCTGCTAGAACTCTGCAAGCAGTTGGCTGTTATATGGTTTATTTCCAGTGATTGACATCACTGAATTAATGAAGCAGTGTGAGCTGTGAATTAGTAATCTGTACAGGAGTTTACAAAGGCCTCCTTACTGAGAATACAGCGAGACAAGGAGCCGAAATGAGCACATAGTTAATAAAGACAGATTAGAGCCCCAAAATAAGAAATCGTAAGCCAGTGCCTGTGGCTTAACTCTTCGATCTAAATGTAAATGATTAATTCCTGAGAATTTCTGACTGTCCCTTTTTTTTTATAGAAACTGCACACCCTGCACATCAATAAATACAGCGTATGTAAACGCTGAAAAATGATCTTCTCTTATTTGCTCCCTTTTGGTCTGATACAGATTATACCATAAAATACCATTTTAACGCGTTTCATTATGTCTTATAAGTGCAAGAAATATCTGTTGATCTTTCTCGAAATCTCGTAAGATGATAACTTCCTGTGCTATCTGCCTGTGGGGCGTTCTCATCAGATTTCACTGAGGACTACAGTACACCTCCCTCTTATGTTATGGACAGGGGAGGACTGGGCCTGGGGGCAGGGGGGCAAATGCCCCCTGGGCCATTCTCATGCCCTGTAAAAAGGCTGCACTGCTTCCAGGGCCGTCTTGAATATTAATTGGACCCTGGGCAAACTTTTTCTTGGGCCCTCCCGAATGCACTTATCAGCTATGTGCGAGCAGTGCGGGCTCAAGTGGAAGCTGCCTTGGGCCCTCCCGAATCCACTTATCAGCTATGTGCGAGCAGTGCGAGCTCAAGTGGAAGCTGCCTTGGGCCCTCCCGAATCCACTTATCAGCTATGTGCGAGCAGTGCGAGCTCAAGTGGAAGCTGCCTTGGGCCCCATAACAATGACTGGGCCCAGGGCAGCTACCCCTTTTGCCCTGTGTTAAAGACAGCCCTGACTGCTTTTGCTACAGACATGACTAAAGGATTCCTGGTGAAGAGAAGTAAAAAGTCCCTGCCACTGCCCTACTGTATGCAGGTTGAAGACCAGGACAGAGCACAGGTCTCCCCTTCCCCCCCAGCATGGATGGTGTAAATAAATTGTGTCTGCGCAGAGGCCGATTTAATGCCCCACTGGAGACTCTCCCCCCCCCCCCCCCCGGCCAGCCCCTACCAAACTGTCCCAGCTACCCCCAACTGCCCCCTGCTGGCCAGATTGGAAACCAGGATTCAGCCGGTGAGTAGAGAGTACCTGGAACAGGGCTTCAGCCTGGAATGGGGGTCAGGAGGGGGGGGGGGGTCGGGAAGAGGGAGAGTGGGAGCGGGGTCGAGTCGCTGCACCATGGACTTCTGGTTTGTACTTGAAACTTGCCAGTCTGCCCCTGGTTATGGAGAAGAGGAGAGGGGGAGCGTTCTGTAGTCCTGTCCTAGGGTGACAATGCTAACATAGATACAGTACAGTCAAAAAATCTTTGTCACCCTTGGACAGACAGGGGTCGTTTTACTAAAACTTGAGATTGTAAAATCTGGTGCCGCTGCGCACGGTAGCCAATCAGCTTGTTCAATTAAGCTTTGACAACAAAAAAAATGGAAGCCGATTGGCTCCCATGCACAGCTGTACCATATTTTGCATTCTCCAGTTTTAGTAAATCAACCCCTAAAGTGTGTTACTGGGAGGATCATTAGATGAAAAAAAAGCCTGAACAAAGAAAACAAATGCAGTCACCACATCTAAATATCAATATAAAATGTTTGTTCTTCATACGCTTTACCATTCTTCTTGTTTCCCTCCCCCTGGGTCACCTGCATGAAAAAATATAGAATAAGTAGCACAATGGACAAATAGGATATGGAAAGTGCAACCAATCTAATTTTATTTTAATCACTAAAACAGTGCACTAGGCATCCTGATCTGTTCGTATAATCTTCTGCGCTGTACACATTGTTTGGGAATAAACCTGAAATAATAAGGGAGAACTTGATTGGATAGGTAACACTCAAATGTATTGATCTGTGTATGTTTAAAGTGGCTGAAGGTTTTAGTGTGCAGCTCTTCCCACCCGTATACTTACCCAAGCTCGATCAGGATCCAGCAATGTGCACGAGAGCGGCTCCTCTCCCGGGCTTCTGCTACCTGATTGGCTGAGAGACAGCAGCCGGAGCCACTGGCTTTTGCAGCTGTCAATCACAGTTCACAGCCAGTAAGGAGGAAGCAAGGGCAGGGGCAGGGCCGAGCCCCGTTCTGTGTGTCTTATAGACATACAAAGTGGGGCTTCGAAGCGAGCACGCACGAGTGCCCCCATAGCTAGCAGCTTGCTCTGGGGTCACTCCAAGAAGAGTAGGGGCCAGAAGCAATGGTGGGGGACCCCAGAAGAGAAGGATGGAGGCTGATCTGTTAAAAACCATTACACAGAGAAGATAAGTATAACATGTTTGCTATTAAAAAAAAATACCTTTATTATCACTTTAAGGCCCCTTTCACACAGGCAGACCGTTCAGATCCGCCTGTCCGTTTTTTTGGCGGATCTGAACGGACACCCCATGCATTCCTATGGGGCATCGGATGTCAGCGGAGACATGTCCGCTGACATCCGATCCGTCAAATCTGGACTGATGGAAACCCAATTTTCCATCCGTCCAGCGGATCGGATGGGATCAGATGAAAACGGACAGACGGTCTGTTCCCATTTGATTAACCCATAGAGATGCATGGGGACCTGACAGCTGTGTCTCTGCACACAGCGCGGAGACACAGCTGTCATCCTGCTCAGCGGGGGATCGGTGGATCGACCTCCTGCTGAGAAAAACGGAGTCGGCGTGACAGATTCCGTGTGTGAAAGTGGCCTGAGGTTAAATCCACACCTGCCCAACACTGATTACATGTGAGAGCACCTGGGGGGGGGGGGGGTGCCCAGCGATTAGCTGTAGGAGGCAGCCCTATTGAAAACAGCTGATTGCAGCTGATCACATGTAATCACTCATGCAGCGATTAGCTGTGATTGATCGGTCCTGGACACCATAGGCGTGCGCACAGGGTGTGCCAGGTGTGCCTGGGCACACCCTAATCATCCTATGTGGCGCAGATTCCCCCTGTTTAGACCCTAAAAATATTGTAAAAAAAAATAATAAAAATAAATAAAACTAAAAAAATAATTTAAAAATATTAATGAAAAAAAAAATACAGTCACCATCCACTGCCCTACTGACACCAATCTCTGCCTACGAACACGGTCAGTATATATACACATACACACACATATGTGTTTGAGCTTTGGGGTGCACACCCTAATGCAATAGGCTGCGCACAACTATGCTGGACACAGACAGTCCACACATTGCTTCCAATGGGACTCTACTGCAGCTAATGACCAGGAACCCCCACTAGGGTTCTCTCATGTGACAAGTGCTGGGCCCATTCACAGGTATGAATGTGGCCTGAAGGGAAAGTATAGCATAATATTTTTAGTGGTAACAGTACATTTATTTCATTTGTTTACAGGTTTGACCTAAATTTTGAGATTTCTAGATTAGCCACTAGAGGGAACACTCAGAGGCTTAATAGAATCACTCTTTTTCTCTTAACAGCTTTCAAAATATCAGCCACATAGGGAGTGCATTATTGCAATGAGTCAGCTGACTCATCGACTTGTATTGTAAGAAGTAGCAATAAAGCAAAACCTTTGTGTAGCACTACTTAGTGGAAAGCAGAACCAATATAACTGTACCATGTACATACTTTATTTTAAATTATATACAGAAACAAAGCTTTTCAAATATTGAAACGCGTTGATGGGATTATTTCTCTAAGTGTCACTAAACCCACATCATAAAAACCAGCAGTAAATGGTTTATTACATGCTGGTCATACTCACTCAGTCCCTATGAGATTCCCTTTCTGTAATCTGCAAAAAAACCTGGTTAATCCTGCTGCTCTCTATCTCCACCTTCTGTTCATGTCCCCAATTCAGCTAAGGGTTTTGCAGCTGTGTTGGCAACTCCGCACATGCTCAGTTTTGGACCCTGAGCATTTCCTACCTATCACATCTGAGCAGCCTTTATGACTATAGAGTCACACAAATGGGCGTATACACAGTGGTATACGCCCATTTGTGTGACTCTATGCCCACTGGTAAGCTAAACACAATGGGGGTGGGATATCACATGTCGATTATTGGAGGCTTCACCTCCCGCTTATTCTAAGACACAGGCTGGAGGGGTGTGACACAGCCTGTGACTGGCAGAAATCTTCACACACCATGTTATTGCCAAAAAATAATAAAGATCTGATTACAGATATACATTTGTATGACAATTTATAACAATTTATTCATAATATTTTTTTATTTTTACTTTGTATTCCAAAGGCTGTTTTTTCTTTAAATTTGAATTATTTATTTTTACTTTGTATTCCAAAGGCTGTTTTTTTTTTTTGTTTTTTTTATTATTATATATTTTAACTTCGTATTCCAAAGGCTGTTTTTTTTTTTAATTATTTATTTTTCCAAAGGCTGTTTTTTTTATTTTATTTTTAAGGCTCCGTTCACATCTAGGCGTTTTTGGGGCGTTTTTCTGCTCTAGGATCAGCTCTCAAAACGCCCAACAAGACAAATCCTATTCATTTCAATGGCCCCTGTTCACATCTGAGCGTTTTGACGCTGTATACAAAACGCCCAACGCTCAAAAAAGTACATGAGCTTCTTTTTGGGCAGATTACAGGCGTTTTCCATTGATCTCTATTCAATCTAAAAACGCCTGCACAAAAATCGCGGTAAAAATCGCAGTAAAATCGCGGTAAAAAACGCGCGAAAAACGCTACGCTCAGGTGTGAATGTAGCCTAACATGTGACCAGCAGCGGAGGACTAGATGCTCCTCCTGCTTATGTTTCCCTGCAGACAGGCTGGGTAAAATCTGGGTCATGTGACAGCTGTATATCATTTAGGAAAAAGGTAATTAGATGTTTTTTTTATAATTAAAATGATTTCTAGATTGTAAGCTCTAACGAGCAGGGCCCTCTACTTCCTCCTATTTTGAACTGTATTGTAACTGTATTGTCTTCCCTCACATTGTAAAGCGCTGCGCAAACTGTTGGCGCTATATAAATCCTGTATAATATAATAATTACAGTGCCATCATCAACATAAAATAATAGAAGGGACAATGTAAATTAAACAGTGTGTGTTTAATATTATTTTAACAATTTTTGGAATGAGTTTTTTGGACTCTACTCATCAAGTTGATATATCCGGCGTTGAAGCTGAATATTTTGGTTATTACCAGCTTAATGGTGAATTTCCAGTTTATCCAGTATATCTAGTTTAGATTTTTCTAGTTCCTTTACTCTTCTGTCTGTGTGGGCTACTTCACTCTTACGAATTGTCATCGTTTCCGCCTCCATTTACTACTCCAGGTCTGACCTCGTGGGTAGAGAGCAGATGTAAGCTTGTAGTTCAGAATTATCTTCATCCATGATGGGGTTGGGCGAGTGGAGACCTGAGAGGAGAGAGCCGGTGTAGGTGGAATGCTGTAAAAGGGAGCCCCAATTATGTGTAGGTGAGTCCTATAATGATGGTGTGTCAGTTCAGGTGCCGCTGACGTCCCAAAGTTAGTTGCTCCAGGGGGAAGTGAAGTCTACGGAAAATACTTAAAAACTAGTTGTAACTCCTGGGACATGTGTCCACCAAAGATGGGAGTCAGCTTGAGGTTCTTCTTGTACCCCATAATGGTGGTGGATAGCCATTTAATGGTAGTAAAAGTGCCTGAATAAGCCTGAGGACAGGGATCTGTAATAACTAGTATTTTTGTGTTGTTCATTAGATGCCCAAAAATATGTGTCTCGCTTTCGGTGTTAATAGCAACCCCAAACAGGAAAAGCAAGACACCAAGAAATATGCATATGCGTGACACCACGCTATAACGTCATGATGTCACAGATATTGTGTGAATGGGGGCTAAGGCTCCATTCACACTAGCGCGACTTGTCAGGCGACTTGTCAGCCTGACAAGTCGCGGTCCCTCGCGGTCCATGCAGTGCTACAGGACCCGTTCTAATAGGAGCGACACAAGTCGCTCCAACTTAGAAAAAGGGTCCTGTACTACTTCGGGGCGACCTCGGAGCGACTTGCATAGACATTCATTATATGAAGTGCGTGCAAGTCGCGCCGAAGTCGCGGTGAACGAGACTTCACAGGTCGCCCCCGAAGTCGTGCACAAGTCGTGCCGCTGCAATGTGAATGCGGTCTCAAAGTTTTGTTTTCATCTACGATTGCTTTTGTACTTTGTATAGACATTGTTTGTTTTTTTTGTTTTTGTTTTTTTTACAAATAAACATTCTGAATTGTCTATTTTCTAAAGAAACAACACAGCATGAGCTGTATTTTAGGCTCCGTTCACATGTCAGTGTATGGATCGCGGCGCGATTCCGCCCGCGATCCGGAGATTATTGCAAATCGCGGGACGCCTGTGCGTTGGCCGTGATTTGCAATAGCCCCCCAAACGCTGAGCGATGTTGCCGCGATTTCCGCCTGCCGAATCGCGGTAATATCGCGCAAAAAAAAAATCACGGGACGCATTACACCCAAAAAAGTACAAGAGCTTCTTTGGAGCGTATTGCGTCCCGCGATTTTTTTTGCACGATGTTACCACGATTCGGCAGGCAGAAATCGCGGCAACATCGCTCAGCGTTTGGGGGGCTATTGCAAATCACGGGCAACGCACAGGCGTCCCGCCATTTGCAATAATCTCCGGATCGCGGGCGAAATCGCGGCGATTCTGCCCACGATCCAAACGCTGACATGTGAATGCAGCCTTATTATATTTTTTTTCTGTCTGTTTTAAACCTGGGAGTGGAGCCCTCACTATTTATTTATTTATTATGATCAGGAGAAAATAAATCAATATAAACATTTTTTTTTCTTTTCACTAATATGTCTATTTTCTAGAGAAGCTGTTTACTTTCAGACTCTTTTGTCTCTGAATGAAACCTGGGAGTGGAGCAGGGCTTTTTTTCAGCGGGAATGTGGGGGAACGCATTTCCGGACAGGGCCGGCCTTTGGGGTGTGCGAGGCAAATAGACTGTGCACTTTGCAAAGTGCAGTTGCTCTGTGAAATTGCAGATGCTTCAGAGCTTAGTAATGGAGGTAAGGCTTCACTTTGCAAAGAGTACCCAATCACATGCAAGGGAAAAAAAAAAACGTAATTTTTGCTTGCACATGATTGGATGATAGAAGTCAGCAGAGTATCTACTCATTTACTAAGCTCTGGATCAACTGCAGTTGCAAAGTGCATAGTTTTTCCCTTAAAGCGGTAGTAAACTCAGACAATGAAACTACATTTAAGCAATATATAAATCCAATAAGTTGTTTTTAATTAAAAAACCCACTAATAGTATGCTCAAAGAGCATTCTTACTGTTAGAAATCAATAGATTCTGATTGCTCCCGCCCTCTGTAATGTTTCCAGGCCATAATCCCGCGCATGCGCATTACACGCCGTATTTGTAGCTTGTAAATGGGGAAGGAGTCTCGTGGGATATCGGGGCTGACGCCGACAGAAGGAAATGACACAGCCCCGGCATAGACCCAGTATTTTTCCGGCAGCCTAAGCTTGCATATGTATAGCACTGATTAGTGTAGTAATGTCACTGGTACCCCCAAAAGTGTCAAAAATGTCAGTCAAGGGTCCGATCTGTCCGCCGCAATGTCGCAGTCCCGCAAAAAAAATCGCAGATCGCCGCGATTACTCGTTAAAAAAAACAACAAAAATCTTTCCCTTAGTTAGTAAACGCAATAACTTTTGCGCAAACCAATCAAAATGCTCTTATTGTGATTTTTTTTTACCAAACATATGTAGCAGAAAACAAATTGGCCAAAAATGTTAAAAAATTTAGATTTTTAAATTTTTTTTGGGGAATTTCATATAAAAAAATGTGAAAAATATTGTTATTTTTGCAAAATTGTCGCTCTTTTTTTGTTTATAGCGCATGATCAAAAAATCGCACAGGTGATCAAATACCACCAAAAGAAAGCTCTGTTTGTGGGAAAAAAAGGACGTCAATTTAATTTGGGTACAGCGTCGCACGACCGCGCAATTGTCCGTTAAAGTCACGCAGTGCCGAATCGCAAAATAGGCCCTGGTCAGGAAGGGGGTAAAATCTTCCGGGGCTTAAGTGGTTAAAGCAGAACTAAAGGCACAAAGACATCACCTACGCTCCAACGATGTGATGCCCACAAAGTCCCTTGCCTGCATCTTCTCCCCAGCTTCTTCCAGATGCTGGTCTTTAGCCGTCGTGATGGGCCGGTGCTGGATGACGTTACCCCGGAGTCATTCATCCCGGCACACTGGCACTGTACCGGAAATATAAATAAAGCTGAGCATGCACAACTCTATTTACATTGTGGGGAGGATTGTGAACAGACAGGTAGGTTTATTTTATTGCAGAAGAGACATTGCCACAAACAAACATTTTTAAGAGCCTACAAAAGGCAGGTTGGTGGAAGTCGTATCATTGGAAAGAATAGTATAACGCTGCTTTGTGTGCAGTAAAGCGTACCTAAAGTGCATCTGTGCTAATGGACACAAAAAGATCAACACTGATTGGTTGCTCTGGGTACCCTGGCTTTGTACATCACTACTTTTCTGAATCATTGTATGAGTTGTTTTTCTTCACAGTTCTACCCATATGTAGCGTGTGTCACATATGATACATTTTATTACCTCTACAGTCTATTCCTTGTCACATTCCTCCCCTGTGTCTCACAACTTTCACTCAGTGTAACACCCTGTTGTCTTCCCCCCCAGGTCAGCAGTTTGTGTCCCCCCTCCCCCTCTGTCATCCTCCTCCTCCCATCTTCTGTCTGTCCCCCTGTGTAATCTGTTTTGTGTTCCCTCAGGTTAATCCTTCTCACTATCATCTGCTGCCTCCCCCCCCCCCCCCATCACATCCACAAGCCCCCTGCATCTGTCTTGCTTTGCTTTTTTCAATCACAACCTTTCACTCCTGACATCTCCATCTCTCTGATATCAAATCCTGGCCTCCTCCTCCTCCCCATCCTCATCACTGGAGACTCCGTATACCCGTATACTGCTCTGAGATATGACACCCGTATACTGCTCTGAGATATGACATCCGTATACTGCTCTGAGATATGACACCCGTGTACTGCTCTGAGATATGACACCCGTATACTGCTCTGAGATATGACACCCGTATACTGCTCTGAGATATGACACCCATATACTGCTCTGAGATATGACACCCGTATACTGCTCTGAGATATGACACCCGTATACTGCTCTGAGATATGACACCCATATACTGCTCTGAGATATGACACCCGTATACTGCTCTGAGATATGACACCCGTGTACTGCTCTGAGATATGACACCCATATACTGCTCTGAGATATGACATCCGTATACTGCTCTGAGATATGACACCCGTATACTGCTCTGAGATATGACACCCGTATACTGCTCTGAGATATGACACCCATATACTGCTCTGAGATATGACATCCGTATACTGCTCTGAGATATGACACCCGTATACTGCTCTGAGATATGACACCCATATACTGCTCTGAGATATGACATCCGTATACTGCTCTGAGATATGACATCCGTATACTGCTCTGAGATATGACACCCGTGTACTGCTCTGAGATATGACATCCGTATACTGGTCTGAGATATGACATCCGTATACTGCTCTGAGATATGACATGTCTCCGTATACTGCTCTGAGATATGACATCTGTATACTGCTCTGAGATATGACACCCGTATACTGCTCTGAGATATGACACCCATATACTGCTCTGAGATATGACACCCGTATACTGCTCTGAGATATGACACCCATAT
The DNA here is from genome assembly GCF_965119305.1 of Pelophylax lessonae. NCBI lineage: Eukaryota > Metazoa > Chordata > Amphibia > Anura > Ranidae > Pelophylax > Pelophylax lessonae. The sequence goes on along the minus strand of NC_138778.1, from coordinate 38,019,828 downwards.
ACTGCTCTGAGATATGACATCCGTATACTGCTCTGAGATATGACACCCGTATACTGCTCTGAGATATGACATCTGTATACTGCTCTGAGATATGACACCCGTATACTGCTCTGAGATATGACATCTGTATACTGCTCTGAGATATGATATCTGTATACTGCTCTGAGATATGACATCCGTATACTGCTCTGAGATATGACACCCGTATACTGCTCTGAGATATGACATCCGTATACTGCTCTGAGATATGACATCCGTATACTGCTCTGAGATATGACACCCGTATACTGCTCTGAGATATGACACCCGTATACTGCTCTGAGATATGACATCCGTATACTGCTCTGAGATATGACACCCGTATACTGCTCTGAGATATGACATCCGTATACTGCTCTGAGATATGACATCCGTATACTGCTCTGAGATATGACATCCGTATACTGCTCTGAGATATGACACCCATATACTGCTCTGAGATATGACACCCGTGTACTGCTCTGAGATATGACATCTGTATACTGCTCTGAGATATGACATGTCTCTGTATACTGGTCTGAGATATGACATCTGTATACTGCTCTGAGATATGACATCCGTATACTGCTCTGAGATATGACACCCGTATACTGCTCTGAGATATGACATCCGTATATTGCTCTGAGATATGACACCCGTATACTGCTCTGAGATATGACATCCGTATACTGCTCTGTTATCTATCTATCTATCTATCTATCTATCTATCTATCTATCTATCTATCTATCTATCTATCTATCTATCTATCTATCTATCTATCTATCTATCTATCATAACTACCTATTAACTGTCCATTCATCCATCCAATATCAGTCTATCTATCCATCCATCCAGTATCTGTTATCAATTTATTGATACGCTTTCTACAGTATTATCTATCCATCCAGTAACTATTATCAATGTATCCATCCTAAGCATCTACCCTGCCTCTACTCCTATAACCCCCGTCAGCAACAACCCTCCTTCTACTCTTATAAACCCCCTCAGAAGCTACCCTCCCTCTACTTCTATAACCCCTCCTGAGCACCTTCCCTCCTCAATCTTCATACCCCTCCTCAGCACCTACATTCCACAACCTTCATACCCCTCTTCATCAACTACTCTCCCCTATCTTCATACCCCTCCTCAGCACCTACCCTTCCTCTACTCATAACCCCTCCTCAGCACCTACCCTCCTCAACCTTCATACCCCTCTTCAGCAACTACTCTCCCCTACCTTCACATCCCTCCTCAACACCTATCCTCCTTCTACTCCTGTAACCCCTCCTTAGCATCTACTGTGCCTCTACTCCTATAACCCCCCTTAGGAACTACTCTCCCTCTACTTTTGTAAACCCCCTCAGCACCTACCATCCTTCTACTCCTATAACCCTCCTTAGCACCTACCCTCCCTCTACTCCTATACCCCCCCCCTCAGCACCTACCCTCCCTCTATTCCTATAACTCCCCTCAGCAGCTAACCTCCCTCTACTGATTTATCCCCCCCCCCCCTCAGTACTCACCCTCCTTCTACTCATAACCCCTTCTTAACACATAACCCCCTCTACTCCTATAAGCCCCTCTACCTTGCACAATATGCAGAGCCTTTTTTTCTGCATAGTCAGATCAGCATGCTTTTGGCCACTCATATATAATCTAAAACTGAATGACTAGCAGGCTGGATTGATAATGACCTATTCTTCTAATTACTTCCAGGTGTACCTGCTCATAGTAGATCACTTGGAAAGTAAATCCAGATTGATTTTTTCAGTGCTCTCTCCTGACTCAGTGTGTCCTGTGTGGGTATGTTGCCCGATACTGTTAGTGTGATACAAAGTTCATCAAACATTCCTTTGAAATTTGTAAAAATTTGTTTGACATAGAATTCAATTTTGCCATCATCAGGACACAAATTTTGTTCAAAAGCCCTTAAAATTCCATCTATACCTGTTACTTCAGTGGAATCCCAGACGGATTCAACAGGTTTCTATTTTTGCTCAGCAAATTAAAATATTCACACAGAACAGAAATTACATTTGTGGTTAAGATGGTTCACGGTGACTACATAGAAACACAAAATGAATATTATTTTTACAATATATTATTATTATATTTCAATTATTATTTTAAATGTATCTAAAGCCAACCTTTTTTGGTTTGGATAGAGTAAGAAACTCCTATCAGGACCAATTACGTGAGCATTACCTATACTTCCTGTTCCAATGCCACAACAGGAAGTGAGAGGAAATCACTCCAAAATAAGGGTATCTCCCTCTTCAACAGTTGCCAACAGACCAAGGGTCCCCATTGACAGATTACTTCTGCATTCCTGTTCTGGTGGCAACCTAAAATTTGGGATTTCCCCTTACTTTCAGTCCTGGTTACAGCCGTCATCAGGACAAACACAGAGAGTGATTCTCCCCACTGGGGACACAAACTGTAATAAAAACAGTTTCTAACCCTTTCCAAGTCTGTTTAGAAGTAAAATATTTTGACTTTACATTACTTCTTTTTTACACATAACTAACATATGTACCTAAATCTCACTAACCAACCTCCTCCCCCTAGGCAGCATATTGTTATGGGAGTAAAGTGAAGTATTTGGCACTGCTGGGTATGGGTGGGCATGTGACTCCCTCACCCATGTGACAGGGGTAGGTGTCCTGAGATTGGCCCAGGCTGTGACATAGGATCAGGAAAGATGTCCATATCCCTATGTGAGCTTCAGCAGGATGGTTTGGAGCTTGCATAGAGCTTCTTTTGCTCAATTCCAGAAACAAAATAGAGCAAAGCAGGCATGAGGAAAATTATTTTCCCTGCATGGACAAAAGAAGGATGGGTGAGATAAACTCAAAGCTCAACTCAATGAAGAGTCTGTTATTTTCACTGAGGTCAGACCTGACCCACAGACTTTTATATTGACAGAGAGGAGCATCTAAGGACTGCAAAGTCCTACAGAGCAGGAAGAATTGTCTGCTTATGTAATGAGCAAATGTGATTCCCATGTGTGTGTGTGCACATATGTATATGTATTAATATATATTTTTTTATTACATTTTTTTCCAAGTTTGTTTTATATGTATCATGTATATTTGTGACATAAAGGCTTCCCTTTAAATTCACTTAAAATTTTTACTTTTCTATGGTTGTCACACGGCCCCACATGTGCAAACCTCTTATATCCTTCCCTCCCCACCTCTTCTCTCACCATCTCTTTTCTCACCATCTCTTCTCTCACCATCTCTTCTCTCTCCATCTCTTCTCTCACCATCTCTTCTCTCTCCATCTCTTCTCTCTCCATCTCTTCTCTCACCATCTCTTCTCTCTCCATCTCTTCTCTCTCTATATCTTCTCTCTCCATCTCTTCTCTCTCTATATCTTCTCTCTCCATCTCTTCTCTCTCCATCTCTTCTCTCTCCATCTCTTCTCTCTCTATATCTTCTCTCTCCATCTCTTCTCTCTCCATCTCTTCTCTCTCTATATCTTCTCTCTCCATCTCTTCTCTCTCTATATCTTCTCTCTCCATCTCTTCTCTCTCCATCTCTTCTCTCTCCATCTCTTCTCTCTCCATCTCTTCTCTCTCTATATCTTCTCTCTCCATCTCTTCTCTCTCTATATCTTCTCTCTCCATCTCTTCTCTCTCCATCTCTTCTCTCTCTATATCTTCTCTCTCCATCTCTTCTCTCTCTATATCTTCTCTCTCCATCTCTTCTCTCTCCATCTCTTCTCTCTCCATCTCTTCTCTCTCCATCTCTTCTCTCTCTATATCTTCTCTCTCTATCTCTTCTCTCTCCATCTCTTCTCTCTCCATCTCTTCTCTCTCCATCTCTTCTCTCTCCATCTCTTCTCTCTCTATATCTTCTCTCTCCATCTCTTCTCTCTCTATATCTTCTCTCTCCATCTCTTCTCTCTCCATCTCTTCTCTCTCCATCTCTTCTCTCTCCATCTCTTCTCTCTCTATATCTTCTCTCTCTATCTCTTCTCTCTCTATCTCTTCTCTCTCCATCTCTTCTCTCTCCATCTCTTCTCCCTCCATCTCTTCTCTCTCTAACTCTTCTCTCTCCATCTCTTCTCTCTCCATCTTGTCTCTCTCCATCTCTTCTCTCTCTATATCTTCTCTCTCTATCTCTTCTCTCTCCATCTCTTCTCTCTCTATATCTTCTCTCTCTATATCTTCTCTCTCCAACTCTTCTCTCTCCATCTCTTCTCTCTCTATATCTTCTCTCTCTATATCTTCTCTCTCCATCTCTTCTCTCTCCATCTCTTTTCTCTCTTCCCTCTCTATCTCTTCTCTTCCATCTCTTCTCTTTCTTTTTTCTCCATCTCTTCTCTCTCTTCGCTCTCTATCTCTTCTCTCTCCATCCCTTCTCTCTCTTCACTCTCTATCTCTTCTCTCTCCGTCCCTTCTCTCTCTTCACTCTCTATCTCTTCTCTCTCCATGTCTTTTCTATCCATATTTCCTATCTCCATCTCTTCTCTCTCTATACCTTCTCTCTCCATCTCTTCTCTCTCCAACTCTTCTCTCTCCATCTCTTCTCTCTCCATCTCTTCTCTCTCCAACTCTTCTCTCTCCATCTCTTCTCTCTCTATCTCTCACATCTCTTTCCCAATCTCTCTATGTCAACTCTCTCTCTCTTTTATTTCTCTCTCTCTATCTTTTTTCTTTTATGCCTATACATTAATCCCAGATCTGATTCCCCCTTCCACACACTTGAGGTAGATGGGGGATTTACTTCTGGTGAGCTATTGTGTTCTGACAGCAGGGATACTTCTCCACCTTCAGAATATACTGGTCAGTGCTGATGGTTATAGCTGGCAGCATTGATCAATCAGAAAAAACCTTACAGGTTGGTTTTACAGAAATCGATCAGAAGATCAACTGACTCAGGGTCAGAAAAAGAACCAGGGTGCCCATACATCGATTGAAATTTGGCCGGTCCCTGCTGAGCTGGCCGGATTTTGATTCATGTATGGTGGGCTTTATTCTCCCTCTTAACCTCTCATTCTATCTATCTATCTATCTATCTATCTATCTATCTATCTATCTATCTATCTATCTATCTATCTATCTATCTATCTATCTATCTATCTATCTATCTATCTATCTATCTATCTATCTATCTGTATCTGTTGGTCTCTTTCTCTATCTATCTATCTATCTATCTATCTATCTATCTATCTATCTATCTATCTATCTATCTATCTATCTATCTATCTATCTATCTATCTATCTGTCTGTCTGTCTGTCTGTCTGTCTGTCTGTCTGTCTGTCTGTCTGTCTGTCTGTCTGTCTGTCTGTCTGTCTGTCTGTCTGTCTATCTATCTATCTATCTATCTATCTATCTATCTATCTATCTATTTCTTTTTTCTGATTTATCTTCCTGTCTCTCTCTATTTTTCTTTCTCTATTCCTGGTGAGTGCATTCACTTTAACCTGAGAGCCACAGTCCGTCCTTGACACCGACAGCTGATATCTTAAGCGACCGTGGATGTCAGTACACACTGACACTGTTATTTTAATGTTTTTGCTGAATTTAGAGCAGGCAGAGATGTATTTATTAGGAAATAATATCCTGGTTTCTTTTTCAATAGAGTCAAAGGTGTTAATACCAACATATAACATTTATATTGTTTATAATTTTTTATTAAATATTTGCTCTTTCTGTTTACTATGTGATACTTGTAGGTAACCCAAGTGTCCATTCACACTGATCCGACTTGTTAGGCGACTTGTCAGCCTGACAAGTCGCTGTCCTCACGCTCCCACTGTGTAGTACAGGAGCCGTTCTAATAGGAGCGACACAAGTGGCAGCGGTGGTGGGATGGGATGAGTGGCAGCAGTGATGGGATGAGATAAGTGACAGTGGTGATGGGATGGGTGGTAGCGGTGGTGGAATTGGATGCAATGAGTGGCATCGGTGGTGGGATGGGATAACTGGCAGCGGGGATGGGATGGGTGGCAGCGGTGATGGGATGGGTGGCAGCTGTGGTGGAATTGGATGCAATGAGTGGCATCGGTGGTGGGATGGGATGAAATGCAGCAGTGGGGGGATGGGATGGGATGAGTGGCAGCGATGGTGGGATGGGATGAGTGGCAGCGATGGTGGGATGGAATGAGTGGCAGCGGTGATGGGATGGGGGGCAGCAGGGATGGAATGAGTGGCAGCAGTGATGGGATGAGCAGCAGTGGTGATGGGATGAGTGGCAGCGGTGATGGGATGGGATGGGATGAGTGGCAGCAGTGATGGGATGGGATGAGTGGCAGCAGGGATGCGATGGGATGAGTGGCAGCAGGGATGAGATGGGATGAGTGGCAGCAGGGATGAGATGGGATGAGTGGCAGCAGGGATGGGATGGGATGAGTGGCAGCAGGGATGGGAAGAGTGGCAGCAGGGATGGGATGGGAAGAGTGGAAGCAGGGATGGGATGGGAATAGTGGAAACAGGGATGGGATGGGAAGAGTGGCAGCAGAAATGGGATGGGAAAAGTGGCAGCAGGGATGAGATGGGAGGAGTGGCAGCAGCGATGGGATAGGATGAGGGTCAGAAGGGATGGGATGAGTGGCAGATGGGATGGAGGAGGGGGGAACGGGATCAGTAGTGATGGGGTGGGATAGGATGAGTGGCAAAGGTGATGGGGAGGAATACTGATGAGATCAGAGGCAGTCCCCTTCCCCACCACAGGTCTCATCCTTAGCCCCCCCCCCCCATCACCTCTATGGCAGGGGGGATAGGGATGAGACCTGTGGTGGTGGGGAGGGAGAGGGGGACTGGCAATTACTCACTTTCCCAGTCGATGATGAATCCCTTCTCAGTCTCTTCCCGTGCCTCCAGTGCTTGCTCTGATGACATGTGGACTACTCGCAGAGCTCCTCCCCATTACCTCTATTGGATTTCAGCTAGTTAGCTGAATATGTCCTTCAGTTTCCTCCTCCCTACAGGCTACATGGCCCCCCCACATTGGCAGAACGGACGGGCGACTGCCTGCCCCCCTAGTTTCGGCCCTGGTGGCGCCTGGTGTGTGCTCTAGACCAGCGCCTACCTTACCTATAGGTGGTGCTGGCCTGCATGCATAACTAGGGTCAATTATCCTACTGGCATGTGTGGAGTGTTGGAGAAATCCTATGCAAACACAGAGAGAACATGCAAACTCTGCAGCCCTTAGCTGCACAGAATGAATGGACAGAAAACTGAATGTTCATTCACATAGCAAAGCATAGTAAACACAGTTTTCTATGCTTCGGTTATGAATGGACACAGAAGCAATCGGTATCGATCACTTATTGTGGCCATTCAGAAAAGTAAGGGGCCTTCCCGCTCTCTATCGTGGGAGGGGGGGGGGGGGCAGGGGAGCACACAGGGGCAACAGGAGACAAGTAACCTGGATATGAGGGGCAGCGGGGGCAGCATAAAGAGAAATCAATGCTATCCATTTTTCTCCTGCAGTTGCCGAATGCCTGCGGGAGGGAGTGCAGGAGAAGCAGGCTTTCGGTGGCTGCAGGAGAAAAATAGAGGGCATTAGTTCCTCTATATACTGCCCCTACGGCCACTCCTATCCAGGTGTACAGGGGACCTGCACAGGCCTCCTGGAGCATGAGGTGGAGTCGCAATTGCATCCTCTTGGGTTTAGATCTTTAATTTTCCACAAAGGTAACATGTTTAGGTACAAACGATACAGAGATAGCATGGGAAGATAATCTTTATTCATGTGTGCCTACGACAGCAAGAACAACGGAGCAGGATGCATACAGAGTCTGAAGTGTGTCCAGCATTTGGAACACTCCCAATAGTGTTGATAGAAGTCTATGACAAAGCTCGCTTGCAGTACCTGCAGCTTTCGAGAGGCTTTTATTCAACTTTAGCTTCGCTTTGTTTTGGAGTTAGAGATCCCAAGATGGACTGGGAAACCAAAAAGCAAACCAGAAAGACGTTCAGCAGTTCTCCAGGTGATCAGATTTTTAAAAATAAATCCAAGGACATATTTTTTTTTTTAATTGGCAAATGCCACAGGACTGCATACCCACAGAGCGCTGGGTACGAGATTGCATAATACACAGAGCGCTGGGTACAAGATTGCATAATACACAGAGCGCTGGGCACAGGATTGCATAATACACAGAGCGCTGGGCACAGGACTACATAATATACAGAGTGCTGTGCACAGTAATGCATAATAAACAGAGCGCTGGGCACAGGACTACATAATACACTGAGCGCTGGGCACAGGACTGCATAATACACAGAGCGCTGGGCACAGGACTGCATAATACACAGAGTGCTGGGCACAGGACTACATAATACACTGAGCGCTGGGCACAGGACTGCATAATACACAGAGCGCTGGGCACAGGACTGCATAATACACAGAGCTCTGGGCACAGGACTGCATAATACACAGAGCGCTGGGCACAGGAATACATAATACACAGGAGGATATTAGGCGTAGAGTACAGGGTTCAGAGGTTTGCAATGCACAGAGGACACTTCTGCCCCCACATCCATAGCTCACCTCTGCACCTTTCTCTCACAGATTATCTCTGCAGCCACCTCTTAGCCCTTCCCCCACATCAGCTAAACTCTCCATCTCTCCATGCAGCTGCATCAGCTCTGACCTCTGCTCCCCCACTGCCCTCACCTGTGTACAAACAGACCCCCCCATCTGCTCACCTCCCGTTCTCAGCCCTCCACACAGTAAATGTATGGCTCTGCCTCTCCTCCACTGAACAGCAGCAGGAGTGACAATGAGATCATCCAGCAGGAGGCATCTGCATCCGAGCCACCAGGCTGTTTCTCACCCAGCATGGGGTACCCTCTCAACATTAATCTGGCCATAAATCCGGGGACAAAACCACGGACAGACTTGGTCCGGGGAAAGTTTCCTCATTCCAGGGACTGACCCTTGAAACCCGGAACGTCTGGTCACCCTATATTAGTACTCTTGTTCAGCAGATCCCTTGCTCAATTAGTACCCCCAGCTCTGCTAATGCTCCACTCAGTAGTAACTGATCCCTCACTTACTGGAGCGGAGCAACTTGCAGACGGCACATGTGGGAAAGCCATATCAGAAGGTGAGTGGGGACTGGAAAGAGAGGACTGAGCGGCAGTGGATCAGCTTAGCTGGGGGACCAGAGCAGAAGAAACTAGCAATGTCACACGTGGGGGCAATATAGGTGGGGACCAGAGTGAGAGGAGGATGAGCAAACTAGAGGATCAGCAGAGCTGGGAGTTACTACTGAATAGGGGATAAGCAGAGCTGGGAGTTACTAATAAGTGGGGGATCAGCAGAACTGGGGGTTACGACTGAGTGGGGCATCAGCAGAGCTGGAGGTACTACTGAGCGAGTGATCTGCTGAACAAGGGTACTATTAAGCTGGGGAACTGCTGAATGAGGGTACCAGTGAGCTGGAGATCTGCTGAACAGGGGTACTAATGAGCTGGTGATCTTCTGAGTGGGGAAACTACTGAGCTGGGATTCTACTGGGCCCCTTTAAAACAAATTGAAAATCAAAACACACAGGGAATTTACCAAGCTTCATTAAAGCTTCAAAAAAAAAAAAAAAGCATTGCAGAAGCATCAAAAACACATTACAAATGCATGTTAAAGCAGTAGGCGCTTAAATGCGTATTAAAGTGGAAGCAAGTGTAAATGAGCCCTTAGTGAATATGGCAAAGCTTCATTCACTCCAGTCATCCAATCTTGTGCAAGCAATGATTTCCTCTGCATGTAATTGGGTGTTCAGCCTGAACATAGCGTCACACACTATTTACTAAGCTCAGTGAGCATTCACTTTGCTAAGTGTGCAGTCTCTGTTCCTTTAGAAAATTGACCCAAGTATGTTCTGACAGCTGCTGTTGCTGTAGATACAATGCTTCCTACCTGTGACTCATAGGTAGGTTGCTGTTGTGTTAGTTGCATTTACATCCAGATTGCATGCGGCTTTAATGACTTGCTTTGTCATAGACACTATGAACCATTTCAATTTGGGAGATAAATTGGCTTCCAAGATGGAATTTTCCTTTATTGTTCCCCCAAGTTAAAACCAGCTGCAATGTTTGCACAGAACACTGCAGGACAGATTTTTCAGCCACCACCCAATGTCTGTGGTTAGCCTTAGTGCCGGTTCACACTACGTCGCTCCGACTTCGGCGCGACTTGCACGGACTTCATAACATGAATGTCAATGCAAGTTGCCTCCAGGCCGCCCCGAAGTAGTACAGGACCCTTTTTCTAAGTCGGAGCGACTTGTGTCGCTCCTATTAGAACCGGTCCTGTACTACTCAATGGACCGCGACAGTGCACGACTTGCCACGCTGACCAAGTCGCCTGACATTTCGTACTAGTGTGAACCGGCACTTAGGCTGGATATACACTATACAACTTTTGTTGTTAGATTTCCTTTAGATTTACCTTCAACCATGTAGTACAGGGGCCTGCCTGACTGCATACAAATTTTAAGAGTTTAGGTTTGACCTCATATTATTTGGTTTTGGTAAATCTAAAGGAGAAAAACCTAATGAAAATTGTACAGTGTGTACCTATGCTATGAGTAAGGCTACGGCCGAAACACGTTAGCATTATACCATGTTGTACACTGCTGTCATGCTGGAATAAATTGCATGAAAAGGAAGCATTCCCGTGCCGGCTTTTCTTGTTACTTGGAAGCAATCACTGTGATTGGGACCTGACACCAACGTCATCCCTGTGTGCAATGCCAGGCAGCCAGGGACAACTCCTGGAAAGCTTGTTTCCTGAGGATAGACCCCTCAAAAAAGTAATACATTACCTACTCTCAACCGCAAATACAGCTTCATCTGACCAGGAAAAGGTGCTCTGGATGAGGTTTCTCCACACTCAGATGACAGAACTAGTAAATTCAAGCCGGCTTCTCAGTGTCATCCATAAAATGCAAGGGTTTTTTTTGGCTAAATAGTAAAACGCAACTTTGACGAGCGAACGTGTTTCGACTGTAGCAGTCTTTCTCAGAGCTATGAGGAAGGCTGCTACAGCCGAAACACGTTAGCCTGTCACAGTTCTGTTGTACTATATAGTCAATAAAGACTTGTATTTTAAGGATTACACTGAGTAGCCGGCTTGAATTTACTACTAGTTCCCTCAAAAGTGGAAAAATGGTAGACATAACCCATCAAGGCATTATGATATTTGCCTAACTCTTCTCAAGAGCTAGAGAATGTCACCAGCACTCCAAGGAACTCCAGAAAGGGTCAAAAGCTTTATTCAGCTATCACATTGTTACAGCAGATTGCAACGTTTCGTAGGCAGGGGAGGACTGGGCCAGGGGACAGGGGGGCAATTGCCCCCTGGGCCGCTCTGATGCCCCATAAAAATGCTGCACCGCTTCTGCCATAGACATGCCTAAAGGATTAGTGGTGAAGAGAAGTAAAAAGTCCCCGCCACTGACCTACTGAGTGTGGATTCAAAACAAGGACAGAGTGTAGGACTCCCCCCACAGGATGGATGGTGTAAACTGTGTCTGAGCAGAGGCCAGTTCCATGCCCCACTGGAGACTCTCTTCCCCGACCAGTCCCAACCGAGCTATCCCAGCTCCCCCCAACAGCCTCCTGCTGGCCAGTTAGGGAACCCAGATTCAGCCAGAGAGTAGAGAGTACCTAGAGCAGGGCTATAGCCTGGAATGGGGATCAGGAGGAGGACAGCAAGAGTGAGAGTGGGAGAGGGACCGAGTTGCTGCACCATGGGCCTCTGGTTTGTACTTGCCCCCTGGGCCAAAAGTTGCTAGTCTGCTCGTAGGACCCCTTCATCAGGCATGTGACCATCAGGTATGTGACTCTTCTCAAGAGCCAGCACACTGCTTGTATCAGGGCTAAGAGCCCCCGAGAAGAGCACTAAAGCTGGCCATACATTATACAACTTTCTTATTCAATTTCCATTAGATTTACCTTCAACTATGTAGTGCAAGGGCCTGTCTGATTGCATATAAATTGAAAGTGATTAGGTCTGACCTCCTTTTATAGGGTTTTGGTAAATCTAAAGAAAAATTGAACTAGAAAATTACATAATGTATGGTCAGCCTAAGGCAGGGTGCTGCAATGTTTTAATGAAGCTATATACAGCGCCCTGCTGGACCCTCTAACCAGCCATGATCTGCCTGCATTGCATGGGGAAGCACAGAGACCCATTGATGACGTCACTGAATCTATATTAAGGTTTGTAATAAAACAGAAAAAAAAAAAGACGAAAAAAGTCATTACTATGTTGATCGGAGCAATTAAACTTTATCATTAATAGTTTTGGCATATCTACATAGGATTGTATAAAGATTGTAGATTATAATATGTATGGTTGGCTTTCCATGTACAATGTTTATTCCATCAGACACCTCTAAACGGATCTTTAATTAACATGATTATCCTATAAAAAGCAATATATACACTGTGCCTAACACTGTCCATCCATGCCCACTTAGGAGTGAAACTTACATTATGTGGTAATATACCCTTCAGCAAAGCCATCTGTCTGTACATTTTGTCTTGTATTACACACAGCCATGTAAAATAATCCATGAATTATTCACATCCTAAAACCTCATCTTTTAACCCCTACCTCATTTCCCCGGGCACCGCAGAAACCTTTTGCATCAGCTAAGGGTTAATGTATGTTTTGTGCGCCAGCAGAATTCTCGCTCTTGGTTTGGGGGCAGAGAAACTCACGCAGTGACACCGCCGGCATGACAAGGACACTACAAGGTCATATGAATGTTGAGATACTTAAGACAATCTGGATGGCCCTTCTGATGCAAATCGCTTTGCGTGGCATGGTTTAACGCTTACCGAGCCAAGCTGGCCTGGTCCATTGTGTAACTCCCATGGGGTTAAAAATCAGAACTCATAAAAAATGAGAATGATGGACGGAGATAAGCGATGACTGTGTCTGGAGAAAGATTTTATACAAATGAGCCTACTGGAGTCATCTGAGATGGAAGGAGAAGATATCACGCTTTGCGTAGCGGGGTTTAACGCTTACCGAGCCAAGCTGGTGTGGCCCATTGTGTAACTCCCATGGGGTTCAAAATCAGGACTCATGAAATGAGAATGATGGACGGAGATAAGCAATGACTGTGTCTGGAGAAAGATTTTATACAAATGAGCCTACTGGAGTCATCTGAGATGGAAGGAGAAGATAGCAAGCTTTGCGTAGCGTGGTTTAACGCTTACCGAGCCAAGCTGGCCTGCTCTATTGTGTAACTCCCATGGGGTTAAAAATCAGGACTTATGAAATGAGAATGATGGACGGAGATAAGTGATGACTGTGTCTGGAGAAAGATTTTATACAAATGAGCCTACTGGAGTCATCTGAGATGGAAGGAGAAGATATCACGCTTTGCGTAGCGTGGTTTAACGCTTACCGAGCCAAGCTGGCCTGGTCCATTGTGTAACTCCCATGGGGTTAAAAATCAGGACTTATGAAATGAGAATGATGGACGGAGATAAGTGATGACTGTGTCTGGAGAAAGATTTTATACAAATGAGCCTACTGGAGTCATCTGAGATGGAAGGAGAAGATATCACGCTTTGCGTAGCGTGGTTTAACGCTTACCGAGCCAAGCTGGCCTGGTCCATTGTGTAACTCCCATGGGGTTAAAAATCAGGACTCATGAAATGAGAATGATGGACGGAGATAAGCGATGACTGTGTCTGGCCGGAGAAAGATTTTATACAAATGAGCCTACTGGAGTCATCTGAGATGGAAGGAGAAGATAACAGACGCCACATAGGAATAGCCTCAACTGACCAAATGGCTAGTGCAATCGGTGAGGCTTCTAAACAAATAAATCTATGCGCATCTAAAGTTCAGTGGTCTCCAGTCTTATTAGCATTGGTACCTGTCACCGGGGTGCTGTATGTTTATATAAAACATGCTCGGTGAGGTGTCACTGAGTTTATTGGCAGTGCATTCTGGGTATTGCGTTGCATGTCTGTGCACTGTGCAGAATGAATAATGCATTGAATACATCCCAGAGATCCAGATGTGATCCATTTTATACGGTACTCTTCGCCAGCCCTCCCCTCTCCGCACCTTCCTAGCTATTTTCAAACTGCAGTAATGTCTGCTAAATTAATTAACACCCTCCACAGCAATGGGGGAAATCAGTAATAAGAATGGTAACGCAGCAGTGTGCACCTAGTAAAATGGGTCACTATGGAAGCTACGGCGTTATATGTAATTTCACTCAGCTTCTACACGGAGAATGATAGGTGTCTGAAGTACAGTTTTGTTGCTCTGAATGTACAGTGCAAGCTATGGAGAGAAAATTAATGATATAATATATCAGCAGTTCAGGCAGAGTTCAGTCAACTGACATTTGGTTAAAGCTGAACTCCAAGCCGTTAGAAAAGACAAAAATTCATGCAGCAAAATATTTTTAAATGATTATCTGTATCAGATAAAATTTTTAATTGCAAGCTGTGCAAATTCCTGCATTGGACTTAGTACCAGCCTCTTGCAATCCCTGTACAGCAGAGATCAGGCAGGGAGAGGAAAAAGAAGCACACGGAGCCAATTACTATTGGCGTGCCAGTGCTTGCCTAAGGCCTCTTTCACACGGGCGCAACGCCCGACGGAGTCCGTTTTGCTCAGCGGGGATTGATCAGCCGATCCCCGCTGAGCAGGCATATGACAGCTCCGTCTCCGCCCTGTGTCCAGAGACGGGGCTGTCAGATCCCCCCACTGTCCTCTATGGGGAGATTGGCTGAGAACGGACGGCCTGTCCGTTCTCATCCGATCCCTTCCGATTCGATCCTCCAGACGGATGGAAAATAGGGTTTCCATCCATCCAGGTTTCACGGGCAGGATCGGATTGGATAGCAGTGGGTGTCAGCGGACATGTCAACGTTGACACCCGCTGCCCCATAGGGATGCATGGAGCACCCAATCAGGTCTGCCTGAAAAACTGACAGGCGGATTGGATCGGATCGCCCGTGTGAAAGGGGCCTATGTTGGTGTGCCAATGCTTGCCTTACACTGTTTTTTTTGTTTTTTGTTCAGCCAGTGGTCCTCGCCACCTGTCAAATGCCCTCTGAAATGTGATCTGAACACGGATTGCCCTACAGAGAGCAATGTTAGTGTAAACTAGCCCTAAAAGGGCTACAAAAGGTAGCGCCTTCCTGAATAAGTAGCCCTCCTCATTTTGGACTAAGCTGGCAAGATCTCCGTCCAAGGTTTCTGGAGGTTTCTTCAACCAGTTTTAGATTTTGGGTGTTCCCATCCGCCTTCCACCTGAGCATTGCTGTGGTCCTGCTTCCAATTAGTGACAATGGTGGACCGTATCTGCACAATGCATGTTCTGTGTATGTGCAGTGAGGAGCCCCCAAATAAACAGCCATACGGGTCAGGGGTTTTGGCTCCAAACTTTATTGATTGTCATTAAAATTATACAGCTGGTTTCAGGGAAGACACTGTGTTGCTCCAGGACAAAAAGTCTCCGTTCAAAATTCAGAGAGGAAATTCAGGTGCACGCCCTGGTTGCAACAGAAGCATATGGAAGAAATGGACTGGATGGCAGCACTCCAAAAAAATTAGTCCTTTATTGAAGAAAAAAAATACAAAAATACATGAAGGATGATCATACCACAGCAGAGATGATGACACTGGCAGATAACGCGTTTCGCACCCGAGCTGGTGCTTAGTCATAGCTGGCTAAGCACCAGCTTGGGTGCGAAATGCTTTAGCTGCCAGTGTCATCATCAGTGTTGGGGTAGTTACTCAAAAAATGTAACTAGTTACTAATTACTAGTTACTTCTGTAAATTTTAACGAGATTACTTTACTAGTTACTGCATTTGAAAAGTAACTTCACTACTTATTACTTTACTCTCCTCTTTCTTAATTTACTGTGTAGAAGAAGATACATGACTCTCTTTCTGCATAGAGTTTATTGTATAAACACAGGCTTTGGAAAACATGAGAACAAAACCTGAAAAAACAGAATAAAACATAAAGTGCAACAAAAAGTCATAAACTTCATCCCTATCTATTCTTCCAAATAACGATTGTATCGCTTGGGTAACGCAGGAAATCGCGTTCTTATAGCCTAGTAAAGTAGTGTAGTTACCTCCTATAGCCTAGTAAAGTAGTGTAGTTACCAATATTAGTATTGTAACTAGTTACATTACTTCGTTACTTCGTTACCAAAAAAAGTAATGTAGTTACTGTAATCAGTTACTTTGTAACTAGTTAGCCCCAACACTGGTCATCATCTCCGCTGTGGTATGATCATCCTTCATGTATTTTTGTATTTTTGTTTTCTTCAATAAAGGACAAGTTTTTTGGAGCTTGTTTCAGGGGATTAAACTCCTCTTCTTCAGGGGTGTTCCTTAGTTCGGAGGAAGAGGGCATCGGCCTTGAAACATGTAAGCTGCACCCTGGCAGTTAGCCATGCGTCTGGTGGTGTAATGGGAATTGGTTTATGCACTTGATTATTTATTTTTGTGAGTATATTGGCATTTATTTTAACTTCTAACCATTAAATAGTCCTCTGGTAATG
Organism: Pelophylax lessonae; assembly: GCF_965119305.1. NCBI lineage: Eukaryota > Metazoa > Chordata > Amphibia > Anura > Ranidae > Pelophylax > Pelophylax lessonae. Next base: position 38,003,291 of record NC_138778.1, on the reverse strand, counting down.
CACTAGGCTGGTGCACCTTCTTCCTATGCTTGTTATTTAGTATCTGGTTTTCCCCGAATTAAAGAGGGCAGCAAGGCCAATTTAGTGTGTGAGGTGGAGGTCATCTTCCATATGTCCATACTGACAAGACTCAAGAGGAGCCTGCTCTGAGCCTTATGTGGGCTCCTTTTCTTGTGTGCCTTGTACCTGTAGCGCTGACAGGGTTTTGTTTGTTTGTCCCCTTCTTAAGTGCTTGTAGTGATAGTTCGAGTGTGTGCTGTGAAGCTACTTTATTTGTTATCAGTAAAATTATACAGCCAACTGGTTTCGGCAATAGGGTTCCCCTACTTCTGAGCTTGCAGTGGTAGTTCAGGTTTGTGTCATGGAGCTACTTTATTTGTTATCAATAAAATTATACAGCCAACTGGTTACGGGGATTGGGCTCCCCTATTCCAGGGCTTGAAATGATAGTTCAGATGGGTGCCATGGAGGTACTTTTTTTGTTATCAATAAAATTATACAGCCAACTGGTTTTGGGGATTTGGTTCTCCTTCTTCAGGGCTTGTAGTGATAGTTCAGATGGGTGCCATGGAGGTACTTTTTTTTTTATCAATAAAATTATACAGCCAACTAGTTTCGGGGATAGGGTTCCCCTACTTCTGAGCTTGCAGTGGTAGTTCAGGTGTGTGTCATGGAGCTACTTTATTTGTTATCAATAAAATTATACAGCCAACTGGTTACGGGGATTGGGCTCCCCTATTCCAGGGCTTGAAGTAATAGTTCAGATGGGTCCCATGGTGGTACTTTGTTTGTTATCAATAAAATTATACAGCCAACTGGTTTTGGGGATTTGGTTCCCCTTCTTCAGGGCTTGTAGTGATAGTTCAGGTGGGTGCCATGGAGGTACTTTTTTTTGTTATTAATAAAATTATACAGCCAACTAGTTTTGGGGATAGGGTTCCCCTTCTTTAGGGCTTGTAGTGGTAGTTCTGGTGTGTGCCATGGAGCTACTTTATTTGTTATTAATAAAATTATATAGCCAACTGGTTTCAGGGATTGGGCACCCCTATTTCAGGGCTTGAAATGATAGTTCAGATGGGTGCCATGGAGGTACTTTTTTTGTTATCAATAAAATTATACAGCCAACTGGTTTTGGTGATTGTGCTCCCCTTCTTCAGGGCTTGTAGTGATAGTTCAGATGGGTGCTATGGAGCTACTTTATTTGTTATCAATAAAATTATACAACCAACTTGTTTTGGGGATTGGGTTCCCCTTCTTCAGGGTTTGCGGTGATAGTTCAGGTGTGTGCTGTGGAGCTACTTTATTTGTTATTCATATGGGTGCTATGGAGCTATTTTATTTGTTATCAATAAAACTATACAGCCAACTGGTTTCGGGGATTGGGTTCCACTTCTTTGGGGCTTGTACGGGTAGTTCTGGTGTGTGCCAAGGAGCTACTTTATTTTTTATTAATAAAATTATATAGTCAACTGGTTTCAGGGATTTGGCTCCCCTATTCTAGGGCTTGAAATCATAGTTCAGATGGGTGCCATGGAGCTACTTTATTTGTTATCAATAAAATTATGCAGCCAACTGGTTTCGGGGATTGGGCTCCCCTTCTTCAGGGCTTGTAGTGATCGTTCAGATGGGTGCCAGGGAGCTACTTTATTTGTTATCAATAAACTTATACAACCAACTTGTTTTGGGGATTGGGCTCCCCTTCTTCAGGGCTTGTGGTGATAGTTCAGGTGTGTGCTGTGGAGCTACTTTATTTGTTATTCAGATGGGTGCCATGGAGCTGTTTTATTTGTTATCAATAAAATTATACAGCCACCTGGTTTCGGGGATTGGGTTCCACTTCTTTAGGGCTTGTAGTGATAGTTCAGTTGGGTGCCATGGAGCTACTTTATTTGTTATCAATAAAATTATACAACCAACTGGTTTTGGGGATTGGGCTCCCCTTTTTCAGGGCTTGCAGTGATAGTTCAGGTGTGTGCCGTGGAGCTACATGAAGATTGTGTCTGGATCTTTGGGTTGGGTTGTAGTGTCTGCATTCCTTTCCACATAGCAAAACCTTGCACAGTTTGTGTTGGCATGGTTGCTTGTAGTCTCCTTCAGAAGTATATGTGATGAGATAACGATACAAGAGCACTAATGGGAGAAAGTTGGCCCTCAATGCCAAGAACTGCCCAAAAAAGGCCCCTTAGGGCAGCATCATCCACTATACCATTAATTTAAGCATAAGATTTAAAAACACTGAAAACAACTTTAAAAAGGACACTAACAGGCTAAAGCTTATATGAAATATTTAATGATTGGATTTACATCGACTTTAAGGCAAAATACATTAAACATTGCAATAACATTGTTTAGCTTCTAGCATGAACCACGATACAAAAAATAGTTTACTCCAATCTGAAAGGCCTAGTGAACCTAAATTAAAATATGCTTTGCATAAATAATACATTAATTCATACAGATAAACATAAATGATTTATGCAACAGAGTTGAGTATAACATTAGGTCTGTGGGGACCCTCATTTTCCTACACACAGCTAAAATTCCTGTCCAGTAATCACTTTAAAGGACATAGTAGGCAGCCTCTGGTGAGCCTCTGTCTGCCCAAAATGGCTGATAAGATTAAACAATTATATCAGTTACAAGTAACACTTAAATCCGAACTCCATGCAGCTAAATACACAGTTGAAACACATACAGTACATGGGAGCTGTTTTATTTGGGGTAAAGTGTATGTAAACCCTAAGAATGAGCATTTCTTATTTGCTACTTTTTTGTCTGTTAAATATACCATTGAAAGCATTTTGTTATACAGCATCTGTTTGGAAAAACAATACCTGTTGATCGTGTCAGAAATTAGTGCTTTTTACATTAAGACAGTAGGAGTGCGTGAGAAGTTTAGCAAAAGAAAACTGGGCAGGGCTGACACCACGCAGTCCACAAAAATGCTGTGTGTTGTCAGCCCACAACGGGAGTTAGGATCTGAGTGCATTTCTGGCAGTTTAGTGGGTCTGGGTGACTAGTGATTATTGGGTAAAGTTGCACTTGCAGGGTCTTTAATCCCCTTCACTAGCAATGTCATATACTATGCGTCAATGCATTGAAAGGGTTAAGGCTCTGTTTCCACTAATGCGACTTGTCATGCGACTTTGAACACAAATAGTCGCATGACAAGTCACAGCCTATTGATTTCAATGGCACCCGTTCCAATCTATATGACTTAAAATTGCAGCGGCTTTGAAAAGGTGCCTGCACTACTTTGATGCAACTTTGAGTCAGAGAGTGTAAAGTCAGATCAAAATTGCACTCAAAGTTGCCTCAAAGTCGCACTCTAAATCACAAGACTTTGAAGTCGCACTAGTGGAAACGTAGCCTAAAAGCCATGAGCTTGTTTATATTTGTATCACTTCTATACATCGATGTGCGACAGGCCACCCCACCTTACCCCAACCACCCCTCTGGACCTGGGGCTTTCCTGCAGCTCTTGGGAGCCAAGGACTGCACTGATAGCTCAGGATGGCTGGAGGCAGAATCTATTCACTGATCAACCTCTGCAGTGAACCTGGAAGTGCTCTGCTCTGAGCATCTCTAGGTTCAGTATGATAAAGTGCGGCGCTAAAGTATCAGTGGTCCAATGAGGGGAACCACACAAATATATCAGCTTTGATCACAATCGAAAACCTACTGAATATATACAACATTCATACTAACAAAGGTTACATATATAATATATAAACCATTGTATCAAAACAAGTGTTACATGTGAATAACTGAATATATTTAACAAATGTGTGAAGAAGAACATCCACACAAGTGGACATTAAAGTGCAATGTGCATATAACACAAAATAAGGTGGTAATAGTCCCAAATTAAATAGTGTAAACAGTTCAGTGTTAAGTGAAGCATTTGTAAATAAATAAATCCTCAGTGTGTAAATAGTTCCATGATAGTAGACAGTTACACATAAGACCTTAGATCGGGGGTGTCAAACTCAATTTTATCGCGGGCCAAATCAGCATTATGGTTGGCCTCAAAGAGCCAGTTGTAACTGGAGTGCATTACATACAGAGTGCAGGGTTCAGGGTTGCGCTGTGTACAAAGTGCAGTTCTAGGGGTGCCCTGTGCACAGATTGCAGAGTTCAGTGTTGCACTATGTACAGAGTGCAGGGTTCAGAAGTGCATTACGTACAGAGTGCAGGGTTCAGGAGTACGCTATGTACAGTGTGCAGAGTTTGGGGTGCGCAGTGTACAGAGTGCCGGATTTAGAAGTGTTCTATGCACAGTGTTTAACCCCATCTCCCTGCAATGTTCTGCAAAACTGGGTGCAAGGGCCACGTGACAAGATTCAGGCCTTGTGTTTGACATATATACCTTAGATTGATCACCAGGGGAGTGATATCCACCACCGGGAAAAGTAAATATGCTTACCAGAAAGAGTGAACTCAGAGACCTTACGGTGCTTAGTCAGACAGGCTGACTACAGGAGTAATCCATTGGGTGGCTCCAGGGGTCTCACAATGCCAGGCTGTAACTGAGGTTCCACTCTCACAGTGATGTCATATGGTCCAAACATCCAATAAAAAAAAAGATGTCCCCACATGTGTTATACTGTTAGATAGCAAAATTTATTTCAAAGTACAGAACACTTACATTGCATCAGACAACAGTGCTCAAACAATAAATTCCATAGATCTGTCAGACATGTAGTTAGAAATGGCCTGGATGCGACTTGATCCGATACGTTTCATCTAAAAGGACATCATCTGGGGAGATGTCTTATTAGACAAAACGCGTCATGTTGGAATAGGAAGGGGCCCTCCCCAAACTGTTCCCACAAAGCACAAAGTTGAGAGCATAAAAGAGATCCATTCACTGAAAGTAAGGGGCCAAGCCCAACCCCTGAAAAACATCCAAACACCTTAATCCACCCTCCATCAAATAACTTGGAGCAGTGCACAAGGCAAGGTCCATAAAGACATAGATGAGTGAGTTTGGGGTGGAGGAACTTGACTGGTCTGACCTCAACCTGATAGAACACCTTTAGGATGAATTTCCGTGGAGACTGCAAGCCAGGCCTTCTCAATCAACATCAGTGCCTGACTTCGCAAATGCGTTTCTGGAAGAATGGTCAAACATTCCCATAGACACACTCCTAAACCTTGTGGACAGCCTTCCCTGAAGAGTTGAAGCTGTTATAGCTGCAAAGGGTGGGCCAACTCAATATTGAACCCTATGGACTAAGACTGGAATGCCATTAAGGTTCATGTGCGTGCAAAGGTGGGCGTCCCAATACTTTTGACAATATAGTGTGTTAGTGTGTGTGTGTGTGTGTATATGTATATATATATATATATATATATATATATATATATATATATATATAATGCACAGCGCTGCTTTCGCATGCGCAGTGGTCAGCCGGCTGTGAATCTGCAAGCAGTCACAGCTGGCTGCCCACAGTTAAGATGTCGGTGCCAGGGACCGAAGATCGGTGCAGAAACCATCCCAAAGAAGACAGCTCCTGGAACGTTGGACAGGGGAGCGTCTGTTTATAAAAAGTCAGCAGCTACAAAAAAAATCTTTTGTAGCTGCTGACTTTCAATTTGAAGGTTAAACATTAAGGTGACTGGAGAACCGCTTTAAGTGGTTTTCAGGCTTGAAATGTGTTAACATGTGTACAAAAAAAGGGATAAAACACCAGGAAATGTACAGGTATTGCAGAGATTATATTCTGCTCTGTATAATTTTCATTTCATTCCATTCAGTGCTGACATTTTACACACCACAGACAGACTGCCTGGTGACTTGAATTTTCTCTGCTTCAGTTCATCAGTACATCTAGATCACCTCCCTGTCCCCAGGGTATGATTGGGCACTGAAGAAGCAGCAGCAGACTGATGAGGTGATCTCTCTGCTCTAACTTCCTGTCACCATGTTCCTTGTTAGCACATTTGCATGCAGCACACCCAGGGCCGCTGATAAGGTAATACAGCCAGCCCTCCTGTACTGGGCCCGGGCCCCATCAGTTCAAAAGGGGGGCCGAGGCACCTGTTGAGCAGGAGGGCTGGCTGTACTGTCTTATTGCATACAATAATTCTCTTCTCTCTCCCACTGCAGCACTGGCACCCTCCTGTACTGGGCCAAGGCCCCATCAGTTCAAAAAGGGGGCCGAGGCACCTGTTGAGCAGGAGGGCTGGCTGTACTGTCTTATTGCACACAATAATCCTCTTCTCTCTCCCACTGCAGCACTGCCAGCTTCTCCTCCTCTCCCTCCCTCCTGCTACACTGCAAGGAGATTGCTTTGAGCACATGCTGCTGTCTGGGCCCCCCTATGTGCCCTTCCCCCCCACAGTGCTGACAGATTCCATCCTCTCCTGTCAGCAGCTGCTGCAGGTACACAGGGGGATGTCAGTTACTGGCCCCTTCTTTTACTGAATGAACATCGTGAGTGATCAGTACCAATCACTCTTGTGTCTATTCATCACTGAAGCATAGTAAACTGTGTTTGCTATGCTTGCATTTGTCAATGAGTAGGAAGCTTCAGAGCACTTCCTATTCATTCATCTGTACAGCTGAGGCTGGAGAGAAAGGGACTGATAAATCTATGTCCTCAGTCACTTTTAGCCGGGAGGGGCCCTGTTAGGTAGGCTGTATGGGGCCCCCTGATTTCTAGCAGCAGTCCTGAGCACACCTAATTGGCTCCTAGTGCTGCCCCTCTCCCCTGCAATCTGGTTACTGCTGTAAATGAGATTACATGGAGCTGAATATTATTATTTTATAGGATTTATATAGCACCAACAGTTTGCGCACCGCTTTACAGCATGAGGGCAGACAGTACAGTTAAAATACAAGAGGAATCAGAAGGCCCTGCTCGTTAGGACTTACAATCTAAAAGGGAGGGTCAAGTGATATAAAATGTAATAACAGTGGGGTTCCAAGCCAATTCAGACACTTACAATAGCTGCATTTAAAAATCCATTTCAGGATGGGTGCATAACTGCATTAAAGGCTTTGAGAGTGATATTGGCTGATGTTTTCAATAAATGAGAGAAAAGCCTATGATACACATATTCAAGAGAACCGGTCATCTGTTCACAAAGCCTTATAGCTGAATCAAAATTAAATGTAGCACTGCCCCCTAGAGGGCTGCTGGATTTCTCACCTTTACGGGTCCCTCTGGGTTACCAGGAGAAACTGCATGCAGAAACGTAACATTTTACTTTCCGGCTCAGTCAATGATCAATCTAGGGCAGTGATAGCGAACCTTGGCACCCCAGATGTTTTGGAACTACATTTCCCATGATGCTCAACTACACTGCAGAGTGCATGAGCATCATGGGAAAGGTAGTTTCAAAACATCTGGGGTGCCAAGGTTCCCCATCACTGGTCTAGGGGTTGTTGTTTTATTTTATATGGGGATGGGAGAAGGGATGATTGGGATACTCCAGAACTTGAACTATTCAAAATTCTGAGGACTTCTACCTGAGGATGCGGCTAGGCCGCAGTTTCACCTTACCACTAGATGAATAAACAGTTTCTTGGCACTTATTTTCAGGGTACTCGCCTAGCACCCTCTTTCACTCCACCAGCTGACACCCATCCTCTGACTACTCTACTCCGGGGTGGCCCCCTCACAGGTCAGGCCCATAGACACGATCCCCTGTACTCACGATACTGCTTTCCAGGATCTCCAGTGTCTCAACTCCTTTAGTCAGCTCTCCTGCACCTCTGGGTTCAGCTCCTTCCTTCTGGCTCACCAGGCCGACTGCCTGTGACCATTCACCTACTGCTGCAGAAGAGGAGGCAGCAGTCACCCTCCTTCCGGGACTCTGCTCACCAGCCAAAGACCCCGAGCACATGTGCTCCTGGCTTTTATACCACACCCCACAATGCACCGAGACAGTAGTCTGTGCCAATCACTGGGGCTGTATTAAAGCCTGTGTACCCATTGCTCAGGTTTTCTCCACTGTCCAACATGCCCCCCTATTGGACCAGTGGGAAACATTCCCCTAGACCAGATGAATCACACACTGAGCACACTGAGCAGACCTAACTCACAGATCCTGCTCCCTGTTAAGCACAAAGCAATATAGAATTTACCTGCTGCTCCTCTGATAGTCACTCTCTAGCACCTACCTCAGAGGGTGCTACATAAAAAAAAACTGATAGCAATAAACTGAGAATGCTCCAAAATAATTTTTTTTAGTATCTGAGTTTTAAGCCGGCCATAGACAGTTTGAATCTCAGTAAGTTCAGCAGGGACTGGCCAATATTCGAACCATCTATGGGCGGGCTGGTTGTACCCTAGTCGATCCATCAATCGACTTGCGTACAACCAGCATGTCGGATTTTTCATGTGATTATTGCCAGCGGCTATAGTCTCTAGCAATAATCGCTGTGTATTCTCCCAACAGAGACGGCGCCCTTTGGTGGAGCCTGGGTAGGTAAGGAAACTTTGGTGTTATAACTTTTCCAGAGATGGAATGATTGAGCAACCAAGGAATTTAGAGATTGTAAATTGAAGAGTGAGATTCTCTTAGACCACAGTAGGCTTGGGAGGAAGTAGGGGTGGATTAAATCTGATCCAAATTTTACCCAGGTTACCTTGGTGTTGTTTGTGTGCCACTGTGCCAATTGTGTGGACCTGGAGGCCAAATAGTAATGCCATAAGTTCAGTGGAGGAATTCCCCCATTAATACTAACTGTGTTGATGGGGAAATCAAGCAATTTTCTTTTCTGTAACCCGTGGTTGCAGGAAAGAAAATTGCGCCACCTATGGCCGGCTTTTTTTGAAAGCCCCCCCATCACCTTCTGAAAATTTCAGTCCCATCAAGAGGTTGGAGCTAAAGACTGCCCAACTCTATGTGAGTAGTGACAATGCTAAAGGGAGATTTTGGAATTTCCCATAAAGCGATAAGAGTGAGGGATGTGATGTCATATGGCACTTTTCCACTGCAAGTACCGGCTCGGCTCTACTCGGCCCTGCTTGGCCAGGTTTGCTTTTTCACAGCTGGTACCGCATGGTACGGTGTTGGAACGGTTCGGTACGGTACGGTATGGTTTGCTTTTCCACTAAAGTAGTACTTAAGTTAAGTGGGTGGGATAACAACGGGGTGGGTGGGATTCTCTGACCAATCAGTGGCTAGTAGTGACTGCATGCAAAGGATTGTGGGATATGGTACCGGGTATGGTACCTCTTGGAACCACAATCGAGGTGGTACTGTTTTTGAGAGCCGTACCGTTCGGGTCCATGCAGTGGAAAAGCGGCGCCGTACCGTACCGAACCGTTCCTACACCGTACCATGCGGTACCAGCAGTGGAAAAGCACAAAAGCGAGCCGAACCGTTCGGTTCCATGCAGTGGAAAAGCGCCAATAGTGTTGATGGTGCGGGTGGGCAGAAGGGGCAGCTCTAGAAAAGTTGAAATCTGCATCTTTGTAAATTCAGCTCCAAAAAAGTACAAGAGCTTCTTTGGAGCGTATTGCGTCCCGCGATTTTGTTTGCGCGATGTTGCCGCGATTCGGCGGGCGTAAATCGCGGCAACATCGCTCTGCGTTTGGGGGGCTATTGCAAATCAACGGGCAACGCTAGGCGTCCCGCGATTTGCAATAAATCTCCGAAACGCGGGCGGAACCGCGGCGGTTCTGCCCGCGATCATACGCTGACATGTGAATGCAGCCTAAAACAACCGTCAAGCCAAAATAAACTTTAGAATGCAAAGTAAATAAATAAAATTGCCCAAATGCATTTGTGCCACAATATTATATTATATTATTATTATTATTATTATTATTATTATTATTATTATTATTATATCATACTGCTTTTGTACCACATACTGTACACTGAAGGAATAATCATACCTGAGCTAGCTTTAGCCACATCTTTTTGGTTAGAAAGGTGGACTTAAAGTGGAACTGCACTGAATCTTAGCACCACAAATTAAAAATGTTGTTTAATTAATTTGTAATATTCAAAGCAAACTCCCCCATCCATGCTTTATTTTGCTGATAAATCATTTTGAAAAACACCCCCTGGCATTTCTGGCAGTGGCCATCTTGAGTAAGGGCAGATTATTCATGTATCATTTACTTCCTGGAATCCATTTGCTCAGGGATAGGCTGAGTTTAGAACCCTCCCCTGAAGACTGCTGGGATGTATGACATCATTTGCCTGGGCATAGAAGCCAGGAAGTAACTAAAGAAATGTAAAAAAATAGTTTAAAACAAGTACATATGATATACTTTCCTATCTATTTACTAATGCTAGCAGCATAAGGATTAAAAATAGTTCATGTTGATTGATAGAGTGAAGTTCCGCTTTAAGTGATTTTAAACCCAATCCCAAATATGTAATGTATTGTAGCTCACCAATCCTTAGATGCAGTGGCCCCATTCATTTTCTTTTGTAGGCTTTTTCCCCTCTGTTTTCATCTGGTGATCTTGCCAGTAACACACCTCCTGTATTAGAGTGCTTCCACTCTTAATGAAGGAGCACAGGGGGTATATCAGACAGCAGTATTGTCAGTCTAGGGGGAGGGGAGTGTTAGATGTACTAGCAGATTTAAATACACTAACACATTGAAGCCAAACTCCAGCTCACACTTTATAATCAGTTACAGCATTTATTTTTCTTTTGTAATTTTGGTTTTACATAAATAAATAAATAAAAACATATCCTTGTAAGTACCCTTGTCAGTGTTAAATGCAGTGGCGGCTGGTGCTCCATGGGCCGGGGGGGGGCATGGCGGCAGAAGGACCACACCATACCCCCCCATGGACCACACCAGCCCGCACACCATACCCCCCCCCCCCCCAGGTCACCGGCTCACTCGCCCTCTCACCCTGGACATGTGGAAGGCAGTCGGCAGTCAGCGGCGGCGGCGGTGGCTTTCCCATCGGTCTCCTGCTTCTCCTCCCTCCTCAGCCAATGGCATCGCTTCTCCTTTTGGCCAATCAGGAAATGGGTCTCAGGACCCGCTTCCTGATTGGCCAGGAAAATACTCTGTGTGACAATAGCGAATATTCATTCCCTATTGTCACACAACTGGGTGGGCTCAGGGCGCAGTGCTCTGCGCCCCGAGCCCGCCCTTTTTTTAAACCTATTAGAACTTCTGTCTCGAATCACGTGCTTAAAAAAAAAAAAACCCATTGGAATCCATGCATCCAGCACCCTGCATGTAGATTAGGGGGCCAAAGCATGGATTGGGGGGGCGGCGCCCACAATGGACGGACCGCCCCTGGTTAAATGGTTTGTCTTAGCCCTGTAAACTGATACATCTGGAAGAGAGCTTTTTTTTAAGAAAAACAAACTGAATGGCTAGATGAAAATAGAATAAAAAAGAAAACTAATGCAGCCATCATATCTAAGAATTGATAAGCTGCAATATATTAAATGTTGACTTTTGGGTTTAATACTGCCTTAGCTTTTCAATATGGTGTTACTGAGTCATATGAGGCACCTTTGTTCCCAGTGCCATCTTAGGAGCATCAAAGGGTCCCGGAAAATGCAGTGCACTGGGGCCCTGCCTACACAATCACACACAAGAAAATAAAATGCAAATTATCGATAAGGCAATATTTATTGGTACAGCAATGCCTGGCTAATGACAGCTTTCAAGTTCGGCGGCTGGGTTTGATGAACACACACATGGATGGGAGTCAAACTCGACTGTCCTGTGTGTGCCTGTTCCCGTGGAGGCAGACAGGCATTCTTGCAATTGTGGGCTCCCCCTTCACGGCCCAAATAGCCTGACAGCAGTGCAGGGCTGACAGGCACATGCCATCTGCTAAGATTGGTGGTGGAATGCACACGGGAATTGGGACTAATGCTTGGCTGGGGCTGGGTCGCTGGGCAGGCGGGGCCCCCTGGGCAAGTGGGGCCCCTGGGCAACTGCCCAGCGTGCCCATTCAGTAAGATGGCCCTGTTTGTTCCCTCATACCCCAAATGTTCAGTGTGACATAAGGCTGGCCGTATTTTTCGCACTATCTTTGTATGATAGTTAAAGCGGAGTTCCGGGCACAGAAACATTTTTTTTAATAAACATACCCCCGGGACAGTCAGGGCTAGTACATTCCACAATGGCTAGCCTCTGATCTGTCCCGGTTCGCACTTACCTGCAAGAAGAAATACTCACTTATAAAATTTCTTCCACAGCGTTGCCATCTCCCTTGTGGGCAGCTAAAGCCGGCGCGAGCCTCTTCTGCGTCCTCTTCCGCGTCTTCTTCTCCCAGAATGCGCCTGCACCGGCCCCTCCCGTCACTTCCGGTGCGGCGCCCCATTCCTCCACAGCTTCTGGGCATGTCCAGAAGCTGTTTAACAGGGAATGCGGCGTCGCCCCGGAAGTGACGAGCGGGGCCGGTGCCGTCGCATTGATTCCTGGGAGCGATGACGTTCAGCTCCCAGGAATCATCGCAAGACAGGAAGTGGCGGCGGAGCCGTGGCGCAGAGGGAGGAAGTGAAGAATAGGTGAGTATCTTCTATCTAAAATTACAAGGTGAGTAAAAAAAAAAAAAAAAACTAACTATCCAATTCCTTTTCAGGTTAAGAAGACCAAGCGGACGGGCACAAAAAAAAAAGGTCGTTTTTGTGCCCGGAACTCCGCTTTAAGCATATTTTTCCACACCTTTCATCCAGCCTTTCTCCTGTTTTTTAGCCTTTAGTGCTTCTACGATCTGTCCATGGTGCTGAATTCCTAATGCATGATGCATGCTTATTTTACACAAACTGGGACCAGTAAGCAGAAATTGTCAGTGCTGATTTAAACAGAAGGTTATACTCTAGCAACATTCAGAGATAAAGAGAATTTAGCACCGAAGCTCCATGTGTCAGCAATCATTTCATGTTATTTTTCGAAGAATCAGCATTCAGCTCTTGTAAGGTATTTGTCTGTTGTGCCACATTAGAGCCAATTCCAACCAAAATGTTTTTTTTCCCCTGTTTTTGACAGAAAAAAATAAATAAATTAGAGCCTTTTTTTTTTTTTTTCGTTGTCGTACCCCCATTTTAAAGATTTCTCCCCACTTCCTGTCTGGCTGACAATGTAACAGGAATAATTGGGAGTTAGAAACAGCACAAAAAAAAAAAAATATATATATATATATATATATACACAGTATATATATATATATATATATATATATATATATATATATATATATATATATACACAGTATATATATATATATATATATATATATATATATATATATATATATATATATATATGTATTTATTTATTTATTTTTTTCAGATTTTGCAAAATATTGAATGTCTATAAGGTTTTTATTTCAATCTGCACAAACATGTTCGCCTAATTTTTTTTTTTTTTTTCTAACCTGTTCTTGGGTTACTGGGACAGGAGACCAGAAATCTAGCCAATGGGGACACAGCAAAAGACATCTGAAGTTCGTACTCTTTTTCCACTCTATAAAAAATACATTTTGGCTCAAGTTAGGCTTTTGTTTTAAAGTATATGTAAACCCAATCACTAAAATCTCATATAAACTTAAAAGAAAATCTATCATTATCATTTTTATTTTGCAGGGCTGTCCCTTATGTACGTTTAGTACTTTGTCCCATATTTCTAAATACTTTCTAACAGAGGCATAACTAGAACCTTCAGGGCCACAGTGCAAGAAACCATGAAGGGCTCCCCGGACCCCTGGCCGGGGCCCTTCCCTTTAAGCCTGGGGCTCTTCCCACTGATCCTGGCGCCCTTTACTCTCGTTGCGGGGCCATTTATTACAGTCCCGCAGCGGGGCCCTTTCACGAGTTCTGCAATGGGCCCCCTTCCTGCCATCTTGGGGCCTCCCCACAGTGGTGGAATGCCAGGGCCCGGTCACAAGTGAGACCTTTGAGATCCTGGAAGTTCACCCACTGGTGTCAGTAGTTTTTTATTTTTTTGGTACTTAAATTGAATTATTTTTTATCATTTTATTTTATTTTTTTACAATGTCACTGACTATGACTCTGTCCATTCAGAAAAGGAAGGAGATGGTAAATTACATAATTACCGACCCCCTTTCCTGGTTCTCTATTGTGACACATCCCCTGCAGCAGCCGGTAGGAGAGCACACAGGGGCCCATAGACAGCAGAACACAAGTGAACTGGATAGGAGGAGTGGCGGGGGCAGCATACAGAGGAACCCATCTCCTCCATTTTCCTCCTGAAGCTACAGGAGGAAAAAGGAGGACAGTGATTTCTCTACATGCTGCCCCCCCGTCGTCCCTCCTATCCAGCTATACAGGGGAGGTGCACAGGCCCTCTGGAGCATGGGGCCCAGTTGCAGTTGCAACCCCTGCAACCCCTGTAGTTACACCCCTGCTTTCTATCCCTAGTTATGAGTACCAGCCTGACCCCCTCCCCTCCTGCCACAGCTAATCTGACAACAGCTTTGAAGAAGACGGGTGATTAATAGCTATAGCTTGTCTCAGCTTAGATCACTTTACTGAGACAAGCAGCGGCAGGAGGAATGCAAAGGGAGGGAGGATGTGTCAGCCTCTGCCATCCTTTAGCTGTTGCTTGTCTCAGGAAAGTGTTCACAGCCAAGCCAAGCTGCAGCTTTGAATCAACCGTCTCTATCAGAGCTGTTGTCAGATCAGTCATAGCAAGAGGTAAGGGGGGGGGAGGGGGGTGGCAGGTCTGGACCAAGACATTGTGCTGCCAGGGTCCAAGAATAAAATGCTGCCCTCCCCAAAAAAAATAAACAACCCCAACAAAAGGCCCCCACATCCATTATTTTATATAAATATAACATTTTGAAAATATTATATATATTGTTATCTTCTTCCATAACTCACCACCGGACCGGTCCACCAAACACCCACTGTCTGTCCTCAGTCCTCCTGTCACTCCTGTGGCTGCCACCGCCCTAGAATATCCAGCCTGCCCTGCGTGAGATGGATTGCGCTAATGTCTGACGTCATTGCGTACACCACAATCATGTGAGGGACGTTCCCCAGAGGAGACGCTCCACCTCCTCTTACTCATCAATTTGCACTAAAGGCGGCAGTATGAGATGGGGAAATTCCACCCGTAACGTGCCTGCAAACTGATGAAACACAAAACTGCTGGAAGAAAAATTGAATTTTGATGAATATTCGCTATTATCACACTGATTTTCCTCCCAGCCAATCAGGAAGCGAGTCCTGAGACCCGTTTACCAATTGGCCGAAAGGAGAGGCCATGCTTTTGGCCAAGGAGGAGGGAGGAGAGGCAGGGGAAGTAGCTGCTGCCTGCCCTCCACGTCAGTCCAGGGTTAGTGAGCCGGTGAGGGGGGGGGGGGGGGTGGTATGGTGTGCGAGCTGGTGTGGTCCGGGGGGGGGGGGTATGGTGCGGTCCGTCTGCTGCCCCCTCTGGCCCATGGAGCACCAGCCGCCACTGAGTAGTCTATTGTTGTCACCATCAGGAAACCAGACCTGGGAAATGCCCTGCATCCAACTCATGTTCTTCCCTATCCTTTAAACATGTCCGAGGATTCTTGATGTCTTAGCTGGATAAATGTTTTGATTCAGCACAGCATTAAATTATATAACAGGCATTCTCACATTGGGATGATCAAATCTGAACAATTACCAATTCAGCGCTGCTTGATTCTCTGGAATATTTGCTTTTAGATCTGTTTGACCTGCAAATAATTACCAAATATCCAGGCAAATGTGGTTCATGAATAGTATGATTCTTTGTAGACTGGACAAATCTCATGCATATATGCAAGAGAGTCAAAACATTTGCAGTTCAGCGAGTAGCCTGATTTGCAAACCAGATTACTTCTCTTGGAAGGGCTTATGATGAGTTTTAGGTCAGATATGTGTCTCATAAAAAAAAACCTAGTTAGCTCAGACTTTCCTGGTTGCCTTGAATGTATGCAAATTTTCTTGATACAGCAGCTAAGTGCTGACTTCCACCGATTGTGGATGGAACATTCCACCATTCTTTTATATAGGACTAATGCACTGCAACCACAAGCCAAGAATTTGGCTCCCAGTTTTGGCGCGGTCCTATTGACTTCAATGAGCAAGTTTGAGAGGTGGTGCTATTTGTCAACTGGACATGCTGTGTTAAATTAGCCACATCGCTATACTTTGCGTTGCCTCCAGTTTTATTTTAGGCACAGTAGAGTTGCTTAGCCTTGTTTCCACATTCTATGCATGAAAACATAGGAACTGGGGTGAAAAAAAATGGCAGCAGGAGTTCGGGACTGATGAGTCAAAATTTGAAATATGTCCGTGAAGGGCCGGGGAGAGGTACAATAACGAGTGTCTACAGGCAACAGTGAAGCGTGGTGGAGGTTCCTTGCAAATTTGGGGCTGCATTTCTGCATATAGAGTTGGAGATTTGGTCGGGATCAATGGTGTCCTCAATGCTGAGAAATACAGGCAGATACCTATCCATCACACCATACCATTAGGGAGCAGTGTGATTGGCCCCAAATTTGTTGTGAAGAAGGACAACGACCCCAAATACAGAGCCAATGTTATTAACCTCTTCATGCCGGTGGTACGCATATCT
Organism: Pelophylax lessonae; assembly: GCF_965119305.1. NCBI lineage: Eukaryota > Metazoa > Chordata > Amphibia > Anura > Ranidae > Pelophylax > Pelophylax lessonae. Next base: position 37,986,781 of record NC_138778.1, on the reverse strand, counting down.
ATGTGGCCTCTCGGCAGATGGGCCTTAACGCTGAGCAGCTGCGTATTTGCGTACCAGAATGTAAACAAAGCTGTGCCAAGAACGTGTGCCCTGCACGCTCCCGACACAGTTATCGGCGACTTAGGCTCGGTTCACACTATTGCGATGCGGGAAGGCTGCGAATTTTCAGCCTGTACCCGCATCGCACACGCACCCCCGGCAGTTCACACTGCCATATGCGATCCGCTGGGGGTGTCAATGTAATCTTAACTACACCCCCAGTTTGATCGCATATCGCAGTGCGATCGTGCAGTTCGCACAGGATCGGATCGCACAAGTGTGAACCGCTGTGCGATCCGATCCTGATGCGGCAGCAAAAATGCCTCCTGTGCGTCTTTGCTGCGGGTGCGGTGCGAATTTAGCCATACAAACTGTATGGCTAAACTCGCACCGCACAGCTGATCGCATGTCATGTCGGAGCAGTGCGCTCCGACATGACATGCGAACCCGGCACACGCAGAAGTGTGAACCGGCTCTAAAGGAAATCTCCCGATCTCTACTTGTGATCGGGAGCTTTCCATTCATGTGGGAAAGCCAATCACAGTGGTCACATGATCAGAAACCCCACCCGCCTCCCAGAATCAGAAACCTCCTAAAGAGCCAGGAGGCGCCGGCATTAAGGGGGTAAAAACTATCTTCAGTATAAAGAAGAACAAGGAGTCCTGGAAGAAACGTTAGGGCCTCCACATAATCTTGATCACATCATGATTGAGTTCCATTGGCTATTGTCTGGAATTACATGAAGAGACAGAATGATTTGAGGCAGCCTACATCCATAGAAGATCTGTGCTTAGTTCTCCAAGATGTTTGGAACAACCTGCCAAGTTCTTTCAAAAAATGATTCTAGTATACCTAGAAGAATTGGTGCTGTTTTGAAAGCAAAGGGTGGTCACGCCTAATATTGATATGATTTGGATTTCTCTTCTCTTCATTTACTTTCCATTTTGTTAATTGATAAATATCAATTATTAACACTTTCTTAATTTACAGCACAGTACTGTATAGCTAACAAAAACCCGGGAAAGATGAAAAACCGCTCTGGTGTGTAGATGTCCAGACAATCAAATAGGATGCTGGTTAGGTCCGCAATCCCGGCAGCTGTACAGATAGAAGTTAGGCAACCGTACTCCAACTTGAGAGTTTGAAATAAATAAAATCCATTTATTGAAGATTCAAATAATCCATAGTGGCAAAAGTCAGAGACAGGGGACAAACACAGTTGACGCGTTTCACGAAATCATATTCGCTTAGTCATAACCATGGGGATACATGCGGAGATGCTGCCTAAATAGTGGACTGAAACCAAAAAAGCCAATTTCCGTTAATTAGGTGCAAGGTTGAGAACCATAAAATGTAAAAGAAAGGCAGGCGCCACTGTAAGTGTAATAGGACTCAAATTTTATTGGAAAAATCAGCACACTATATACTCACAAGCGAGTAACAAGAAACAGCAGTGGATAAAAGCCGTAAAGTTCATCCGGAGGATCGATAGATCCGGGTGCCTGTGGAAAAGGATCCGACCGATCCACTGTGTAGTCCGCTTGAGAGGCCTGAGGAAGGAGCGCAAGCTCCGACAATGCGTCGCCTGCCTACGTCATCACGCTCCACATCCAAGCCGGACGTACGCCGCCAGAAGCCCCGACAGTGTCCCCTGGGTTCGGGACAAGCCGTTTCCTATCGGCTCGAGCGGACTACACAGTGGATCGGTCGGATCCTTTTCCACAGGCACCCGGATCTATTGATCCTCCGGATGAACTTTAAGGCTTTTATCCACTGCTGTTTCTTGTTACTCGCTTGTGAGTATATAGTGTGCTGATTTTTCCAATAAAATTCGAGTCCTATTACACTTAGAGTGTCGCCTGCCTTTCGTTTACTGTCCACTGCAAGTTCTTCTTCTTACTTGGGACAGAGCAGCCTTCAAGTGTTTTAAAGACTTGGTTTTTTATGGACTTTTGGACTTTATATGTGCCACGCCAGTATCGATTTTCCACAATTTGTCTTATATGATAGAAATTGATGGTATCCCTCTAATTTCTTTTTGCGCCAGTACACCCCCAGTGTTGAGAACCATAAAATGCTTTTCGCCAATAAGAGTGGAACAGGGCAGATTTCCATAATGAGAAAGAATGGAAAAAGCTCCACATGTATGAAACAGAGAAAACAAAGATAGAAAAGGGAAAGACTCACAATAAAAAACGTATAGTGTGTAGAATATACGTGTTAAAAAAAAATAGATTTAAAGAAAACAGCGATGAAAAGAAAAATTGTGAAAGAAGAAAACAAAAAAAAAAAATTGAAAATAATGACTAAAAATAAAAAATAAAAAACACAAAGATAAAAGATAAAAATGATGAGACAAATAGAAAAAGTACATAAAAAACCAAACACAAATAGATATAAAAAAGAAATAAAGTAACCAAATGGAAAAACAAATATATACATGTCCATATGTAAATCCATCTGTGCCTATTGTAAATATAGATACATGAGAAAGATACATGAAAAAGATACGGGCATGTAGGTCTCATAACATTTATATATAAAAATAAACATAAAGTGAGACAAAAAACATGCATAGACCAAAAAAATTCTCTTGTACACATTATAATATAAATATATAATTGAAGAAAAAAGAAATATTGTATACAGTAAAATGTTGAATCAAAAAGAATCTCCACAACCAGGGGGAACCCGGATAAGGCAGCATCTAACCAACCATGTATCCACATCGTAGTGAATAATACACATAATATAACAACATATTTATTAATATAAACATGTATATCTCAAAAATATGTACATATATCATGAATCCATTGGATAAGGGGAAAAAAAGGGGAAACAGTAAAAAAAAGAAAAGAACAAAACCAAAAAAAGAAGAGAAAGAAAAAGAAAAAGGAAAAAAGAAAACAGAAAAGAAAGAAGAAAAAAGAAAAGACAGAAAAAGCTGGCCGTGAACAGTGAGGACAAAACTTGTCCTTACTGTAGGTGTAAAAGAAATCGATCAGAAAACCAGTAATAGGGCCCTAAAAAGACCATGTGACATTATAGCCAATATGGTGTTTGTATGAAAAACATAATGATCATTATAGGAAAGGGCACATAGACGCTAAGATCGCTGCATCGGCTGACGATCATAGTCAGACAAATGCCATACACAGGACTAAGCGAATATGATTTCGTGAAACGCGTCAACTGTGTTTGTCCCCTGTCTCTGACTTTTGCCACTATGGATTATTTGAATCTTCAATAAATGGATTTTATTTATTTCAAAGTGTATAGCTAAATTCAACAATAAAAATGTAACATACCAGTTACAGGTCCTCAGATGTGCTGGCCATGTTTTCCTGTCCTAGGGTGGCAACGCTCATTGTATCCATGAAAGAGAAGAGTTGTCTCCCTAGGAAAGGACTACAGATCACCTCTACCCTTTCCCAGAATACAGGAGGCAGATGTTTTGAAGTCCACAGAGATATCTGGATATTTTAACTGGCTATAGTCAGCAGAGGAAGTTATTAGCTCAGAAGACTTTTGGCAAGGTTAAAGGGAACTTTTTGTACTTATCGAATAAATATAGAAAACCATTTTCATTGAGATATTTAGCAAACCAAAGGGGAGCAAATAGGAGACATTTATTGTTAGGATTCACATGCACTTTAGGAAACATTCAGATAGAACCACAATATAAAACCATTTGTATCCGGCTCCTTGCACGTACAATTGTGTGTTCTGTAACAGTATTTTCTTCCTTTCTATTTGGAAAGGATTGCTCTGTGTAATTCCAGGGTTCAGTTCCCGGACCTGAGCATTGATTATTTTGCTGTTGTTTGGCTGCCTGGTGTTATCTCCTTCATCTGTGTTTGCTTCTATTGAACACAGGTTGCTCTGGCCCAGGTCATGTGAACCAGACTCTGATTTTCCCTTGTTATTTGATACTGTGATTTCTCTAACCTTAGCTTATTGTTGACTCCTGGATAGCGGATTGCCAGGTTATTGTGTAGCTCATAACCCTTCATGTAACCCTTCTATGGGATAATCATCTGCTTTCTTTCAAAGAACATTTAAAAGTGTGTCTACAGTTCCTGACAGCATGTAGGAGCTAATGCCTTCTCTAAAGTAAACTTGTACTTGCCGTAGGTTTAGGTTACTAACCTTCAAGCTTTTCAACAGCATCCCTAAAGCGAAGCTCCACCTAAAAAGTAAAGTTCTGCTTGTTTGCACCCTACCTCCCTCCACCGCCACATTTGGCACTTTTTTGGGGTGAGGGAGGAGCAGGTACCTGGTTTTCACAGGTACCCACTCCCACTTTCAGTTCAGATCAAAAGCTCAGCTCCTCTCCTTCCCCCATAGCCTTCTGGGACACATCACAGGTCTAAGAAGACTACGGAACCATTCACTAGGTGCAGCACGACATGTGCATGTGCAGTAGAAAACTGGCTGTGAAGCCGCAAGGCTTCACTTCCTGTTTCCTTTACTTCAGATGGGGGCGCCTGCACAAGAAGCCGATTAAAGAATCAACTCAGGTGAGGACATCGCTGGATCCCTGGACAGGTATGTGTCCTTATACTAAAAAATGTTTTTGGGTGGGGGGGGCCTGGAGCTTCTCTTTAACCACTTGCCGACCGCCGCACGACTATCTACGTCGGCGGTCAGCCCCTCACAGGCAAACTAACGTAGGGCTACGTTGCTTGCTTGTGAGGGTCCAGGGAGCGTGCGCGCGCCGCCGGAGGCGCGCTCCCGCTCCCGCGTGGTCACGGACCCCCCCGCGCTTGTGACCAGCGGACCCGATGTCCGCCGGCCACTCGGCGATCAGCGGGGGAGAGGGAGAATGTCAGGCAGCTTGTGTAAACAAGCCACCTGTCATTCTCCTCGCTGTAAAGACACTGATCAAACAGATCTAGTATGTAGATCCGTTGATCAGTGTCCTTACAGCTCAAGCCACAGCCAATCACAGTAGAAAGCACGCCCCTAGGGACACACACAGCCCCTCCCTCCCAAATAAAGTTAACCCCTTCACTACCAGTGTATTTTTACAGTAACAGTGCATATATATAGCACTGATTACTGTAGAAATGTCACTGGTAACCCCAAAAGTGTCAAAACTGTCAGTCAAGGGTCCGATCTGTCCGCCGCAATGTCACAGTACCGCAAAAAAAAATTGCAGATCGCCGCCATTACGCGTTAAAAAAAAAAACAACAAAAATGACAAAAATCTTTCCCTTTGTTAGTAAACGCGATAACTTTTGCGCAAACCAATCAAAATACGCTTTTTGCGATATTTTTTACCAAACATAGGTAGCATAAAACAAATTGGCCGAAAATGTTAAAAAATTTTGATTTTTACATTTTTTTTTGGGGGGGAATTTCATATAAAAAAATGTGAAAAATATTGCTATTCTTGCAAAATTGACGCTCTTTTTTTGTTTATAGCGCGTGATCAAAAAATCGCACAGGGGATCAAATACCACCAAAAGAAAGCTCTGTTTGTGGGAAAAAAAGGACGCCAAATTCGTTTAGGTACAGCGTTGCACGACCGCGCAATTGTCCGTTAAAGTCACGCAGTGCCGAATCGCAAAATACCCCCTGGTCGGAATGGGGGTAAAATCTTCCGGGGCTTAAGTGGTTAAAGTGTTTTTAGCTATTTTCTTTTTTTCGTATTTCATAAAGTGTGAATTAATAATAAACTTTATTTTATATAGACAAGGAATTAGAGTTGTGGGGCACGGATTGGGACTTTTCAGGGTACCGTTATGGAACTAATAAGCATAGTAGATTAAATATATTAAAATATTCTTTATTAATTACATATAATCCCCAAGAAAAAAAAGTGGGGAAAGTACAAGGACAAAAAAACAAATCATATGTACATCACATATACACTTATTTAAAATTGTCAAACCGAATCATGATCCTCATTAAATAGGTGGAGTCACCAGAAACTACAGCTGGGCCAGAGTGAAGCGGTGCCAATCATGTAATTCTCTAGTTGATCCACTACCCACTACCCTACATGTTTCGCGGTGTGAACCGCTTCTTCAGGGGACAGGGGTATAGAGCTTGTAGAAGAGGATAACTGCGAAATGGTTAAAAAAGCACATAGTTAATTACCATACAGATGTAGATTTCATCTATTGGAATGTAGATTTCATATATTGGAATCTCAAAAACAGATATACCTTATTCCTGTGCACATCGGGTGTGGAAAAAATGGGGAAGCCCCACCCACATCTTGACATGCACATCACATACTTAATAGCATATTGAAATGCATAACATGCATGTAACAGATTATATAATACACTGACACAGAGGCCAAGGAAAATATAGCACCTTTAAAGGTAGCTTCTCAAAGCGCTTCACAAAGGAAAACACAAGAAATAGACAAGATAACAAAAAAAAAAGGGGCAATTATGTGAAAGCTTGTCTAAGGGCTCTTTCACACGAGCTTTCCGTATGTCCGCAAATCATCCTATTTTTTTGCGGATGATTTGCGGACATAATGTAAGTCTATGGCATTGCGGATGTCAGCGGAATACCATCTGCTGACATCCGATTTCCTTCCTTTCAGTTCTGTTCCGTTTTTTCGAACGGAACAGAACCCTATTTTTGTTCCGTTCAAAAAACGGAAAGGAAGGAAAATCGGATGTCAGCGGTGTCATCCGCTGACATCCGCAATCCCCATAGACTTACATTAGGTCCGCATATCATCCGCAAACGGATGGGATGATATGCGGACCTACGGAGCGGATGACAGAAATGTCATCCGCTCCGTGAAAAAAAAAAAAAAAAAAAGTCCCGCAGCGGAGCTCTCACACGTAAAGCCCGTGTGAAAGAGCCCTAAAGAAAAATGTTTTTAGATTTGAATGAGTTTAGAGAAGATGACTGATATTCTTTGGAAGTGAATTCCAGATTTTTGGAGCATAGCAGGAGAAGGCTCTGTTTCCCATTGAGTATAGGGGAGTAGAGGGGAGACAGAGAAGACCAGAATTAGAGGATCGGAGGTTACCAGTAGGTTGATAAAAGTTCAGAGAGATAATGGGGTGTCAAGCCATGAAGAGTCTTATGGGTAAGCAAGAGGATCTTAAAGTCTATGCGAAACCTGATGGGTAGCCCGTGCAAGGACTCCAGGATAGGGGTAATATGATAACTTGTACCTAGTCAGGATTCTGGCTGCAGAATTTTGAACATATTGAAGTTGATTAATAGTGGATTTAGGTACACCAGCAAGTAGAGCATTGCGGTAGTCAAGTCGGGAGGACACAAATGTGTGGATCAGCTTTTCAGCTACAGTGTATGATACCGTTATATGCAGCCGAGAAATGTTTCTCAAGTGGTAAAAAAAGATGTTCTGACAACATTTTTTACATGTGTATTAAAGGTTTAAATATGAATTGGTGATAACCCCTTTCAGGTTTTCATTGCTGTGTACAATTCCAAGTTCCAGAAAGCACCAAACAAGCAGACCAGTCCAAAAACCTTTAACCACTTACCGACCGCCGCCTGACCACATACGGCGGCGGTCAGCCCCTCCCAGACTACCGGTATGTCACTAGCCTGGGAGCGAATAGGGGGCGAGTGCGCGCCGCGGGAGCCGCGCTCCTGCCCCCGCTTGTACCCGAAGAAGCCGGCGCGTGTGATCGGCGGACCCGATGTCCGCCGGTCACTCGCGATCGTTAGGTAGAGAGGGAGAAAGGCAGGCAGCTAATGTAAACAAAGCCGCCTGTCACTCTCCCCTGTGTAAAAGCACAGATTTTTTTTTTTTTTCCTTTCGCCTTTCTTTTTCTTTTCTCCTTTCCATTATTATTATCTCGCATCAACTTATTGTGTTTCCTATGTGATTGTTTATTTCTTGTGAAAACCAAATAAAAATTAATTGAAGTAAAAGCACAGATCATACGGTCCTGCTATGTAGGACCGTTGATCTGTGCTGTTACACACACAGCCACATCCAATGACAGTAAGAAACACGCCCCTAGGGACACACTTAACCCCTCCCTCTCCAATAAAATTAACCCCTTCCCTGCCAGTGTCATTATTACAGTAACAGTGCATATGTATAGCACTGATTACTGTAGTAATGTCATTGGTACCCCCAAAAGTGTCAAAAATGTCAGTCAAGGGTCCGATCTGTCCGCCCCAATGTCGCAGTCCCGCAAAACAAAATCGCAGATCGCCGCCATTACTCGTTAAAAAAAAAAACATTAAAAATGACATAAATCTTTCCCTTAGATAGTAAACGCAATAACTTTTGCGCAAACCAATCAAAATACACTTTTTGCGATTTTTTTTTACCAAACATATGTAGCAGAAAACAAATTGGCCTAAAATGTTAAAAAGTTTTGATTTTTACATTTTTTTTGGGGGGAATTTCATATAAAAAAAATGTGAAAAATATTGTTATTTTTGCAAAATTGTCGCTCTTTTTTTGTTTATAGCGCATGATCATAAAATCGCACAGGTGATCAAATACCACCAAAAGAAAGCTCTGTTTGTGGGAAAAAAAGGACGTCAAATTAATTTGGGTACAGCGTCGCACGACCGCGCAATTGTCCGTTAAAGTCACACAGTGCCGAATCGCAAAATACCCCCTGGTCAGGAAGGGGGTAAAATCTTCTGGGGCTTAAGTGGTTAAAAGGGTTTTGATCCACAAATGCAACACAAAACAGACAAAGCATTTTAAAGACCTCAATCTTCTTCAGGGCTACAACCCAGTCATGGACAGCCCTGAAAAAGGGGGAAGTCTTTCACCCCCCGTAAATACGTTGACTGTTCTGTGTTGTTGTTTGCCAATCAATGGTGTTAATGACATTTTTTGGACTTCTGGATTGTTTGGTGCTCTTATTGGGTTTTGTACATAGCAACAAAGACCTGACAGGGCTACACAAACAGCCCTGGAGAAGAAGGAGGTCCTAAAGACCCTGAAATGTGTTGGATGTTCTGTGGTGTAATTTTTACTGGTATTAAAGGTTTTTGAAAACCTGAACTCCCTTTGGACCTTGTATTTTTGAATCTTCAAATCTAGGCCCCTTGCTTGGGCGCAGAGTTGTATAAAGTACTCGAAACCCATACTTGAGTAAAAGTACAAGTGCTCGATCAAAAAGTGACTTGAGTGGAAGTGCTCGATCAAAAAGTGACTTGAGTAGAAGTACCAAAGTATTGAACATTGTTTGTACTTAAGTATTGCAAGTAGTTTCTTTGAAAATTTTGCTACTCAAGTACTGAAAGTAAAAGTACCAGTAGTTTTGAAAAAAAAATTGCTACTCAAGTACTGAAAGTAAAAGTACAAGTACTGTGTTATGTAGTTATTAAAGAAAGACGTCAAAAGTTTGAACATCATATTGTTTTTTATTATTTCAAATGCAGCTTTTATTTATACATACAGTAGCATTTATTTTCGTATGCGCTGATAATACACATGTTTTGAGCTTCATGAAACCTGCCATCTACTGTTCTGGCAGTGGTAATTTTTATAATTGTAACGAGTAACTATGCAGCACAAAAAAAAAAAAATTGGAGTAGAAGTATTGAAATCATCGAAAAAATGTAGTGAAGTAAAAGTGGAAGTAGGAGAAAAAAATTCTACTCCAGGAAAGTACAGATACCGCCTTTCGGTACTTAAGTACAGTAGTGAAGTAGTTCTACTTAGTTACTATACATCTCTGCTTGGGCGACACCCTGTTTTTATCTAGAGCTGCCTCACCAGAGCCACTGTGCCTTGTTTCATTCTGACCGACCTTCTGATTGAATCCACATCATTTCTACTTGCACCAGGTTTTGATGCCGCCTTTTTGATGCTGGGGAGACTCACCCCTCTTTATTTGTGCCAGTGACCTTTGGTATCAGGAATGCCTGCCACCCCTTTCCCGTAACAGTGTATGGGGTTCCTCTCCCCCACAGCTGCTGTTACATTTAAAATCGAATGAAAAAACTACAAGTCAGGCATGTCGTTTCAATGGACTAGGAGTGCAGTAATCAGCGCACTCAAAATCCATTGACACTTCCTGAAGCTTTCTAACTGAAAGCCAATACAGAAGTACGAGCAGCAGGCTGGAGTGTGCAGGAGCCTGCTTTTGCACCCTCCATCCATTGACTGCAGGTGCAATGCTTGGCAGGCTCCTATGGAAAAAACAATAAATGCGCATTTCTTTCCTGCAAAAATATGTGCATTTATTATGTTTTCCTTAAAGCGGAACATAGCCTTTAGTAAAAAATTTATTTGAACTATGATTAAGGCCACTTAGGCTGAAACACTTAAGATTTGTTACCGTTTTGACAAGGTAAGTGCCGGTTCACACTAATACGACTTGTCAGGCGACTTGGTCAGCCTGGCAAGTCCCGCACCGTTGCGGTCCAATGAGTAGTACAGGACCGGTTCTAATAGGAGCGACACAAGTCACTCTGACTTAGAAAAAGGGTCCTGTACTACTTCGGGGCGACCTGGAGCGACTTGCATAGACATTCATTTTATGAAGTCCGTGCAAGTCGCGCCGAAGTCGCGCTGCACGTGACTTCACAGGTCGCCCCGAAGTCGGATCTGACATAGTGTGAACGGGGTCTTAGACTTTCATTATTGGTGGAAGAGACGAGTGTGTTGACTGTTGTTTCTTGCTAAGAGAAGATTTCTCTTATTTTGGAGAGTTCTCCTCCAATTTCTTGTTGTGTCTTTAGCCTGGTATACACTAACATTTTTTTTTTTTTTATTCAACCCAGCGAGCTGAACGAAAAAAACTGACAGCTCAGGTATGGCGAACTAACAATCCTTTGTTAGTACAGTGATCTCCCCTGCTGTTCTATTGTGTTCTGACAGGGGGATGGCCTCCCCGCCAGAATACCCTGGATCAGGAAACGGTTGGAAGACCTTTTTCGGTAATTCCCCTTCGCCAGAAGCTGGCTACTGTCAGACCGGCTGCAGTACCGACATTCGACCCGTGTGTACGGGGATTATCAGGCTTTTGTCATTCAAACCAGCGGTTAAACAAAAAAACACTATAGGTCTCGGGGGGAGCCACAATACTAACAATATAGCGATCTCCCCCACTGAGCTATCGTGTTCTGACAGAGAGACTGCCCCCCCCCCCCCCCCAACCACCAGAACACACCGGTCAGCGCTCACAGTCATTGACTGACAACATGGATCGGATGCTGATCGGCAGATCTTTTTCGGTCATGCCCCTTCGCCCCTTATCAGCCAACTTCTGTCGGATTGGCTGCCGTAAACACAGGCCAAATATTGGCCTGTTTCTTTTGAACCGTCTGATGCCGCCCGACATTTGACCAGTGTGTACGGCCCTTTAAGACATAAAGTGAAGAAAAATCTCCCCAATGGGTCCCGCACATCAATAAAAATCCAGCAAAAATAAAAACACAGTGGGCTAAGTTTACCGTACCTTTGGTTGGTCTGAGTGCCTTTGTGTAGACCAGTGGATCATAAGATTTAAGGTAAAGGACCTGATAAAAATAAAAAAATCAATGATAGTCATTATGGATGAGTGATGATGACGAATTGCCAATTTCAGTGACTGTGAATCACTGAAGCAGAGACTCTCAATTTCACTCATTGATCTGCCTATGCAAAATTTGATTGGGAAAATAAATTATTCTTTTTTTTTCTTAATTTAAACAGTGTGAATTTTTTTGTGTGTGTTTTTAGAGAAGTGTAGTTCATGTAGGCTAGGATATTTAAAAGGAACTTTTGTAACCCTAAAAAGCTATCTAAAGCCAACTACATCTTTTAAAGTGGATGTAAACCCCATTCATAAAGTCTGACCTGGGCACATATATTTGTAGTGTCTCTCTCCAAAACCCTAAGTCCCATGTCTTTCTGCTGCTTGTTCCTCTGTTAACAGCATGATAACTTCTGACAAGTTCTCCAACACAGGAGATACAGTAAAAGCAGCTGGAAATTTGTGTCAGGGTGGGTGCATAGACACAGATTAGCAGGGAGCTGGTCTATTCACAGCACAGCTCTGCATGTCTCTTCCTTCCTCTTCCTATATGGAGAGGGGGTGTGTGCCTTTCCTCCAATCAGCTGTCACACAGTGTATGCCAAGACTCCACACCCAGTGCTGGAACAGGAAGAAAAAATTCTAACACGATGTTCACTTTCTAAACAGTGTAGAAAGCTGAAGACAGCAGATATACAAATAAAACTTATGTAGGGAGATTTGTTTGTTTTTTGATTTGATTTGTCATCTCTGGGTATTATCCAAGGCTGTTCACTTCACTGGGTATATGTGAGGGTTTACATCCACTTTAACCACTTCTGGACTGGAAGGATTTGTCCCCTTAAAGAGGAAGTAAACCCTCATAAAAAAAATGAGAAAATGAGCATACTAGCTCATTATAAAATACTTACCTTAAAACGAAGCCCCCGCAGTGCCGCCCGCTCAGCGACAGGGTGGCCGACATGTTCGGCCGTCCTGCTTCCTCGTTCGCGTCCTCCAGTGCGGGAGCTGCCGTTCACGGCATAGGGCTCTGAAGGAACGGCACGGGTGGCCGTTCCTTCAGAGCGCCTGCGCCCATGACGTCATCGGCTGCATGCAATGTAAGTATCTCCTAAACGGTACATGTTTAGGAGATATTTATAGCACCTATAGGTAAGCCTTAATATAGGCCTACCTATAGGTTAAAGTCTTTAAGGTAAGTTTACAACCTCTTTAATGACCAGGCCATATTTTGCGATTTGGCACTGCGTTATTATAACGGAAAATTGCGCGGTCGTGCGACGCTGTACCTAAATAAAATTGATGTCCCTTTTTTCCCACAAACAGAGCTTTCTTGTGGTGGTATTTGATCACCTGTGCAATTTTTATTTTTTGTGCTATAAACAAAAAAAGACAATTCTGAAAAAAAATAAACAATATTTTTCACATTCTGCTATATAACATTCCCCCAAAAAAATTAAAAAATCTAAATTTTTAACACTTTAGGCCAATTTGTTTTCTGCTACATATTTTTGGTAAAAAAAAATCGCAATAAGCTTGTTTTGATTGGTCTGCGCAAAAGTTATCGCGGAAAGATTTATGTAATTTTTGTTGTTGTTGTTTTTTTTTTTACGGCGATCTGCGATTTTTTGCTGGACTGCGACATTGCCAGACCCCTGACTGACATTTTTAACACTTTTTGGGGGACCAGTGACATTACTACAGTAATCAGTACTAAAAATATTTACTGTTACTGTAATAATGACAGTGGCAGGAAAGGGGTTAACATTGTGGGTGATCAAGGGCTTAAATGTGAGCCTAGGGGAGTGATTCCAACTGTGGGAGGGGGGGTGTGGCATCTGAAATGACCATAGAGACATGTGATCCTATATAGAAGGATCACAGGAGCTCTGTGATCATTCCGGGGAGAAGAACGGTCAGCTGTGTTTACAACAGCTCCCCGTTATTCTCTCTCAGCGGGGGAGGATCACAGGTGTCAGGCGGCAATTGGAGCCGCCTACCTGCTGCATCGGCTTCCCCTGCTGACGAGCAGGGGCGGGAGCGCGCCGCTGGCGGCGCACGCTCGCCTCATAGCTCCCTGCGTGCGACCGATGTATACCTACGGCGGTTTGCGCAGGAGCGGCTGCCTGCCGCAGTATAACTGCGGCGGGTGGTCGTAAAATGGTTAATATGGGTGTAATATAGTCTAAAAGGTGGACTTTTAGTTTACCTTACCCATTGACTCAAATTAATTTTGCCGAAATGGGGAAATAATGCAAAATTCTCCCAAGACTCTCAGTTTAGCTCCTCCTATATAATTATTATTAGATGGGAAAGCCAAAACAATATGCTATAATAAAAGGGGAGTGCTTATCGTTCTTAGTCATCCCAGATAATACAGTGGTCCTCGTTTATCAAGGAAACCTTATTAGACAGACAATCTTGCTCGTAGCATCCTCTCGGAATCTCCCTTCCCCCTTCCAGGGAGGTGATTGGTTTCCAGGGACATCACAGACAATTTTACATCAGACAATTTGATAAATGAGGCTTGGCGGTTGGCTTATAAAGGTCAGTGAACTGCTTGTTTCTTATTTCAGCATATTTGGTCCTCTATAGCTGCAAATGCTTACTCACTTTTACAATGGCAGTTGACATGGAAAGGTGCTAATTGGGAAGAGGGGAGCAGTGAAAATCTGAAATGGAGCAAAAAAATGTAGAAAAAAACAAAATAGAGGTAAAATAATTTCTTCTGCTTTTCTCCATTGACAGTACTGGATTTTTTCAGACTTAAGCAGGTGTAAATTCAAGCTGAAATTTTAACAAACGATCAGGCATAGGGTATATTTTCCCCAAAATTACATAGAAAATATATTTTATGAGATGAATTTCATCATCTCCGTGTTTTGGTGAAAATGACGGAAAAAGATTGCCCGAACGGCTGTAGAAATGGAAGAACCTCTGTCTGTTTTGACCTTTTATAAATTGGTCTTTTAATGTCATTGCTGCAGCCTCGGCACGATGACATCACAATGCTTTCTGTGATAACATCACATTGTCCATTCTTCTGCATGCTGAGATTTCCACTGACCCCCCATACATAAGGGTCAGCTCACTAAAGCATAATACAAGATAGATATTTATTACCATGGATTATTTGCTACTTAATTTTTTTGTAAATTATGTTTTCATATTACTAATGATTTTATGGCACCAATCAGCTGATTTCACTGCATGCACAATAAATTATTGATTTTGGTGGTATTTAGTATTTAGAGATCGATCTACAAAGACTATTGCATGGCTTACGTCTCTCTTTTCCATCCAAATTTTCTGTCCATCTTTGTTCCTCAGATGTCCCTCTTTTGTGTCTGATGTCTATAAATAAATGTATTATTTTTTTTTTTTAATTCTTTTTATTTCAGTTTCAATTTTAGCATAAAGTACACAGAGCCTATTGGGCACACAACCATTTCAATAAAAATAAACAAACAAAGCCAAGTATCAAAAAAACGTACCCTAAGCGCCAACATTGGCACAATTTGCTCCATTAGCTTCCGAGGATATTTAGCTAACAAGGTTAATATTGAGCCTTAAAAGGATGGCTGGATGCAGACAGAGGCACACATCCATTGCCAAGGGATTTTTTGGTGGTCATATGGGACATGGAATTCTTTCCTTTTCCCCTCCTTCTGAGACGTTGATTTTTCCAAACACTGCTACTTTGTATCAACCTTATTTGGGGTGATAAGCTATCCATCATATAAAGAAAGCAGTCCGGTATCTTTTGTCTCAGAATATTGTAACTACCTCCCCCCGTGGCACATGGAGAAATAGAATAATTTATTGAGCTGTGATCCTTCATCACACAGCCCGTAAGGCTTGGCTTTTCCGCTCAAAAAGTTAGATGCCATTTGTCGCCCAGCCGTCCCTTACTCGAGATCAGCCAGAACTATAGGTGGGTTCTGTCGGCCCCCCACTGGCCGTGGTTCACCATGGATGACACAGTGTGTTGCACTACAGGAGAGAGTACTTAAGCGTCTGTGGTCCTGAAGAAGCGCAATGCGAAACGCGTCGACCTTTCTAGACCAGTACAACACACGTATCTCTTGTAAACAATCTGTGTATAATGTTTGTATACCTATTTTGAACCAATATGGAGGGTCTTTTTTCTCTCCACAAATAGTGCTGTTTTTAATATGTTGTATTTTGCACATATAATTTCTTGATTATTTCTTTTTAAAAAAGAATATTCTCAATAAAATATTAATGTTTTTAAACCAATTATTCTGCCTACTTAGTATGTGCCTCTAAAGTCCGCAATCCTTGGTTGGGCAACTGTTTGTTGTACCAATCCTTCCCTTCTTTGTTAATGTTGAGCCTTGTTTTGGTAAACTGGAAGTCATCGTTCTCTGAAGTGCAAAATTAGTTTTGGTTCTCTACCAAATTTATACATTCTTTCAGCATTTTGCAAGGTCATTTATTAACTGGTAGGTTCAATAAATGTATTATTTAACAACCACAAGTGTTATGCCTTATGCACACTGGGTGTTTAGCCATGGTGTATGAGATGGCGGCATGGAAGGAAGGAGGTGTGGATGGAAGGTACAGATGCAGTGCAGGGCCAGGACAAGGGGTGGGCAGGAGGCTACCCTGGGCACAGTAGGGATTTTTGGTTACGACTAAGCGAATATAATTTCGTGAAACGCGTCAACTGTGTTTGTCCCCTGTCTCTGTTTTTTGTCACTATGGATTTTTTGTATCTTCAATAAATGGATTTTATTCATCTATAACTTTCAAGTTGGAGTGCGGTTGCCTAACTTCTATCTGTACAGGGATTTTTGCTAGAAAGGGTGATTTGGAAGGGTAGGGGTGTGGACTAGGAGGGTGGATTTGTGTTAGGAAGGGGGATGGTTTGGTCCTAGTAGGGATGATTCGGGGGATTTGATGCAGGAGGGGAAATTTGGAGGGGGGTAGTACTAGGAGAGGGGATTTGGGGGGATTTGTGCTGAGTTAGGGGAATTTGGAGGGGGGCAAGGACTTATGTTCTGAGGGAAAATTTGAGGGGTAGAGGATTTGGGGAGGGAGAGGATTTGAGCTGGGTGGGGGGGGGGGGGAATCTGTACTGGAAGAGGGGGGATTTTTGTTTGGGGAGAATTTATGCTTAGGGGTGAAGATAAGCGCTCAAATTGTTTTGGAGGGGAGGGAGGAGATTTTTGCTGACACATAATGCTCATACATTCTGGAGGGGGGCAGATGCTGTTTGGCATCTTTGCCCTGGGCACTAGGTGACCTTGTCCTGGCACTGCTGGTAGGTTTAACCAATCATTTTTTGCATATACAATTTTGCTGTTTGTGGAACTGGGGCATGCCTATATTCATTGTGCTGAAAGGTGACCTTCTTTCTCATTATAGAAAGTTGGAAGGTTTAAAATGAATCATGATTTGCCTATGTAGGTTCCCTTTAAAGCAGACCTTGCACTTCATGTAATGCCTGCTTATTCAGTGAGGGCTTCCTCCAGCATCCTAAACCAGCTGTGGGGGGAAATAGTCAGGACTTATTCACAGAGGCGCAGAGAGCCGCACATTGTACAAAAACAAGCATATACAGTACTTGCAACCAGAAGTGACATGTGTTTGCGTACTGATGGTTGTACAATGACAGGCCGTGGCTTTACGCTGGTAGTTGCACATGTACAGGGAGGGATAAGCAGCTCTAGATGTAAACTGTAAGGCCTCTTTCACACGGAGCGGACCGTATTGCGATCCGCTCCGGTACTTTTTTTTTTTTTTTTTTTTACGGACACGGATGACATTTGTGTCATCCGGTCCGTATGTCCGCATATCATCCCATCCATTTGCGGATGATATACGGACATAATGTATGTCTATGGGATTGCGGATGTCAGTGGATGACACCGCTGACATCCGATTTTGCGTCCTTTCCGTTTTTTAAACGGAAGAAAAATAGGGTTCTGTTCCGTTCCAAAAAAAAGGAACAGAACTGAAAGGATGAAAATCGGATGTCAGCGGATGGTCAATTTTCCTGATATTTTTGTTTTTATTCTGTCTCTCACTGTTAAAATAAACCTACCATTAAAATTATAGACAGATCATTTCTTTGTCAGTGGGCAAATGTACAAAATCAGCAGGGGATCAAATACTTTTTTCCCTCACTGTAATTAAGGCAGCTCATATATTAGTATTTTTTTTTTTCTCGTTCAACCAGCGGGTTGAATGAAAACAAAATGACCCGCTTCCCCCATCCACACACTCGATGTGGATGGGGAAATCCTTCCTGCTGAGGTATTGTATTCTGACAACGGGAAGACTTCCCCGACATCAGAATACACTGATCAGTGGCATTGGCTATTGACCTCCAGAAAAGAAGTACTTTTCGATAAAGCACGAGGACTGGAAGGCGTCCCTGAAGATGGGGCTGACGCGTTTCAAGGAAGAACCCTCTTCATCAGAGGCTCTTTCCCATGCTTACCGTTAGCACATGTTTGTGAGTACTATGTGTGGCATGTGTTTTAATCTTTCAATAAATGTCTTATGATATTGTGCTAGGTCGCTGCGCCCTTCTCTTATTTTTTCTGTTACACCTACCATACATGCCCATACGAAATTCAGTCAGTTTCTGCTGAACCGAGCCGAATTTTGATCAATGTATGGCCGGTTTAAGCCTTTACAGTTGATCTAGGTGACAACACTTGTTCGGTGTCATCCTATATTTATACTGAGATGTATTTCCACTGTCCAGGCTGAACTTATATAATAGCATTGATAGTAAAAATCATTTATTAAAAGATAAAATGTTCAAATATGACACATGAAATAAAGAGAGTCCCAGGGTCCCCTTACTATCCTGTCCTACTTAGGATGCAAATGAAGCTCAAATGAGCAGTATTGTTGGTGGATATAAAATTAATTAATTGCAATTAGTGAAGAGGGTTTTCTAGAAATTCTCCTGTCAGATAATATATAGCATTGTATTCCCAGTGCAATTATATAAGGTGTGGCAGAGGAAGTGAGAAGCGGACACATATCTTGAAAATGACAGTTTAATGTACTTTATTACAGACATTATTGTAGATTTGACACTTTTCAGACCATATAAAAAACTCTAGCGGCGTGTAATTAAAACCCCCTGACTTCCTCAGGGTTGTATGGAGCGGGGCCTTGGACTGCAGGGACAAAAGAGGTAAAGGTTGTAAAATAAGATACCTTCATTTGAGTTTGTCTATGGGTTAGTACAGTGCCTATTTTGCAATGCTATGAATAATGGATGAAAAAAAGATGTGGAACTATAGGCGAAATAATTCAGATTTTAGCACATGGTTGCTAATCCTAAAGATCCACCCAAAATACCATTTAGGCTAGGTGAACCTGGTGGGCCGAGTCAGCCCTTTACTTCTTATACACTCCAAAGCCAGCCAAAGACAATTCAAATATCGGTCAGTTCAGCAGGAACCAATAGATTTGAGCCATGTATGGGCAGGCTGAATGTACACAAGTGTATCAACCGATAAATATGGGTACAATTGGATGGACTGGTGTCTTTTTTTAACCTCACTAACTATGTAACTATGTAACCAGCCTGCCGGATTTTTCATGCAATTAATATAGTTGGTAGCAGTAATCACTGTGTTTTCCCAGCGGAGATGGCTTCCCTCGCCTCCCAGCCAGAAGGACATACAGACTTCCCTGGGAGGGATTCCCCAATCAACACTGACTGTTGGTTGCAGGAAAGAAAATCACTCCATCTATGGCCAGCCTAAGACCAAAAGTATGTATGAAGTATGTATGAAGTCAATTATTGTTTAGCCGTTTCTAGTGAAGGGTACTGTTATTTAGCAAAGCATACAAAGACAATTGTATGCTTCCAGCTTTGTGGCAATGGGCAAAGGCCCATTTCTTATCCCGGATGACTGTGCCCCTGTTCACACATCCAGCTCCATAAAGGCATGGTTTGATGAGTTTGGTGCAGAGGAACGCAAGAGTTTGGACTTCAACCTTATTGACCATTTTGAGGTTACATTGGAACGGCAATTACGGGCCAGGTGTTCTCATGTAATACCAATACCTGACTGACGCATGAATGCAAATTCCCACAGGCACACTTCAAAGTCTTGTGGAAAGCTTTCCTAGAAGAGAGGGAGCTGTTATACCTCCAGAAGGGTTGTAGGGCAACTTCATATTTATGGCCATGGTTTTGAAAAGGGACATCCAACAAGCTAATATAGGTGTGATGGTCAGGTGTCCACAAACATTTGGTTGTTATATAGTGTATATCTTGGGGACTCTTGCCTATAATTCCTAGGTTGAAACAGAGTAGTTAAGCCTGGAGACCTAAGGGCAGTTCAAACACACATGAAAGATCATGGCACTGCAACACAATCATGTAATCAGGGCCAGCAAGAGCTCTCTGTTTCCACTTATCGTGCCTGACTAAAGCCCCGTACACACGCAACGATTATCGGCCGACCGATCGTCCATCTTTTGTCCAGAGTGGTGTTTTGTTGGTTGGAATGTTCCTAGACTGCACACGAATTTTCTCGCCCAACAAAAATCTACGTTAGAAGTGATGTCATGAGTTGGTTTGCTTTCTATGTGTTCTTTCTTCTCTGAGCATGCCCAGACTTGCTCATAAGATTTTTCCCTGTCGAAATCTGTACTGACTGCACGAAAATCGGCCGTGTTTTGAAGGCGGACAAAAATTTTTTAGCCTGCACACCAGATTTTTTTCGGCCGAAAAGAGTTGGTTGTCGGAAGCATCATACTAACAAGCTGAAAATGGGCAGATCGGTCGTCGGACGAAGATTCCCTGCTGATTTTAGACGCGTGTGTACGAGGCTTTACATTCTCCACCCCGCAACACAAGAGATAAAGATGATGTAGATAACATACGTGGCCCTGGGATCTCCTGGTGATGAGAGAGTAATCCAGGCTCTGAGTATATTTGTGTGGGGCCCTTTCAGACAGAAGGTCCTTTTGGGCATCAGTATGCTGTTGCACTACCGGTACCCCACCTCTGCATTTTGGGTGTTTCTGTCCACTCCTTCATGCTACAGCTCTTACTAAAAAATGTTATATTAAATAAAAAATCCAGCAGGAATATATGGAATAATAATAATGACCACAGTATTGGCACTTTTCCACTGCAAGTACCGGCTCGGCTCTACTCGGTCCTGCTTGGCCCTGCTTGGCCCGGTTTGCTTTTCCACTGCTGGTACAGCATGGTACGGTGTTGGAACGGTTCGGTAAGGTACGGTATGGTTTGCTTTTCCACTAAAATAGTACTAAAGTTAAGTGGGTGGGATAACAACGGGGTGGGTGGGATTCTCTGACCAATCAGTGGCTAGTAGTGACTGCATGCAAAGGATTGTGGGATATGGTACCGGGTATGGTACCTCTTGGAACCACAATCGAGTAGGTACTGTTTTTGAGAGCCGTACCGTTCGGTTCCATGCAGTGGAAAAGCGCTGCCATACCGAACCGAATCGTTCCTACACCATACCATGCGGTACCAGCAGTGGAAAAGCACAAAAGCGAGCCGAACCGTTCGGTTCCATGCAGTGGAAAAGCGCCATAAGTGTGCAGCCCTGAGAATTTAGTACAGTGATCTCCCCATTAGAGTCCCTGAGAAGTATGAGAAATTGGTGGTTAACCTTCCAGCATCTACCAAAAACTGAAATATTTCTGGTCTGATTCTCTGTAACGAAGTGAGAAATTTCTTTGTCTTGGAATATTTCAGATCAGAGCAGTTTTTTAGCTTTTTCAGACTGAGAGGACAGCTAAATTAATCTGGGCATGAAATATGACGCCATCCCCATCCCAAGAGGCCCTAATTGGATCCTTTCCAGGTACCTGGGAGGAGGCCAAGAACACAGTTGCAGGTTTTATCTGTCAGCTGACCTGGAAATGCATTGGAATTCCCAGGAAGAGCCTGAGGCTGTGTTTGGGCATTGGCCTGCTCATCCTGCTGTAGTGACAATGCCTTTTTCATTTATTTATTATTGCTCAGTACCCATGTTCCTGCTATGTAGACTTCTACTCCCAACCTTTTCAATCCATTTCATATATACATTATCCAATTGCTGCAACCTTACAAATTTGTTTAATGCACCAAAGCAAAAAATACTAACCCAAGTCAGGCTGGAGCCTAGGTCCTAGGGGATGTCCAGAGGACTCAGCCACAGCCATTATACTCATCCAGTAAACCAGGGGATGGTGCACATGGCCAAAGCAATATGTCTGCCTGTCTTTTCACAAGGGCGGATGTGCATGAAGGCAATTGGTCTCTGATGGGGCCATGCAAGAACAGGCAGTGCAAATGGTGAGGCTTCTCTGTGCTTATTGCAATTTTTCTTAATGTTAGTTGAAAGATTGGGGAGTCAAAGCTGCTACCCTGCCCCAATCTGACTCAATCCCTTACCCCCCAAACTCCCTCATTTTACAGCCCTCTGGCTATAATTAGCCACAAATGTCAATAGGTGGGCAGGAGGGTAAAACATAAATGGATGGCTAAACATTTTTTACATTAATACAAGGAATGCATTTATGCATTAAAGTCAAAAAAATATTTAAAGGGTAACTCCTCTTTAGCTGAGAAAAAAACATTCCCCTCTGGGTGATCTCTGTACATTGAAAGGATTATAACAAACTTTGTTGCAGATTCCTACCTTTTGTTAATCTGAAGAAATCATTGTTTTTTCCTCTGTGCTGAATGGGTCTAATGGGAGTGGTTTCATAATTATCAATCAGCTGTGCAACTACAGAGGTCTAATGAGGGAAGCTGCTGGGTCTGCAACCCTTTCAATGTGTTCCTATTGGGAGTATCTCACCAAAAATTTTGCAAATTTGTTGCAGGGGATGCCTGAAATCTGACTTGTATCTTAGGCAGACTTCTGGGAAAATTGGTGAGCCAATCACACCAGCAGGAAATGATGTTTCTGGGGTGTGGTCAGTATACATTCTGTGTACAGAACAGATCCAGGTAGCCATATTGTATTGCATTTTCAGAAAATTACAACAGCTGCAGATAGAAAAGGAAAGGTCATTTTTAATAACATTCAATTACAATATGACTCGTGTCACAACTGTATACCCTATAGTATTTTTTTCTTTATTTTCTATTATTTTCCCCATGAAAGTGGAGTTACACTTTAAGCTTTAAAAAATACTTTAAACCCAAAAGCAAACATTTACTGTATTATAATGCAGCTTACCTATTCTTAGATGTGATGGCTGCATTTGTTTCTTTAGGCTTTCTTTCCTCTATTTTCACCTGGTGATCCAGCCAATAAATCTGTTGTTTTTTCAAAAGAAGCTCTCTTGCAGATGTACAAGTTCGGGGGTTGAGACAAACCACTGACAGGGGTGCTTACAATGATCAACTTTTATATATTTATGTAAAACCTTCATCCCAAAAGAAAGAAAAAACTATTTGCTGTAACTGCTTATAAAGTGTTATGTAGAGTTTGGCTTTAGCTTATTAGTGTAGTCCATCTATCTAACACTCCCCCCCCCCCCAATACTGACTATGCTGCTGTCAAAAGGAGTAGTGATCGACCGATTATCGGCAAAGCCGATATATCGAGGGCCGATATGCACTTTCCCTGATATATCGGAATCGGCCCTGGAGGTGACCGATATTGCTGATATTTCGGGGAAAGTGCTTGTACCTTAGTGATGCCTGCAGCTAGAGGCATCACCCCGGTACCGGCGTCCATAGCCGACAGTCGGCTGTCTTGTAATGACAACCAATGCGGCTGAGAAGCCGCTCGGCTGTCATTACAAGGAGCAGGAGGGGACTTTGCCCCCCGGCCCCCTCCCGCCACCTACCGCGACTCGCCCGGGTCTCCTGTCCCACTGGGAGACCCGGGCAACCAGCCTGCACGGCCGCTGAAGACCCGATCAGAGCCGCATTCAGCTCTGATTGGGTCTCCATGTAAAAACCTGGAAGTAATGTCATGACATCGCTTCCGGGTACTCGGCGCCAGATTTAAAAAAAATGACAGCATTCAAAACAGCCAAACTTGGCGTTGAATGCTTTTAAGTGCAGAGGAGGGGTTTGGGGTCTTTTTGATCCCCAGATCCCTCCACAAGAGTACCTGTCAAGTGATAAAAATTAAACATTTTTTTTTTTAGATGTATGAAAATATCGGCTGATACCGATATGCAATGGCCAAAATATCGGTATCGGCAACGAAAAACCGATATCGGTCGATCACTAAAAAGGAGCCCCCTGTGCTCCTTCATTCAGAGTAGTGTCTGTATAATACAGAAGGTGTGTTACTGTCCAAAACAGAGGGATAAAAGTCTAAAAAAAAGAAAACTAATGCAGCCACCACATTTAATGACTGCAATAGCTGCAATACATTACATTTTTGGTTTTGGGGTTTAATACCGCTTTAAATCTACTGCAGTCTAGGTGGGGGGGGCATAGATGGAGGAAGCTTAGCGGCTTTTCCTCTTCGTTAATCTAGCCCCGGTACGCTAGATCTCTTTTTTCTGCCTTCTGGAGCAGATATTTCTCTCCCCTGCACCTGGCGGATAACCTGCTCCGTTTGTACCAAGCTCCCCTCTGTCAGTGTCTGAGTGACCCATTTTCTTCTACAAAGTCATCTATTTTAACCTCTGAAATTTCATTTTCTGCTCACAATATACCATTGGAACAGCTGTATCCAGACAACCTCAATGACTTACTCATTGCCCTTTTTATAGGTTATTACTTCTTATTCATCCTCATTCATGGCTATCTCCTAGAATTAAATTGAGGGTTATTTCAGATTTGGAAACTTCTTTACAGAAATAGAAACTGCATTAAAGGATGTCTTTATTTACCAGTACTGCCAAGTAAAGATTTCGATTATAGGCACGGAATTTTCCGCTTTGATGTAATAAAAACATTCATTTAGGCATATCAGGGACATTGCTAGGGGCACCCTGAGCACCTCCATTGATATGTTGTAGTTCATGCAGCATAACATACGAGAAGTGGGTGGAGCTGTCGCTAAAAAAATAATTAGTTAATCCCGTATTTGTGTGTGTAGATAATATATATATATATATATACACTGCTCAAAAAAATTAAAGGAACACTGAAAACACATAAGATCTCAAAGGGGAAACATCTCATGCTGGATATCTATACTGGTATTGACTGGGTAAGGAAAGGATGCCACATTGTTTGATGGAAATGAAAATTATCACCCTACAGAGGGCTGAATTCAAAGACACCCCAAAAATCAAAGTGAAAAAAATGATGCAGCAGGCTAGTCCATTTTGCTGAAATTTCATTGCAGCAACTCAAAATGGTGCTCAGTAGTTTGTATGGCCCCCACGTGCTTGTATGCATGTCTGACGACATCCTGGGGTATTTCCTCCCAGATCTGGACCAGAGCATCACTGAGCTCCTGAAGGAGCAACCTGGTGGCGACAGATAGACCAAAACATAATGTCCCAGGAGTGTTCTATTGGATTTAGGTTAGGAGAACATGGGGGGCATTCATGGTATCAATTCCTTCATCCGTCTGGAACTGGCTATATACTCTCGCCACATGGGCCGGGCATTGTCGTGCACCAGGAGGAACCCAGGACCCACTGCACCAGCCTAGGGTCTTACAATGGGTCCAAAGATTTCATCCCAATACTTAATGGCAGTCAGGGCGCCATTGTCTAGCCTGTAGAGGTCTGTGCATCCCTCCATGGATATGCCTTCCCAGACCATCACTGAACCACCACCATACAGCTAGCATAACGTTCTGCACGGCTTGTCCAGACCTTTTCAAGTCTGTCACATGTGCTCAGGGTGAACCTGCTCTTATCTGTGAAAAGCACAGAGCGCCAATGGACCTGCCAATTCTGGTGTTCATTGGCAAATGCCAATCGAGCTCCACAGTGCTGGGCAGTGAGCACAGGGCCCACTAGAGGAGGTTGGGCCCTCAGGCCACCCTCATGAAGTCTGTTTCTGATTGTTTGGTCAGGGACAATCACACCAATGGCCTGCTGGAGGTAATTTTGTAGGGCTCTGGCAGTGCTCATCCTGTTCCTCCTTGCACAAAGGAGCAGATACCGGTCCTGCTGATGGGTTAAGGACCTTCTATAGCCCTGTCCCCAGAGAAAATGCCTGTCCCCTGAAATCTCCTCCATGCTCTTGAGACTGTGGTGGGAGACACAACAAACCTTCTGGCAATGGCACATATTGATGTGCCATGCTGGAGGAGTTGGACTTCCTGTTCAACCTCTATAGGGTCCAGGTATCCCCTCATGCTACCAGTAGTGACACTGACCCTAGCAAAATGCAAAACTAGTGAAAAACAGTCAGAAAAGATGAGTAGGTAAACATTTTTTAGTGGCCTCCACCGGTAAAACCGTTCCTGTTTTGGGGGGGTCATCTGATTGTTGCCCATCTAGTGCCCCTTTTGTTGATTTCATTAACACCAAACTAGCTGAAACTGATTAACAACCCCCTCTACTTCTTAACTGACCAGATCAATATCCCAGGAGTTTAAATAACTTGATGCTATATTCTGATTGAAAAGCGTTCCTTTAATTTTTTTTGATCTCCTAGGCTCGAGCAGAATTTACCAATAGGCTGTCAATGATTGCTCTTTTTATGTCACCCCTCTCAGTGTTGATATCCAGGTACCATAAGGGCTCTTTCACACGGCCGCTCCGTGTCTGCAAATCATCCTATTTTTTTGCGGATGATTTGCGGACATAATGTAAGTCTATGGCATTGCGGATGTCAGCAGAATACCATCCGCTGACATCCGATTTTCTTCCTGTCAGTTCTGTTCCGTTTTTTGGAACGGAACAGAACCCTATTTTTTCCTCCATTCAAAAAACGGAAAGGAAGGAAAATCGGATGTCAGCGGTGTCATCCGCTGACATCCGCAATCCCCATAGACTTACATTATGTCCGCATATCATCCGCAAACGGATGGGATGATATGCGGACATACGGAGCGGATGACACAAATGTCATCTGCTCCTTAAAAAAAAAAAAGTCCCGCAGCGGAGCTTTCACACGGAGCGGCCGTGTGAAAGAGCCCTAAGTGAGAAAATCGCAATAGTGCTTAAACCTTCTAAAAACAATCTGTTTGTTAAAAAAACAAATGCTAGGTACTCACAAATTACTGGTGTTTCATGCGCACCGGTCTATACACGTATAGGACTCCTCACTGATGGTCTCATTTGTATGCATAAGCCACTAGCACACACTCCAGGCTCCTGACTCCACAGAGCTGCCGGGTGTCGTCACCGTCTTTGCCCCTCCCCTACGCGTGTCGACACAGGGTCACATGTCTTCCTCAGGGGGATTCCCATGACCCTGTGTGGGAGGGGCAAAGTCAGTGAAGACACCCAGCGAATGGGGGCTGCTCCTGCGAACTGCCATACCCATATGTTGATTCGCGCAGCTGAACCAGCCTGCCACAGTATATCTGCGGCGGGCGGCAAATGTATTTATTTAGCACCGGTTCGGCATGATGTTTTATGATTTATAATAATTGGGATTACAGTCAACCTTTATGCAAAGGTCTAACTTTAATTACACTTTTTTTTTTTATTATTAGTTTATGTTTCAGTTTTGGTTGAAGCGCAGCACAATTGTAGTTTGGTATTTGCACAGCACTTTTATATGAGATGGTGATTAGTGCCTGCAGCATTATATTGTTAATTTAACTATTCATAGTGGCTCGCAGGACCCTTTGTTTTTTTTTACTTGGAAGACGTTACAGCAGTACTAAGCCCAAAAGCAAATATTTATTAGATTGCAGCATACCAATTTTCATGCTGTGTTGGCTTCATTAATTTAATTTTTTAGGCTTTCTTTCCTTTATTTTCACCTGGTGATTCAGCCAGTAAGTCTGTTGTTTTTTTAAAAAGAATGCAGATGTAGCAGTTAGAAGCAAGAGACAAACCATTTACCACTGGCAGGAGTGCTTACAATGGTTAGCCTATATTTATTCATGTAAAACCTTTATCTGTAAAGGAAAAAAGAATATTTGCTGTAACTGCTTCTAAAATATTAGCTGGAATGTAGCTTTAATTTGTTAGTGTATTTAAACCTGCTTGTACATCCAACACTCCCCTCCCTCAGACTAACAATGCTACTGTCCAAAGGTGCCCTCTGTGCTCCTTCATCCAGAGTGGGGGCACTCAAATACAGGAGGTGTGTTACTCGCCAGATCACCAGGTGAAAAC
Source organism: Pelophylax lessonae (assembly GCF_965119305.1). Lineage (NCBI taxonomy): Eukaryota > Metazoa > Chordata > Amphibia > Anura > Ranidae > Pelophylax > Pelophylax lessonae. The sequence goes on along the minus strand of NC_138778.1, from coordinate 37,959,107 downwards.
AGAGGGGAAAAGCCTATTAAAAGAAAACCAATGCAGTGTCCATACGTAATGATTAGTTAGCTGTAATTAATTACATTTATTTACATTTATCATTTGGTTTTAGATTTAATACCACTTTAAACAGGTTGTAAACCTGCAAAAAAAATAAATAAAAATAAAACCTAAAAGGTAAAGCGATAATGAGCTTGTATGCATCTCATACTAGCTCATTATGAAATACATACTGTACCTTAAAACGAAGCCCCCACAGCGCCACCTGCACCACACTTACATGGTCATCTGTCTTCTGGGTTCTCGTCCTCCGGCCATCTGATTGGTCGGAGCCAAGATGATGTCACTCCAGCGCATTCACACGGGAGCCGCCGTTCACGGCATAGGGCTCTAAAGGAATGTCACTGGCTGCATGCAAAGTACGGTACATGTTTAGGAGATATTTACAGTACCTATAGGTAAGTGTTATCATAGGCTTACCGATAGGTACAAGTTACAGAGGAAGCTTTACTTGTGGTGTGTGTGTGTGTGGGGGGGGGGGGGGGGTATGGTGTGCAGGCTGGTGTGTGTGTGTGGGGGGGGGGGGGGTATGGTGTGCAGGCTGGTGTGTGTGTGTGTGTGTGTGGGGGGGGGTATGGTGTGCGGGCTGGTGTGTGTGTGTGGGGGGGGGGAGTATGGTGTGCAGGCTGGTGTGTGTGTGTGGGGGGGGGTATGGTGTGCAGGCTGGTGTGTGTGTGTGTGGGGGGGGATACGGTGTGCAGGCTGGTGTGTGTGGTGTGTGGGGGGGGGGGTATGGTGTGCAGGCTGGTGTGTGTGTGTGTGGGGGGGGGTATGGTGTGCAGGCTGGTGTGTGTGTGGTGTGGGGGGGGGGGTATGGTGCGCAGGCTGGTGTGTGTTTGTGGTGTGGGGGGGGGGGGGTATGGTGTGCAGGCTGGTGTGTGTGTGGGGGGGGATACGGTGTGCAGGCTGGTGTGTGTGTGTGTGTGGGGGGGGGGGTATGGTGTGCAGGCTGGTGTGTATGTGTGTGTGGGGGGGGGGGGTATGGTGTGCAGGCTGGTGTGTGTGGGGGGGTATGGTGTGCAGGCTGGTGTGTGTGTAGGGGGGGCTATGGTGTGCGGGCTGGTGTGTGTGTGGGGGGAGTATAGTGTGCGGGCTGGTGTGTGTGTGGGGGGGGGGTATGGTGTGCAGGCTGGTGTGTGTGTGTGGGGGGGGGGGTATGGTGTGCAGGCTGGTGTGTGTGTGTGGGGGGGGAGGTATGGTGTGCAGGCTGGTGTGTGTGTGTGTGGGGGGGGGAGGTATGGTGTGCAGGCTGGTGTGTGTGTGTGTGTGTGTGTGTGTGGGGGGGGTTATGGTGTGCAGGCTGGTGTGTGTGTGTGTGGGGGGGGGGGGATACGGTGTGCAGGCTGGTGTGTGTGTGGTGTGTGGGGGGGGTATGGTGTGCGGGCTGGTGTGTGTGTGTGGGGGGGGGTATGGTGTGCAGGCTGGTGTGTGTGTGGGGGGGGGAGGTATGGTGTGCAGGCTGGTGTGTGTGTGTGTGTGTGTGGGGGGGGGGGGGTTATGGTGTGCAGGCTGGTGTGTGTGTGTGTGTGGGGGGGGGGATACGGTGTGCAGGCTGGTGTGTGTGTGTGGGGGGGGGGGGGTATGGTGTGCAGGCTGGTGTGTGTGTGGGGGGGGGGGTATGGTGTGCAGGCTGGTGTGTGTGTGTGTTGTGCGTGGGGGGGTATGGTGTGCAGGCTGGTGTGTGTGTGGGGGGGGTATGGTGTGCAGGCTGGTGTGTGTGTGTGTTGTGCGTGGGGGGGTATGGTGTGCGGGCTGGTATGTGTGTGTGGGGGGGGGGGGGGGTATGGTGTGGTCCGTCTACCGCCCCCCAGCCCATGGAGCACCAACCACCACTGAATATAACAAAAGTTTGCTTTTGGGCTTAATACTACTTTCATCTTTATTAATATCCATAAGAAGCATTATATGCTGTTCAAATATATCTGTTAATCATCAGACAATTGTCCACAAAGAAATCCGGTGTGTATTCCAAGGAAATTGGATTTGTGAGTCTTAGGCGTTAAAAGAAAAAAAAAACTCAAACTCTTTGATAAGGAGCTTGTAAAATACTTATATGATAGGATTAAATTCTCTATAATAAGGCCGGTAGTTCCACCTCAGCTGTAAAGGTATCAGCAAATCTCTTGTGGAGAATATGAGGGACACACCAGTCCTTCCGAGTAACAGCACTGCAGAAAATATCACATCACAAGTGAATGATAATACAGTAAGAGGTAGATCTGCATCGAGCCGGCATATCATGATACTTCTATCAGGTAGCGGAGATGAGAACATTAGCAAGCATTGAATACTGGGAGATGGCAGTTACTGATTCCACTTGCAGACACCTTCCACTTGAAGAGGAAACTTTAGTATGTTTTCAGTAAATCCATATTTTTTTTATCGTGATTACGTGGATCTTAAGATTTTTTTTACATGCTGTTTTATATTTTAGTTTCTGACGTATGATGTCTTCCTTCCACTTGAAGACCAGACTTTTTCTGGCACTTTTTATTTACAAGTTTAAATCAGTATTTTTTTCTAGAAAATTACTTAGAAGTTGAACCCCAAAACATTATATATTTTTTTAGTAGAGATCCTAGAGAATAAAATGGCGATTGTTGTAATATTTGTAATATTTTAATGTCACATGGTATTTGTTCAGCGGTTTTTAATTTTTTGAAAAAATGCACTTTAATGAATTTTATTGCAAAAAAACACAATAGGTAACCCAATTTTTTTGGTGAAACATAAAACATGATGTTATGCCAAATAGATACCTAGCATGTCATGCTTTGAAATTGCGCACGCCTGTGCAATGGTGACAAACTACTATATTTAAAAATCTCCATAGGTGACGCTTTATAAATGTTTACAGGTTACCTGTTTAGAGTAAGGGTCCTTTCACAAGGGCTATCCGATCCGCCTGTCAGTTTTTCAAGCGGACCCGATCGGATGCTCCATGCATTCTTATGGGGCAGCGGAGGTCATCCGATTTCGATCCTGTCTGTGAAATCCGGATGGATGGAAACCCTATTTTCCATCCGTCTGGCAGATCGGATTGGGTGGGATTGGATGAGAATGGACAGGCGGTCCGTTCTCATCCGATCTTCCCATAGAGGACAGCGGGGATCTGACAGCTCCGTCTCCGCACACAGAGCGGAAACAGAGCTGTCATCCGCCTGCTCAGCGGGGATCGGTGGATCGATCCCCCCTGAGCAGAGAACGGATCTCGTCGGACGGCGCACCGTGTGAAAGAACCCTTACAGAGGAGATCTAGCGCTAGTAGAAGTATTGCTCTTGCTCTAATGTTCGTGACTATACCTCATATGTGTAGTGCGAACACCGTTTACATATGCATGCAAGAATTGGGGGCACTTTAAAAAAGAAATATTTTTTTTTTTTTACACTGCCCTTTCATTTTTTTTGGAGCACATTTATCCCTATTACAAGGAATGTAAACAGAAATGGTAAAAGAAATAAGGGAAGACAGGTGCTCTTTGTGACGGAACCGACCCACACTCCGCTTGAATGCCTCAGTCAGTATACCGCTTCCTCCAGTCTGAACATAGATATTAGATATTATAGCGGCATGCAACCAAGAACTAGACGGGACTAGTACAGCTGCAAAACTGGAACTCTCTATTGTACAAGAATACAGGCTTTTTATACACTTGAGAAGTAGTTAGTAACTATATGAACAATGACCAAATATTTACCCAAAACATCACACAATGGTTTAGATAACGAGGTACAGCTGACTCATGGCTAATCCCATCATAGAGAATGCTTAGGAGTTTAGTTAAATTAGCCAACATATACAGTAAGATGATTAAACAACTAGCCACCTGGACACTTAGGTATCATTCCAGGTCAGACTTTCTGGTATTGAGCTCACAAAGTACACAACACATTTTTACAAGTATAAACACATTTCCACAGTAGTTTGCTAGCAGACAATAGGTTTGTTAATTAGCAGTGATCTACCCCTCCTCAGACTAGTAGGACTATACAGACTATAGCAGGAGACCTACTTACTATAAACACATTATGGCAGGGGACCCCAGTGGTTTGAGTGGATTACATTACCATCTACAGTCATTGTTGGTTTGAGACATAGAGGCCCCAAATATAGATATGGAATCGCCAGTTCCCAGAGTCTCTGTGTTTTGGGTAGACATGAACTTGAATTAGAAACAAGACAACTCCATGGATCCCTCAGGCATACACCTTCCAAAGAGTAGTGTTCCCTTAAATGCCAGGGCCCATAGTTAGTGGGTATGAGGCTTGCTCCCAGTCCTCTCCAAAAGCCCCTGTCCTGGCTAGGTCTGTCACACTCTTTATGGAGAGATCTGGGGTTTATAAAACCCCAGATCTTTCCTCTACCTTTTAAAGCAAAATATTTAAAAAAAAATGGATCTTTTGCTTAAAAAAAAATAGTTTTCTTCTGCCCTGGACTGGAAGTGAGGTAATGACGTCACTCTGGTCCTCCAAAGTCATAGAGGCGATACGAGACAATCTGGTCTCTGTTTACCTCTATGGCCAGGCGTGTGACCTATTGGATCATTACCGGCAGTGGGGGGCGGCAACACCCCTAAAAGTGATCTAGTGGCTAACTAGCCGCTTGGACCACTTTCATGAAAAAGACAATTGCCAGCTGAAAAAACAATACCAGGGTAATGGCTGATAACTTCAGCCATAACCCCAATAAAACATAATAAACAGTTATACTGTGGCAGGCAGCCCCTCCTGCGTGAACCAACGTAGGTATACATCGGACGCGCGCCTGCAGCTAGGGGACAAGCACGCGCCGCTGGCGGCACACTCTCGCCCCCACTCGGCAGCGGGGACTCTGATGCATGGGGCAGGCGGCTCCGATTGCCGCCTGACATCTGCGATCGTTCTCCGCTGAGAGAGAAGAACGGGCAGCTATTGTAAACACAGCTGACCATTCTTCTCCCTGGAATGACCACAGAGTGCCTGTGATCCTTCTATGTACGATCACAGGTCTCTGTGATCATTTCACAAGCCACGCCCCCATACAGTTAGAATCACTCCCCTAGGCTCACATTTAACCCCTTGATCGCCCACAGTATTAACCCCTTTCCTGCCAGTGTCATTAATACAGTAATAGTGTATATTTTTAGCACTGATTACTGTAGTAATGACACTGGTTCCCCCAAAAGTGTCAAAAATGTCAGTCAGGGGTCCGATCTGTCCGCCGCAATATCGCAGTCCCGCTAAAAATTGCAGATCGCCGCCATTACTAGTAAAAAAAACAATAAAAATGACATAAATCTTTCTCGTAGTTAGTAGACGCAATAACTGTTGTGCAAACCAATCAAAATACGTCTATTGCGATTTTTTATATGTAGCAGAAAACAAATTGGCCTAAAATGTTAAAAAATTTGATTTTTAATTTTTTTGGGAATGTTATATAGCAGAATGTGAAAAATATTGTTTTTTTTTCAGATTTTTTGCTCCTTTTTTGTTTATAGCGCAGAAAATAAAAATCGCACAGGTGATCAAATACCACCAAAAGAAAGCTCTTTTTGTGGGAAAAAAAGAACATCAATTTTATTTGGGTACAACGTCGCATAACCGCGCAATTGTCCGTTAAAGTTATGCAGTGCCGATTCGCAAAAAATGGCCTGGTCATTAAGGGGGCAAATCCTTCCGGTCCAGAAGGGGTTAATCATCACCAAGCGACTTTACGAATACCATACTGCTCTGCTGATAACATTCCCACAATGCGTTTTCTGAAAAACAATGAGATGCTCATTTATTTACTTTTTTTTCTTTGTAAAAGCAGTGATATGCAATATTATTCTACAAAAACAATAGCCAGCGGCTGCTCAGTAGCTGTGGGAGACACCTGAGTTCCTCCCTGCGCTCATCTCCATAAGGACGCCGTGTTTCCGCAGCGCGGTTTATGGTATAATTCAGCCGAGATTTTATGAATGAGAGTTCAGCCAGCCAATAAAAGGCCTCCATCTGTTCCCAGGCACCTCGATGGCAAATGTGTTTTCCTGTCACATCGCTGTGTATGGAGCAGGTCACGTGACCAGGTTTTCAGTGCTTTCTCGCCGGTGCGGCATGCGAGCTGTTTGAGCGTGAACGGCTTATTGCTAACTAAACAGTTGTCAGCGAACCCAAATATTGCAGGGAAAGGCTGCAGTAATTAATAGAAGAGGAGGGGGGGGGGGGGGGGGGGCATCCTAGGAATCCTTATTGACTGCTCGGATGATGCAAAGGGTCACTGGCAAAGGATGCTGGGAGAGCGGCTAACGTTACACCGAGGCATAATATATGCAACGTGAGACATGGATTAAAATGTCTGTGCCTGGAGATGTGTACAAATGTTATAGCACATTATTATAATGACAGCCTGCACAGGCATGGCAATTTTCTATGCTATTTTCACCTAAATCACATATAGAAGCAAAAGACGAGATTTAAAGAAAATGAAATGCTCTTAATTAAGTATACAGCTGTGCAGCGGCTCTTAGCTCAGCGTTTTAAGATGTCACTAGAAATAAGTAATTGCCACTTCTTTGTATTAATCTAAAGCTTTATGGTAATGTAAATAGAACTATATGGAAATGATTAGGCTTTTCAGGCTTCTATATTGAGGCAGCGCAAAGCAATGAATAGTTGCAAAGTGCAGTAACCCAAACGAGCCAATCAAAAATTATTTTTTATTACTGCTATGGCTGCTTGAGACTGAGCGAAGATGGAGACTGGTTCCTGATGCTTTTTTTTTTGCATCGTCATTGCCAGTTGGGGTGTTATAATATGAAGCCGGCATGTGGTGCCATGATCTGAACTGGGGCTTGTTAATTTCTATGCATTTATTAAAAAAATAAAATATAAACTGCGCTTGGTGAAAAATAAAAGTGAAAAATATAACATAAAGAGCTCTGTAAACATCTAAATACAAACATTAAGCCCCCATTCACACTGGGGCGACGCTACTTCGCACCGAGACCTCCGAGGTCGCGGTGCGAGCAGCGCGCCGCTACCTCGGAGCGGCCGCCACGGACTTCGTAACATTGAAGTCTATGGCGGTCGCCTCCTGGTCACCCCAAAGAAGCTCCGGACCCTTTTTCTGAGTCGGAGCGACTTGTGTCGCTCCTATCAGAACGGGTCCGCAGCTTCCCTATGGGAGGCGACCTGCGGCGACCTGTGAGGCGACCAGGTCGCCTCACAGGTCGCCCCTGTATGAATGGGGGCTTATTGCGCTATACCTTCAAATACATTAAACATGTACTGTATATTAGTGATCGACCGATATCGTTTTTTTACCGCCGATACCAATATTTTGGTCATCGGATATCGGTATCGGCCGATATCTGCCGATATTTTCGGACATTAAAATATATATATTTTTTTAATGTCTACAGGTTCTGTGGTGGAGGGATCTGGGAGTCTAAAAGACTCTGTATCCCTCATCTGCACTTAAAGCATTCAAAACACCAAGTTTGGCTGTTTTGAATGCTGTAAGTTTTTGAATTCGGTGACGCCAGTACCCGGAAGTGATGTCATGTCATGACAGCACTTCCGGGTACTTGGCGGCGCCGAATTCAAAGAAATGGAGACTCGGTCAGATGGCGGTGGTGCAGCGGTGAGGGACAGAAGACCCGGGCGAGTCAAGGAAGGCGGTGGGAGGGGGGGATTTTCCCTCCCGCTCCTTGGAATGACAGTCGAGCGGCTTCTCAGCCGCATCAGTTGTCATTACAAGACAGCCGACCGTTGGCTATGGACACCGGTACTTCGGGAAAGTGCATGTACCGGGGTGATGCCTGCAGCTAGAGGCATCACCCCGGTACATGCACTTTCCCGAAATATCTGCAATATCGGTAAATCAAAAGGCTCCGATATATCGGGCAAAGTGCATATCGGCCCTCGATATATCGGCTTTGCCGATAATCGGTCGATCCCTACTGTATATCACCCATAAGTGCAAAAACATGTGACTTAAGCCTGGTACACACTAATACTTTTTAATGACAGCTCTGATCGTACTAACAATCAGACGTTAGTACAGCGATCTCCCCCGTTGAGCTGTAGTGTTCTGACAGGGGGACTCCACCAGAACACTCTGATCAGCGCTCTCAGTCAAGTCCAAAAACATTTGATATGATTGTGATCCAACAAATTAAGGACTTCTTCAAGATCCTTTGTGATTCCACCACCAATACATGAAATAACAGCTTCTTACCACATGAAAAGACCTTGAATTGTAAGAGGTCGATTCACATTCAAGGTAAATGCCCGAGGATCTTCACAGTATAGTCCCTCAAGGATTGAGAACTACAAGACACACCAGCAGGGATCAATAGAATCCAGCTAAAGCTCAATTCACTGTTCAGCCATGATCAGGATTTCACCAAAAAAAATTATTATGGTGGAATCCTGATCTTGGCTAAACGGTGGTTTGAGCTTTACATTCAAGGTAAATGCCTGAGGATTTTCACAGTATAGGCCCTCAAGGAACCACAAGACATACCAGCAGGGATCAATAGAATTCAGCTAAAGTGTTTACCACTTCAGCCAAGATCAGGATTCCACCATAAGAATCAAAATAATTTCCCATGGTGGAAACTGGATCTTGGCTGAACGTGGTACAAGCTTTAACTGAGTTCTATTGATCCCTTGCTGGTGTGCAAGGGATCAATAGAATTCAGGGGCTATACTGTGAAGATCCTTAGGCATTTACCTTGAATGTAAAGGTTGTACCACCGCTCAGCCAAGATCAGGATTCCAACATAAGAATCAAAATAATTTCCTATGGTGGAAACCTGATCTTGGCTTAACGGTGGTATTAGCTTTAGCTGAAATCTGTTGATCCCTGCTGGTGTGCCTTGTAGTTCCCAATCCTTGAGGGGCTATACTGTGAAGATCCTCAGGCATTTGACTTGAATGTAAAGCCTGTGCCACTGCTCAGCCAAGGTCAGGATTCCATCATAAGATACAAAATAATTTAATATGGTGGAAACCTGATCTTGGCTGAATGGTGGTACTAGCTTTAGCTTAATTATGTTGATCACTGCTGGTGTGCCTTGTGGCTCCAAATCCTTGAGGAGCTATACTGTGAAGATCCTCAGGCATTTACCTTTAATTGGAATTGGCCTTTTCAATTCAAGGTCACTGCGTTTGGTAAAAAGCTGATATTTCATTTATTGGTGGTGGAATCACAAAGGAACTGGAAGTCCTTTACATCATTGTATCACAATCATATTACATTTTTTATGGAGTTAGTCACAGGTTTTTGCACCTATTGGTGATATACATGTTAATATGTTTAAAGATATAGCAAAACAATTTTTAATATTTATACATTTCCCAATGTGATTTACGTAGGTTTTGGAATAAGACTATTGACAGCCCAATCTTCGTGAGGTGTTAAAATCCATAGAGTGAAGTGAAAATGTTGCTCCTTCCCGCATCCCTAAATTAAATAATGTTTTTGTTTGGGGGGGGGGGGTACCTTTTTTGCGGTGCTCGGTTTTCTTTCCATAGGCGACAATGACATGCCCGAGATACTCAGGCCATGTATCCCAGGAGGTTTTAAAAGCCATCTAGGACCTAATGTGCTTGCACCATGGCGCGTCTTTAGGTAGAACCCTGAAGAACAAGTAAAATAGAATAATGGCCAGCTAGGTACCTACCTCAACACACCAAAAATCACATGGCATTCACAGTGTTTAAAATGCAATAATTGTTTTTTTTTTTATGTCCATATATAAAACACATCCGACCAAATGGCCCTAAAGAAAATTTAATGCAATATTTCCAGTAGCTATATAATACTATATAGTTTTTTGGTGTGTTGTAAGAACACTGAAGAATCGACCGGCCCCCAATGACATCAGCAAAGATAATGGTGGTAAGGGATGCGGCGTGCATTGGTCAAGGAGTGGATTATAGCAGGGCAACACTAGATCTGCTGGATTTGCAAGTATGTGTTTTAAAGTTTACACAGGAAACACAGGATGGGGTGGAGCAGCGGGGGGGGGGGGTGAAATTCCTCTTAAAGAGAAGCTTAGCTCTGAAAGCTGTGCCCAAAAAAAGAGGCAGGTGGTGGACAATGGACTAGTCACCAGCCTCTCTCCCTACAACTGGTCTTTCCGCCTGCTCACTTAAAATGCCTTGTTCTGCACTGTGGCCCTGTGTAGGAGTGGCCAGGCTCATCCATCTAGATCAGGGGTCTCCAAACTTTTCTAAACAAAGGGCAAGTTTAGTGGCCTTCAGACTTTAGGAGGGCCAGACTGTGGCCATCAGGAGTAGAAAATGTCCCAGCATCAGTTGCGGTAAATGATTCCCTATCTTTGGTGTCAGTGGGAGTTATTGTTCCCCATCGCTGGTTTCTTTGGTAAGAATTGTGCCCCATTATTGGTATCATTGGGCCCCATTGTTGGTGTCATTGGGAGGAACTGTGCACCATCGTTGGTGTCATTGGGAGGAATTGTGCTCTTCGTTGGCGTCATTGGGAGGAATTGTGCCCCGTCATTGGTGTCATTGAGAGGAATTGTGCTCCATCATTTATGTCATTGGGAGGAATTGTGCCCCGTCATTGGTGTCATTGAGAGGAATTGTGCTCCATCATTTATGTCATTGGAAGGAATTGTGCCCCGTCATTAGTGAGGAATTTGGCCCCATCATTAGTGTCATTGTGAGGAATTGGGCCCCATCATTAGTGTCAGTGTGAGGAATTGTGCCTCATCATTGGTTTCATTGCACCCCATTGTTGGTGTTATTGGGAGGAACTGTGCCCCACTGTGGGTGTCACTGGCAGGAACTGTGCCCCATTATTGTTGTCATTAAGAGGAATTGTGCACCCTCGTTGGTGTCCGTGAATAAAAAAGTGCCCCAAGGGTGGGATAAAAGCAAGCAAAGAGCCACATCCAGCCCCCAGACCACAGCTTGGAGACCACTGATCTAGGTGACCATGCTGCCACACATAGGGAAGTGTCACCACTGAGCATTGTAGTTTAGCGGTGACACCACTCTATGAAAATATAAGGACCATTACAATGTTGTCACCCTACAACAGGAGGAACCATGGGAAAATGTAAACTGGCAGGATCAGCAGATATTTTGGAGATGAACCAAGGGAAAAAATAGGTGGAAAACACTTTACACATTATACTGTGTTCTGTTTTACATTGAGGAGTTTTACAGAACTTGAAGAAGCTGCAAATGTTTGGCATTGCAGGGCCGCCTTCCTGCCATGCTCTTGGTTACAAGCCATCTGGTTTTATCAGTCACGGTTTTGAACAGAGTAACACTGATCAGTAATGCCATCTCCCATTCTTCCAATGTCTCATCTGTTGCAGTGATGTGAAGAATCCCTGACATCTAATGGAAGGGTTTATTATTGAGATGTTACAATGTCACTAATGGCAGCTGAATTAGATACTTGAAATGTCACAATGAACAGAGTCATATGAAGGTCATGTGTATTTTTAACCTGCAAAATTAATGCTTTATTGCTGACCTTTTCTTACCTATTGCTGGACTTGTAAAACATGCAGTGTGTTATTTACTAAAGGTGTTCACTTTGAATAACCAATCATATCCTAGTGAATGAAAAAAAAATATATATTTTTTCCTGTACATGATTGGATGGTGAACCCTGTGATTGCTAAGGACATATTACATACGCCATGGTTGTATCTTCTCTTGAGTAACCAGGGATATAAGTATGTAAAACATTATGGCAATCGGAACATTTAAACTAGTTTATGGCTGTCTCACCTTAACCACTTAAGCCCCGGAAGATTTTACCCCCTTCCAGACCAGGGGGTATTTTGCGATTCAGCACTGCGTGACTTTAAGGGACAATTACGCGGTCGTGCAACGTTGTACCTAAACGAATTTGACGTCCTTTTTTTCCCACAAACAGAGCTTTCTTTTGGTGGTATTTGATCACCTGTGCAATTTTTTTGATCATGCGCTATAAACAAAAAAAGAGCGTCAATTTTGCAAAAATAACAATATTTTTCACATTTTTTTATATGAAATTCCCCCCCAAAAAAATGTAAAAATCAAAATTTTTTAACATTTTCAGCCAATTTGTTTTATGCTACATATGTTTGGTAAAAAAAAATCGCAAAAAAGCGTATTTTGATTGGTTTGCGCAAAAGTTATCGCGTTTACTAACAAAGCGCACTGCAGTCTGTGAATGGCCCAGCAGCGGGGGAAGGAGGAGTGGGGCCAAACCTCCAGGCACCTGCTCCCCCTTTCACCCAAAAGGTGCCAAATGTGGCACCGGAGGAAGGGGGGGGGGAGGCAGATAAGCAGAGGTTCCCCTTTTGGGTGGTACTCCCTTTTAAATGCATCCAACTAATTTTATTACCAGTCTCATCTCTGTTTCATAAATTCAAGATGAGTCCTAAGCTGGTTCTACATGAATCCGTTTTTTTTGTTCAGCCGACCTAATGAAAAAACCAAACAGATTTCCCATCCACACATTTGACATTCGAGGTGGATGTGGGAATCCTCCCTGCTGTGTCATTGTATTCTGACAGCGGGACTCCCATGCCATCAGAATACACTGTGTAAATGGTGACAGGGATGCGCTAGCCCAACATTAAGTTAACAGCACCTAGAACTTACTGAACTTTGGGAGAAAAAAATTGATAAGTGAAAATAGACTAGTGCGCTCAAAATTAATATGCATTAACAAACCTAATAGATTGTGGCAGTTATAAACCATATAAAGAAAAAAATAAAAAATATTAAAAAAATGATTTTCCATATACCACAAAAGGTGCAGGAAAATAAACCATGAAATAGTGCCATAAAACAAAAATGTGCAAAAAATGCTAAAGAAAAAGTCACGAATAAACAATGTGGTGTTAATGGAGCCTTCGAGGTGAAATCCAACAAGCGATTCCTTGATATTGATTGAATTCACACAACCTGCGATGTCAAGTGCTGCATGCGACCCCACAGTGATCAAACAAAGGAATGGGTGGCTGCTTACCAGAGAAAAATAATCAGAAATCCTGTTGTTATCCTACACTCTAGGATCGGACTGGCCCCCCGGCAGATAATGAAATCTCCTTAAGTGACAGCAATCCATAGATCAAGATACTTCATGTGCATTCAGGGCTTTCCAGGACTCACATATCTCCATACGAATGAATGGATAGGCTGATACCTCTAAAAACGTCTTTATTTAAATAAATGTATGTAGACAAAAAACGGCATTGACGAGTATGCACGGCCGCCTGCAGTGCGGACCATGCATGGTGATGACGTGGCTGCTCCACCCGACATGTTTCCCCTCAGAAGGCATCAACTGGGATTGGAGGACTAGAATCAGGTCTTCCAATCCCAGAATCAGAATACACTGATCAGTACTGCAGCTGATTGGCTGCATGCGCTGATGGAAGCAAAACTTTCCAACAAGACGGTTCAGGAGAAGTTGATTAATAGATTGACTTCTCATGAACGGGAACAGCTATACATGGATCCAAATTCATCTGGTTCAGCAGGATCCAGACACATTTCCATCCATGTATGGCTAGCATTATGTTTAGCTTTGGATGAACCCAGGAGTGTTCAGTCCTGTGCAGTTTGGTGATCAGTGTCAGAGTGTCTTGTAGAAGGAGTTTAGGGACTCGGTGTAAAAAGCCCTCTTGTGACAGTATTAAATTTACATTTTTACAAGTACAAATAATGAACCAGTATATAAAAAAATCTGAGTGTAAATTCCCATATACACATAGAACACATCCCACACACACATAACATACTTGTACACACAATTAGGATGCATAGATAAGCATGAGATCCCCATGGCACGAAACACATTAATTATAATCACATTAGGGGCAGGGGAAGATATACGATTTGTGTAGACGGTGCAGCTGCACTGGGGCCCTTTGGGACTGATTTAAGGTAGATATGGGTCAGATAGGTGTTGGAACCCCTTCCACTGTCACATAGACCCGTACACAATTGCCAGTCAATGCGTAATGAATAAGTATTTTTACTTGGGAAATAGACTGGGAACCTTAAAATTGGACTTGCACAGGGGCCCTACTAACTATAGATTAAAAGCCCAACTCTGGGATTTACAAGAAAACTAACCCATGCAGTCCCCTGAACACAGAGTTGTATAAAGTACTCAAAACCCATACTTGAGTAAAAGTACAAGTGCTCGATCAAAAAGTGACTTGAGTAGAAGTGGAAGTCCTCGATCAAAAAGTGACTTGAGTAGAAGTACTAAAGAATTCAACATTTTTTGTACTTAAGTTAAGTATCGCAAGTAGTTTTTTAAAAAATTTTGCTACTCAAGTCCTGAAAGTAAAAGTACCAGTAGTTTTGAAAAAAAAAAAATTGCTACTCAAGTACTGAAAGTAAAAGTACAAGTACTGTGTTATGTAGTTATTAAAGAAAGAAGTCAAAAGTTTGAACATCATATTGTTTTTTATTATTTCAAATGCAGCTTTTATTTATACATACAGTAGCTTTTATTTACGTATGCGCTGATAATACACATGTTTTGAGCTTCATGAAACCTGCCATCTACTGTTCTGGCAGTGGTAATTTTTATAATTGTAACAAGTAACTATGCAGCACAAAAAAAAAAAAATATCAGAGTAGAAGTATTGAAATCATTGAAAAAATGAAGTGAAGTAAAAGTGGAAGTAGGAGAAAAAAATTATACTGTAGGAAAGTACAGATACCGCCTTTCGGTACTTAAGTACAGTAGTGAAGTAGTTCTACTTAGTTACTATACATCTCTGCCCGAACACCACTGCAAGGGCTAAATGATTGTTACATCCAGGAGTATGAAAACAAGCTGTAATTCTTACCTTATTTTCTGCATTGGCAGGCTCCCTCCATCTGTGGGACCGGTCCTCTGCAGACTTTTCTTTAAGACACTGCTTCTGGTGATCACATGGTGACATCATCAAGTACAATGCAGGACCAATAGTCCTGTATTGTACATAAGGACAGCAAGCGACCACCCACAGCTAATTGAGGAGGAAAGTACCAGAGGGAGGAGTATGATAAGTACTACACCTTCATCCCCCTAGAGTTAATCAATATCTAACCCTTGCAGTGCAGGGGCTCCTCTGTAGATGATGTAGTTTAGGATTTTATTGTAATTCATTTACTCTTTGTTTCACAAAAAACACAGTTTTAAAGCTCATCTCTGCGCACATACGTTTTTTTTTTTTTTTTTTTTTTTTTTGGAATGCCAGCGATTAGTTTGGGGTGAAGGGGGATAAAGGAGCCTGGAGATCAGTTTTAAAAATACACATGCAGTATTTCTCATTTAATCACTATATACAGTTTTATGCTTTTTATAGTAGAGGTTTTTGAGATGCTGTAGCTGATGCTGTTTCTAGTCCCATCTTTTAATTTTTCAGGTCCTGCTTTTCCTGAGAAATATGATTTTCAGGGGGTCTTTTACAAATTTTAGAGTCTGTATTTTACTTATGTTAAAAATAGCAAAATTGCTTAAATGGGAAGCAGCCCCCGGCAGCAGAGGGGTTAAGGTGAACATGGATTCATTTTATTCGCTTTGCTAAGTGAACATCCTCTACTCCTTTATAAGATCAACCCCGGAGTGTATATAGCGCTACATTATATATTTATGGCATATCGAGTTTTGGAGAGGTTTCAAAGGCAGGCAAATAAATTAATAAAAGGAATGAAAAATCTTACTTACAGTGAAAAGGTAGAAAAAAAAAAAGATGTATAACGTTTCAAAAAAGAAAGACTTTTTAGCCAATTTATTAATATCTATACATTTGAATCCAGTGTTAGTATTAAAAAAAAAGTTGGGAAATTATACCCCCCAAAACCTGTGTAGTCTACTTTTGGTGGGTTATAGAAAATGACTCTCCCCATACAGGCTGTGGCACTAAACCCATAGGTAACTTGAAGGACCGGAGCCTTGGCCAAGTAAAAGAGTGGGTTTTCGATAATAAAGTTGGCAGTGCCTTTACCCAGGACAGGGCATCTGTGAGTAGAGGAGGTTCTCTTCCTGGGAAATAATCAAGTAATCTAAGCAGAGTAATTGGGAGCAGAGGAACTACTGCAACCAGCATAGAACAATAACCATAAGTATATAGATATACATATGTAAGTAATACAAATTTTATTTGATAAAAGATTAGTAATAGACAGTACATACATCCACTAAATAAACATATAATGTCTGCAAAGGAACCCAACAGGGGTCCTGATGGAGTAGTGCACATATACCCGGGTATATATAGTTTTTTAGCAAAGATACATCAAAGTTCAGTTGCAGGGGAGGGTGATCGCAGGTGCAATGTCCGTTCTGGTTCTGAAAAGCTAAATACTGGATCAGGGGTGATACAGCGACCTTCCAGATGGTGCTTGAACAGCATGAGAAGTACCTTCTTTCCATAAAAAAATCTGTGTCATGATACTGGAACTCAGTTCCGGCCTATCTACAGCTTCTAATTTGGCATGCAACCAGCCCTCTAGCTAACTATGGGCCGTTACATGCCTAACCTGTCTCTAATTAATGCTGTTTGCTGAGCCCTGGGCTAAAGCTATCTAGAAAATCCCAGACCATAAGGAACATCAATTAACTAAGGTAACAGGAGCTGCTTATAAACTCTATTTTCATAAAGAGGTTCACATAAAAATATTTTGCAAGTTGACCACTATTCACATGCAGTGGCACAGACCTTGCCATCTGGCACTGTGCATGTGAGATTATAAAATAGAACAGAGACACCTCTATCACCAGGCTTCAGATACACACAGAAGCTGCAACAATTAAACAGAACAGAAACTCTTGCCTAGCAGTCTCTGCTTCTACTCTGGATGGAATACAACAGCAGCAGCTTCTGGCAGATCATGCGCTCCAATTCTGTTTCTACTTCCTGGAAACTCCCCTTTGTAAGATATCACAGTCCTCCAATTGGGATTTCTGACCCAGCTAGTAGGGACAGGAAGTACTTGTCCATAACTAGCTAACTCTGTGATAATTAAAGCAGGACTTCACTAAAAAACGTGAAGTGCTGCTCATTATTTCCCTCCCACAGTAGCCTGTAACTGAGTTGCAGGTTTTTTTAGGGGAGCAAGTACTGTCTTTTATTGGTATCAACTCTTCCTTCTCATGTCACGCATCCATAGAGACTGCAAGACCAGTCTCCCTGCACCACGTGATCTTGCTCATGTGCTGTTGAGAGTCAGTCAATGGCTGTTAACACTATCCACTTCAAATTCTAAATTCAAAAACATATTAAAAAGTTGCATTAATGCACGTCAACGGTCATTGATGCTTGACAATACACCTAACTAACGCTACAAAAAATAAAACGCGTCCACACACATGCATAACTCTAAAAAGGATAACTGAACTCAAGAACAAAAAAATAATATTGCACCTTACCAGACCTTTGATGTAATGGCAGGGCCGGTGCTTCAACTAGGCAAACTAGGCAGCCGCCTAGGGTGCATTGCCACCAACGGCGCAGCCAGGAGTCGGCAATCTCTCTCCATCATGAATGATTATTGTGAGCTGAGGGGAGAGGTGGCGGTAGGGGAGAAAGAAGGAACAGAGAAAGATGCCAGGTGTCTTGGGCAGTGTCGGAACTATCAGGCCCTGGCTTTCCACTACTGTTGGAGGGGCCCCAAGAGGCAGGAATGGAGCCCACCAGAGTGCTGCCTGCATGATGATCCTCTTCAGCTGGAGCTGAACGGCCTTAACCCCAGGCAGGAAGTGACTCTCTGCACTGAGCTGGTCCCTGGGTGTTACATGGAGCATCCCTGGTATGAAAGGGAATTGGGGTCACCAGGTGTGCTATGGGGAATCAGAGTCACCAGGTGTGACATGGAGGATAGGGGTCAGCGGGTGTGCCATGAGGAATTGGGGTCCCTGGGTGTGCCATGGGGGATTGGGGTCCCCAAGTGTGACACGGAGGAACATCAGGGTCCCCAACTGTGACATGGAAAAACATAAGGGTCTGACATAGAGGAACATTGGGGTCACTGAGTATGACAGCATGACATGGAGGAACACGGGGGTCCCTGGGTGTGACATGGAGGAACATCAGGGTCAGTGGGTATGACAGCATGACATGGAGGAATAGGAATATTGGGGTCCAAGAGTGTGACATGGAAAAACATCAAAGTCCCTGGGTGTGACACGGAGGGACACTAGGGTCCCTGGGTGTGACATGGAGGAACATAGGGGGTCACTGGGTATGAAAGCATAACATGGAGGAACCATCAGATCAGGGTCACTGGGTATGACATAGAGGAGTATTTAATCCCTTCCCTTTTTTTTGGGGGGGAGGGCGCAAGTAGCTGGTCTTGCCTAAGGCGTAAAATAGTCTAGCACCGGCCCTGTGTAATGGCTGTATCTTACCAGAAAAGTCCTTGTAAATGCCTGTAAATTAACCTGAAATAAAAACAATGTAGCTTCCCTCCAAGCTAAAATCCCCCCCCATTCCCCCCATGTAATGCAGCTTAGGGGGGCAACCATGGCTCCAGCCATTGATACAGTGGAGAAGTGAGTGTAGTGGCCCAGGGAAAGGGAGTATACTATTCACAGGATTACCAATTGAAAATAAAGGAAAGTGAGTTTGAAAAAAGGAAAACCAATGCAGCCACCACATCTAAATGACTGATAAGCGGCAATGTATTACAGCTTTTGTTTTGGGGATTAGATATACAGGTACTTTAGGCTCCGTTCACATGTCAGCGTATGGAACGCGGGCAGAACCGCCGCGATTCCGCCCGCGATCCGGAGATTATTGCAAATCGCGGGACGCCTGTGCGTTGCCCATGATTTGCAATAGCCCCCCTGCGCGAATCGCGGTAACATCGCGCAAAAAAAAACGCGGGACGCATTACGCCCAAAAAAGTACAAGAGCTTCTTTGGAGCGTATTGCGTCCCACGATTTTTTTTGCGCTATGTTACCGCGATTCGGCAGGCGGAAATCGTGGCAACATCGCTCAGCGTTTGGGGGGCTATTGCAAATCACGGGCAACGCACAGGCGTCCCGCGATTTGCAATAATCTCCGGATCGCGGGCGGAATCGCGGCGGTTCTGCCTGCGATCCATACGCTGACATGTGAACGGAGCCTTAATAAATGAAAATGACTCCTGCTGCTTTGAAACCCCTTGTGATGCTGGGATGGAGGAAAGTGCAGTAGCTGTCTAATGCTGCAGATATCAATAATGTTAGGGCTCCCAATGTATCATACCTTATAGCTTGGTTTCATTAACAGCATTTACTGTATGTTTAAATAAATATGACATTTTGTATTTTTTTAGGAGATGATTTTTCTTAAACCAGGATCACTCTTTAAATACAACAGAATACAATTAAAGTTTAATTTAACAATATTAGTTGCAAATGTTAATATGTGTTTAACAGAAGAACAAAGAAAATGTAAGAATCAAAATTACTTTTATGTCCCAGAGAGCGATTTGTAAAAATGTAAATGACAACAAAATTGCTGAAAATTTTCATTTCAACAAACTAAAAAAAAAATATTTTTTTTTTCTGGTTTAATTTGACTTCTCTGGGGAGTAGAATCATTACTTTGTATTCGGCTGCAGAATCCACTAAACTTTTTACAAAATCCCTCTGTATCTGAAGACTGCATTGCAATGTAACACGTTGGAAAGCAGTATTGTATTCCCTAGAAATAGTCCGTTGTGTCCTAAAAGTAAGTAGGTCATCCTTTTTGAACAAGGCTGAGTCATTTATAAGACAGATAAAATGTGTCCCAATGCAGTCATGAAATGTCAGCTTGAATTTTTAGCAATACCCCCTTGATCATAACATGGACTATTAAGCCAGTTTGCATCCTCTGACATTTGGTTATATCAATTGCCCAGATCTATCAACTGCTGACCTGCAGCAACTGGAAGATGTACAGAGGCAAGATCATGTGATCTTTTCTTAAATTAAAACACTAGGTCATTTAAAGAGGTTGTAAACTCAACGCATCGCATACTAGCTCATTATGCAATACTTACCTTAGAACGAGCCCCCGCCGTGCCGCTCACTCACCTCTATGACGGGCGACATGTCCAGTCGCCCGTCTTCCGGGATCGCGGCATCCGGCCATCTGATTGGCCAGAGCCTCAGTGACGTCACTCCCGCGCACGCGCGCGAGAGCCGACAGGCACGGCACGGCACGGGACTCTGAAGGAACGGCACGAGCGGCCATTCCTTCACAGCGCATGTGCCAGTGACGTCACTGGCTGCATGTAAGGTAAATATCTCCTAAATGGTGCATGTTTAGGAGATATTTACAGTACCTATAGGTAAGCCTTATCATAAGATCACCTATAGGTACAAGTTGTAGAGGAGGGTTTACTTCCTCTTTAAGAGGCTAGGTTTACATTGCTGCGTGCCGGGAACATGTGAAAACTCTTCTCTCCGTGTCTGCAGGTAAGGCAGCACATTAATTGAAATAAATGGGTTGCCCTACATGCACATACTTGCCAACTGTCCCTTTTTTCCTGGGACAGTCCCTGCAAATAGGAGCCTGTCCCGGGTAATTTATATTGTCCCTGGAAGCTCTTGTTAATAGGGCTGCCCATAAATGTTACGCAGAAGTAGTGCAGCTGAATGGGAGAATTATTCCAACTCTGCTACTGTGGCCTTAAGTTTGAAATTCCCTTTTTAATTTCCTGTAATTCTGTCTATATTGAGTAGACTCTATATTTCTGATAAGTAAGCAAGATTAATTATGCAGAGTGGGCGGAGCTTCAGGGAAGTGGGTGTGGTAATTGATAGCTGTGCTGGAAAGTGTCCCTGGAAATTTTTTTTAAATGTTGGCAACTATGCATACAGCATGCAGCCAAACAGATGGGAACCATACCATAGGCCTCGTTCACACCGGGCATTGCATACCCATGCAGGGCCATTTTTACCTGTCCCACAGACAGTGTGGGTTTGGGGACACGCATCCACACCCACACAGATGTCATATTTGGAGTAGCGGCCATCAAAGGGACTGTATGTACAGAGATGCGCAAAATCTTATGCATTCCCAATCAGGTAAACACGGCCCTGCATGGGCGTATGCTATAGTACGCCCCATGTAAGTGATGCCTTAGGCACCATTCACATTCTCTGCATTGTCAGGAATGCACATAAAATCATCGGTTCAGGTGACATCAATTCCGGGGGGCTGCCGTATTGGGTAATTTGAACCACACAAAATCATCACTTCTGGTTCAGGTGACATCAATTTCGAGGCTGTCATATTGGGTAATTAGAACACACGCCAACTCCAGTGAGAGCGGAGGGCCAGCGTTCCTCTTTCCACATAAAGACTGACTGTTTTGTGCCCAAAAATGGCACTATTAAATGTGAGTGGGATAATATAGTTTGTACTGTCTTACTTAATTTTAGTAAATACTACACTATGAGATTTTTTTCCAATTTATGCATAATTGGTGTTTAGCTGTGGGGAGGAGATAGTGAATGGCAGTTTTTCCTTGGAGTTCCTTGTGGATCAGCATAAGGGGAGAGTAGAAGACCTATTACCTTGAGTGTGCATTGACCTTCTTTATTAAGAGGTCATTGATATCTGGTAGGTGAGGACCTGAGAGCACGGGGGGTGATCACTGTGTGGTGGTGTGGAGGAGATCACTATGTTGGACTCTGTACTTCCAACAGAAAAAAGGAATCTTGCACAATAACAAAAGGCTCATGACACACAAGGACTTTAAGCCTGGTTTATTTATGATTTGCATGTTTTTTTACCAATATACACTGCTCAAATAATGAAAGGAACACTTTGAAAACACAGATCTCAAAGGGGATAAATATTATGCTGGATATCTATACTGATATGGACTGGGTAATGTGTTAGGAACGAAAGGATGCCACATCGTTTGATGGAAATGAAATTAATCAACCTACAGAGGGCTGAATTCAAAGACACCCCAAAAATCAAAGTGAAAAAATGATGCAGCAGGCTAGTCCATTTTGCTGAAATTTCATTGCAGCAACTCAAAATGGTACTCAGTAGTTTGTATGGCCCCCACGTGTTTGTATGCATGCCTGACAACATCGGGGCATGCTCCTAATGAGTCAACAGATGGTGTCCTGGGGTATTTCCTCCCAGATCTGGACCAGGGCATCACTGAGCTTCTGAACAGTCTGAGGTACAACCTGGCAGCGTTGGATGGACCGAAACATAATGTCCCAGAGGTGTTCTATTGGATTAAGGTCAGGCGAACGTGGGGCCATTCAATGGTATCCATTCCTTCATCCTCCTGGAAATGGCTGCATGCTCTTACCACACGAGGCCGGGTATTGTTGTGCACCAGGAAGAATTCAGGACCCACTGAACTAGTGTAGGGTCTGACAATGGATCCAAGGATTTCATCCCAATATCTAATGGCAGTCAGGGCGCCATTGTCTAGCCTGTAGAGGTCTGTGCGTCCCTCTATGGATATGCCTCCCCAGACCATCACTGACCCACCACCAAACTTGTCATGCTGAACGATGTTACAGGCAACATAACATTCTCCACGGCTTCTCTAGACCCATTCACGTCTGTCACATGTGCTCAGGGTGAACCAGCTCTCATCTGTGAAAAGCACAGGGCACCAGTAGCGGACCTGCCAATTCTGGTGTTCAATGACAAATGCCAATCGAGCTCCATTGTCCTGGGCAGTAAGCACAGGGTCCACCAGAGGGCGTCGGGCCCTCAGGCCACCCTTGTGAAGTCCTGAAGAGTCATTCACACCAGTGGCCTGCTGCAGGCCATTTTGTAGGGCTCTGGCAGTCCTTATCCTGTTCCTCCTTGCACGAAAGAGCAGTTCCAGTCCTGCTGATGTGTTAAGGACCTTCTACGGTCCCGTCTAGCTCTCCTAGAGTAACTGCCTGTCTCCTGGAATATCCTCCATGCTCTTGAGACTGAAACCTTCTGGCAATGGTGTGTATTGATGTGCTATCCTGGAGGAGTTGGACTGCCTGTGCAACCTCTATAGGGTCCAGGTATCGCCTCATGCTACCAGTAGTGATACTGACCCTAGACAAATGCAAAACTAGTGAAAAACAGTCAGAAAAGATTAGTAGGGAAAACAAATGTCAGTGGACTCCACCTGTAAAACCATTCCTGTTTTGGAGATCGTCTCATTGTTGCCCATCTAGTGCACCTGTTGTTTATTTCATTAACACCAAAGCCACTGAAACTGTTTAACAATCCCCTCTGTTACTTATCCTAGGAGTTTTATTGACTTAATATAAAAATATATTTATGTATTAAGACTTATATAAAGTATATTGGTATATTGATACTTTTACCATAGAGTGTGTAGCACCATGCTTGTTATTTTTTTAAACGGTCAAGAGTGTCCCATGCTCCCCACACCCAAAAGTGCTGGGCATTCTCTCTGGCTGTGAACAAGGAAGGAGGGAGTGAGGGTAAAGTAAGCATGGGGGGGGGGGGAGGATGGCCTCAGCAGAGACATTGTACTTTGAACCTTAGAACCTTAATCAGGTTTTTGTTTCCCTAGCCATTAGGGTGACAACCCTTTACTTTAAGTGTTGTATAGTGCTTAGCTACCATTGCCTAGGTTATTTAACCTCCCTGGCGGTATCCCCGAGCGTGACTCGGGGTGGATTTTTTAGACTAGGATCGGTATCCCCGAGTCACGCTCGGGGTAGATGTGCAGAGCGCACAGCGGTGTCTCTTACCTTCTCCTGGCGATCCAGCGATGATCTCCCATTGCTGTGATCGCCAGCCGAGATCCCCGCCGCTCGTCCGTCGGTATGATGACTTCCTAGTTCCGTTCCCTGCAGCAGCAATGCTGCATGGGAGCGGAACTGGGAGGGAAATTCAAACGTTGCACAAAACACAAACACATAACACATTTATATTATATATATATATGTGTATGTATATATATATATATATATATATATATATATATATATATATATGCACACACACACACATATATATATATATATATACACACACATATATATATATACACACACACATATATATATATATATATATATATATATACACACACACACATATATATATATATATATACACACACACACATATATATATTATATAGAACGCATGAATTATAATCTAATCAATAATATATATTTATTATATATATTATTATAATTCATGTGTTTGTGTTTCAAATTTATCACATCTGGGATGTCTACTAGAGTCTTGTTTTGGTCAGGTTTAAGTCAGTAATTACTAAGAATTGTAGGCCTATAATACATAACGCCAAATTTCCATGAAAAAAATTGTACCGCTTTTGGTACATAATTCCTGACAGAATCATACCGCCAGGGAGGTTAATAAATTAATTCGAGTATTTTAGATTCTTATTTGTCCAGAATCAGCTTGCACATTGGAAGCAATGGCTGCTCCTCTGATCATTATATATTCACATTTTATTAAGGTAGTGTATAAAAAATACAGCTTTTTATATATGCAACATCGTGGAACAGTTAGCAGTCCCCAAGTAACAAACATCCTACTTACATACAACTCGCACTGAAGAATGAAGGCAACGTGACACCATGCTGGTCCTTGAAACCACCGGGCGGCCATCTTGCTGCTCACTGCATGCTGCCACCTACTGTCTGGCGGACCTGTCAGCAATCCCACATCACTGCATGACCTTCCCTATGCTATCCAAAACGTAAAAATCTTTTTTTTTTAGCTGGAGTTCCACTTAACAAAATGCACCTGTTCCAACTTACGTACAAATTCAACTTAAGAACCTATCTTTTTTGCAACCCTAGGACTGCCTGTATATTGTTCCTGCAAAACAAAAGGTTCCATCCTATATACTGGGAATCTCCTTAATGCAACCTTGCAATTAAACCCTGCAGATAAGCTGTTTGAGCACAGGCCCTAAGCATCCCCAAGGCCACCTTCATGTCATCAAGTCACATCTGCAAGTAGAATGAAGGGGTTTGCTTCTTAGTAGCCTAAAGATGGATCCTCTATTTAAATGTGGAATTATTAAAAAAAAAAAAAGAAATAGCTTTTAGCCCAACTGCTGAATACCTTGACCTAAAGTTTACTTTTTGCACCTACCTATTCTGCTGTCTATGGTTGCAGGTGTCCTTACAGTATGGCCCCTAATACAAGGTTGTAGAAGCACAGATCAGTGTGTTCATTTCCAATTTAGCCCACATCCAATACATCTTAAAAGGGAGGGGGAACAGCACGCTATAATTGACCAATGGGATACAGGTAAACTGTATCTAAATCCAAAATATTTTTATTGTTTAAGATACAGTAATACCCCTGTTAGGTTTTTATTACTGTCTGTGCTACCTCTGGGGAGATTCACCCTCGCTGTTTGACGATGCAAACGAAAATGTTACAGATCCGCCAGGACAGGAATAGAGGGAAAATCTTCCATGGGGAACATCTGACCAGTGTCTAAGACAAGCCTTCTCAACCAGGTTCCTCCTGGGGCTGTTATGGGTACCTTGAGCAGTGAGAAATGGCAAATGATGACTGAAGAGGTCCTGCACGGAAATGTGGTACTGACTGCTAATGTTAGGGGACACCGCAACTTTTGCCATGTCTGTTTTTTCCTGTTATTAATTTAAGATTTAGGCCTCTTTCACACGGTCTGCCTCCGTAGGCAGATCCGTGTTGCTCAACGGGGATCGATCCGCGATCCCCGCTGAGCCGGCGGATGACAGCTCCGTCTCCGCTTGCAGAGCGGAGAGGGAGGTGTCTCAGCCCCAGCTGCCCTCTATGGGGGATCGGATGAGAGCGGACCCCCTGTCCGCTCTCACCCGATCCGATCCGATTACTGAACGGATGGAAAAATAGGGTTTCCATCCGTCCAGATTTCACGCACAGGATCGGATGCGGATGGCAGCGGGTGTCAGCGGAGGTGTCTCCGCTGACATCCGCTGCCCCATAGAGCTGCATGGAGGATCCGATCAGATCCGCCTAAAAAACTGACAGGCGGATCTGATCGGATCGCCCGTGTGAAAGAGCCCTAATACTGAACATTTTTGTATAGAGTAGGATGGTATCAAATATTCTAGATATGTCATATTACAGTATTTTTCCTTATATAAAACATTCTACAATATACTGATCCGGCTAAAATGCCACAAACTGTAAATGTAGATAAAATTAGGGATGCACCGAAATGAAAATTCTGGGCCGAAACAGAAACCGAAAATTCAGGATGCCCTTGGCCGAAAACTGAAACTGACTTTTTTCGCCCAAATGATTTTAAAATAGTTACAGCCTGTATATAGATGCTCCTGGCATTATATACCTGTCCCATAGCTGTATTATACAAGTATAGTGCCAGGGGGTAGCTAAGTATAGGGAAACAACGATGCACATCATAACACATAATATAGTGTCACTCACTGCTCCCCACAGATAGCAGGTTGACTCTGGTTCTGCTCCTGTCCTTCCTATGGAGTAGAAGGTGTAGGGAGGAGGTGGGTGGAGCCAGAGAGTCAGTAATAGGCGCAGAGGAGGACGAGGAAGATCCTCCTCCACTCTGCATGCTGGGTCCTCTTCTCGGCCTCGCTTTCCTCTCGGGACTGTGACCTCACTGGTTGCTAGACGCCAGGCGGCTGGCAATTCTAGCAACCAGTCTAGCACAGGGTGGGCGAGGAGGTACAAACGGCAGGTCTCAGGAGCCAGCCGCGGCCGGACATGCACCATATAAGTTAAAGTGAAAGCTGCTGCAGCAGCCATTAATTTTCGGCATATATGACCCGTTTTCGGCCGGAAAATGGGCCGATCCCATTGCTGAAATTTCGGTGCACCACTAGATAAAATCATTTTTAGCAGGGATTCCTCGAGACTTGAAAATATTTGAAGGATACCTTGGGAATATAAAGGTTGAGAAAGATAGGTCTAAGAGGGGATTTCCCCTCGCTTTGATTTCCTTTCACTTTTTGTTGTATCTCCAAAAAATGAGGTGAAGGGAAATCTCCCCAACAGGAACGCACATCCAAAAAACACTGATAGCGGTCCTAAACTTACCCTACCCTATTCAAAACAAAGAAAATGGTGGCTTCAGATATACAGTACAATTTAGGCCCCTTTCAAACGGGGCGGATATGTTTGGACAGACTCCGCTTGCTCAGCGGGGATCGCTCCGTTGATCCCCGCTGAGCAGGCAGATGACAGGATCCATCTCCACTCACTGTGCAGAGACGGAACTGTCCCCTCTATGGGGAGATCGGATGAAAACAGACAGCCTGTCCATTTTCATCCGATCTGACCTGCTAGACGGATGGCGAACGTAGCGCCATACGTCTGTTTTTAGCAGGTCTTGTCGGTTAGAATGCCAGGCGGGTGTAAGCGGACATCAGCCTCCCCATAGACATCAATGGGTAGCCCAATTGGGTCTTCCTGAAAAACAGACAGGCGGACCCAATCGGTCCGATCGTGTGAACCGGCCTAATGGGTCATCGCTTATTTCATATATTCAGGGAAACCAAAGAACTTTACTGACATAATCTGTTACCACACTTCCCTGTTCTCCTACAAATATTTGCATTAGGTAAAATTGCATATATTTGTGTAGGATGAGTAGGGATGGAGGCGTTAACATGTATTAAGCCCAAAAGCAAACATTTATTATATTGCGGCCTACCACCTCCTAGATGTAGTGGCTGCATTCATTTTCTTTTTTAGGCTTTCCTTCTTCTTTTTTCATCTGGTGAACCAGCCAGTAAGTCGGTTGTTTTTCAAAAGACCATAAATCAGTTACATGAATGAGACAAACCATTCAACACTATCAGTGGTACTTACAATGATCAGTTTTATTTATGCAAAACCTTTCTGCCAAAAGGAACAAAAACTGTTTGATGTCATTTTTTGTGTAAGCTGGAGTTTGGCTTCAATTTGTTAGTGTATTCAAATCTACTAGTACACCTAACACTCCCTTTGCCCCAGACTGAAAATGCTGCTTTCCCCTGTGCTCCTTCATCCAGAATGGGGGCACTGTAAGACAGGTGGAGGGTTACTGGCCAGATCACCGGGTGAAAACACAGGGAAAAAAACGACCAAAAAAAAAACTAATGCAGCCACCACATACCTAATGACTGGTAAGCTGCAATATATCACATTTTTGGTTTAGGGTTTAATACAGCTTTAGGGTGAACATCATGTAGGCCCACTGTCTTGGGGGACACAATAGAACTTTTTTGGCAAAATCAATGCCAGTCCATCAACGTTGCCTCAAAGGAGACTCAGCCAGGAAGCATTGTTAAGAGCCGTGTCTTAATCAGGGCTCAGAGGAACCCCAATGTTTCTCCTGAGGTTGTTTGGGGGGTTTCCTAAATGGTAAGCAATGGTGGTTTGACTTCTGACATACAGTGACCACCAAAGCAAGTGGAACTCGTTGTTACTAACCACCATTGTGGTCACTTACCACTGATGCTAGAGGGCAGCACTATTTTTACTTTCTGCCTTTCTTTTCTGCAGTTATTACTTGCAATATTTTTAGAACATTACTTACCACTGCAAGGGGTCACCTCTACACTGACCACTAATGCTAGAGGACAGCACATTTTTTGCTGTCTGTCTTTCTTTTCTGCATTTATTACTTGCAGTATTTTAAGAATATGACTTACCACTGCAAGAGGTCACCTCTGCACTGACCACTGTCTTGGGGAAAAATTATAGGAATCTGTTGGTAAGATCTATTCCGGGTGGTCAACATCTCCCTGAGTAGCCGCGATCAGGGAGAATTGTTGAGAGCAGTGTTTTCAACTAGGGTTCTGAGGAACCCTAGGGTTTCTCCTGAGGTTGCTGGGGTTTCTTGGATGGAGAGCAATGGTGGATCGATTTCCCACCTACACTAGCCACCAGGGCCGCCATCAGGGGGGTACAGCCAGTACTCCTGTATGGGGCCCCGGCACATAGGGGGCCCCGGACAGCAGGAAGATCGGTAGGATGACAGCATACCTCCCAACCTGGGCAGGACTGTCCCGCTGTCCCTCTGTACAGGGAAGAAGGAGAAGGAAGATATGGCAGCCAGCAACAGAAAGGTATTTTAGAAAGGTAATCATGTGGAAGGTGGGGGACCTTTGGGGAAGATAAGGGCAGAGGAGAGGTGTGTGTGTTGCAGAGGTTGTAGCAGCTGGGAAGAGGTGCAGTACAGAAGCATTTACATACATTCGCTACTATGGACAGCTTGATATGGCACTACTCCCGATTTTTAACATTGGCCTCAATGGAGAATCTTGGTCAACTTGGTATGGCACTGCTCCCTGTCTAACATTTGCATCTATGGGAAATATTGGTCAGCTTAGTAAGGCACTACTCCCTATCTAGCACTCTCCTGAACCCTGTGCATATTGCACTCCAGAACCCTGCATTCTGTATCTAGCATTCTCCTGAACGTATTCCTGACCCCCGTAATGCATTCCTGACCCCTCCACTCTGTATGGGGATGGGGTTGTGAATTTGTGGAGGGATTTGGGGGGGTTGCGCTGTGAGGGGTGATTTGGAGGGATTTCTGATAGGAAGAGGGATTGGGGGAGGGGGTGATAACATAATTTTGATATTTTTGGTGGAGGGGGGGGGGGGGGGCCCTGTCAGGTAGGCTGTATGGGGCCCCAGGATTTCTAGCGGCAGCCCTGCTGACCACCAATGCAGGTTGAAAGATGTTTCACTAACCACCATTGTAAGGGGTCACCTCAACACTGACTAATAATGCTTGAGGTCCACTGTCTGGAGGGAAACTATAGAAATCTGTTGGTAAGATCTATCCTGCTTGATCAACATTCCCGCGAGTAGCCTTGATCAGGGAGCATTGTTTAGATCAGTGTTTCTTAACCAGGGCTGAGAGGAACCCTAGGATTTCTTCTGAGGTTTCTGAGGTTTTTTTTGAAAGGTAAACAATTGTGGATTAATCTCCGACATACACTGTCCGCCAATGCAAGTGTAATCATTTTCAACATACCCCCATTGTAGGGTGTCACTTCTACACTGACCACTAATGCTAGAGGACTGTCTGCCTTTCTTTTTTTCAGTTACTTGCTTATTTTAACCACTTGCCTACTGGGCACTTATACCCCCTTCCTGTCCAGGCAAATTTTCAGCTTTCAGCTCTCTCACACTTTGAATGACAATTGCGCGGTCATGCTACACTGTACCCATATGAAATTTTTATCATTTTTTTCACACAAATAGAGCTTTCTTTTGGTGGTATTTAATCACCTCTGGCTTTTTTTATTTCTTACAAAAATAAAGAAAAAACACAGAAAATTAAAAAAAAAAAAAAAAAAGGTTTTCTTATTTTCTGTGAGTAAAATTTGAAAATAAATACATTTTTCTCCTTCACTGATGTGCGCTGATGAGGCGGCACTGATAGGCTGCACTGATGGGCACTGATGAGGTGGCACTTATGGGCACTGATGAGGAGGTACTAATATGCCGCACTGATGAGCAATTATAGGTGGCACTGATAGGCGGCACTGATGAGCACTGATTGGTGGCACTGCTGGGCACTGAGAGGTGGCACTGCTGGGCACTGAGAGATGGCACTGCTGGGCACTGACGGGCGGCACTGATGGGCACTGAGAGGCGGCACTGGGCACTGAGAGGCGGCACTGATGGACACTGATGGGTGGCACTGATGGATACTGACGGGTGGCACTGATGGGCAGCACCATCAGTGCCCACACTCAGTGCCCATAGTGCTGCTAGTCAGTGCCCATCAGTGCCTAGATGAGCAGGCACTGATGGGCACTGACTGGCAGCACTATGGGCAGTGACTGGCAGCACTGATGGCGGGCACTGTGGGCAGTTGTGGCATTTTTTTCCCCTCTTCTGTAATCAGGGCACTGGTGATCAGTGCCCTGATTACATTCCTTTGTGTCCCCTTACCGGTGATCTGCTCTCCTCTTCCTCACACGCAGCCTCTGTGTGAGGAAGGAGAGCTGGCGATGAGAGATGATCTCATATGTTTACATATGAGATCATCTCTCATTGCACGGTCCGATCACATGGTAAATGGCCGCTGTGATTGGCCATTCACCACAATCTGTGATTGGCTGTGTCCAAGGGACACGGCCGACACAGATTTTCCCCGATGCGCGCTCGCGGGAGCGCGCAGGGAGCATGTTACTGGGAGGCCGTTTAAAGATGGCCTCCCGGAAATTCGAGTCCGCGCTGTACCCGTATTTTGGGTATAGCGCGGGCCGGAAGTGGTTAAGAATATTACTGTAAATAAGTCCATAGGGGGTTACTAAATACCTAAATTATCTGTCCAAAACACTAGGTGTGCCTCATTACTTTATTCAAAATGTTCTTCAACCGATTGTGCTAATGGTACCAAGAGCTGTAGGTATAATTCTTTTTGGCATGGGTTCCCTGAGAACCTGAAAATTATTTCAAGGGTTCCTCAGAGGTAAAATGGCTCAGAAAGGCTGGTTTAGGGTTTTAAGAACATAGGACATTCTTATCTGGCCCTAAATGGCCGAATCTGGTACGCAATGTCCGTTACTTGGTCACACTCCGCCATAATGTACTGTTCATGGCCAGGTTTCATTTTCTAAAATCAGGGCACTAAAATGGGGCAATTTTGTGGCTTGATTGTGCATAGCAGGAGTTGTAATAAAATGTGAGATAAGGGAGAATGTCAAGTAACACATGCAGCTCTCAGATATACAGACATTTAATCCTGTTAATGATATTAATTAAGAAGCAGTAAGGGGTCTGGTTTCTGCACTGATAGCTTAGTGAAAGACCAAATGAAGGACATGTAAGGGATGGAGTGTAAGATGAAAGGAAGGCGAGGGGGGGAGGGGAGCCAGAGATATAAGGGTCAATATTCCGAAGCTACGCAGATGTAGAATTCATTATTGGCTTGTGGTTTCTCCTTAATGTGTGCTCAGTGATATGTACTAAACAGGATGTGTCATGTTCATACAAAGCATACTTTGCATCCATCTGCGTGCTTTGTTGTGACACCATGGTTCTAGCTGCTGGGTGTAGATGGAATATTTTGTAGTTTAAAATAGTGAGATCCCACTTTATCTGACCACTATGCATGTTAATGATGTATATGTACCACCGCAGCTGCTTCTGGT
Organism: Pelophylax lessonae; assembly: GCF_965119305.1. Classification (NCBI taxonomy): domain Eukaryota; kingdom Metazoa; phylum Chordata; class Amphibia; order Anura; family Ranidae; genus Pelophylax; species Pelophylax lessonae. The sequence goes on along the minus strand of NC_138778.1, from coordinate 37,927,008 downwards.
GCACGTTACACAAAAGCTCTCTGTGCACAATACTCATATGGAGACGTGTGCAGCATAACATTAGAGAGGGTTATCTACATAGAACTCAATACATGAAACTGCATGTCACAGCTGCATGCTTATGCAAGATCCATTTTGTTAAATGAGCCTTTAATTTGGGTCAGAATAAATTCTCATGCATATTAATGGAAACATCTCCGTTACTGGCAGGGGCCATGCTCCTTGTGCTCCTGAGACTTCTTGAGTGACGTCACCAGGCTGCAGGCTTTCGCTCCATTGGCATGGATAAAAGTGCACCTGTCATTTAGAAGTATAAACCCGATTCCAAAAAAGTTGGGACACTGTACAAATTGTGAATAAAAAAGGAATGGACTAATTTACAAATCTCATAAACCTATATTTCATTCACAATATAATATAGATAACATATCAAATGTTGAAAGTGAGACATTTTGAAATGTCATGCCAAATATTGGCACATTTTGGATTTCATGAGAGCTACACATTCCAAAAAAGTTGGGACAGGTAGGAATAAGAGGCTGGAAAAGTTAAATTTACATAAGGAGCAGCTGGAGGACCAATTTGCAATTTATTAGGTCAATCGGCAACATGATTGGGTATAAAAAGAGCCTCTCAGAGTGGCAGTGTCTCTCAGAAGTCAAGATGGGCAGAGGATCACCAATTCCCCCAATGCTGCGGCAAAAAATAGTGGAGCAATATCAGAAAGGAGTTTCTCAGAGAAAAATTGCAAAGAGTTTGGAGTTATCATCATCTACAGTACATAATATCATCCAAAGATTCAGAGAATCTGGAACAATCTCTGTGAGTAATGGTCAAGGCCGGAAAACCATACTGGATGCCCGCGATCTTCGGGCCCTTAGATGGCACAGCATCACATACAGGAATGGAAATCACAACATGGGCTCAGGAATACTTCCAGAAAACATTGTCGGTGAACACAATTCACCGTGCCATTCGCCGTTGCCGGCTAAAACTCTATAGGCCAAAAAAGAAGCCATATCTAAACATGATCCAGAAGTGCAGGCGTTTTCTCTGGGCCAAGGCTCATTTAAAATGGACTGTGGCAAAGTGAAAAACTGTTCTGTGGTCAGACGAATGAAAATTTGAAGTTCTTTTTGGAAAACTGGGACGCCATGTCATCTGGACTAAAGAGGACAAGGACAACCCAAGTTGTTATCAGCGCTCAGTTCAGAAGCCTGCATCTCTGATGGTATGGGGTTGCATGAGTGCGTGTGGCATGGGCAGCTTACACATCTGGAAAGGCACCATCAATGCTGAAAGGTATATCCAAGTTCTAGAACAACATATGCTCCCATCCAGACGTCGTCTCTTTCCTGGAAGACCTTGCATTTTCCAACATGACAGTGCCAGACCACATACTGCATCAATTACAACATCATGGCTGCGTAGAAGAAGGATCTGAAATGGCCAGCCTGCAGTCCAGATCTTTCACCCATAGAAAACTTTTGGCGCATCATAAAGAGGAAGATGCGACAAAGAAGACCTAAGACAGTTGAGCAACTAGAAGCCTGTATTAGACAAGAATGGGACAACATTCCTATTCCTAAACTTGAGCAACTTGTCTCCTCAGTCCCCAGATGTTTGCAGACTGTTATAAAAAGAAGAGGGGATGCCACACAGTGGTAAACATGGCCTTGTCCCAACTTTTTTTAGATGAATTGGTGCCATGAAATTTAAAATCAACTTATTTTTCCTTAAAATTATACATTTTCTCAGTTTAAACATTTGATATGTCATCAATGTTGTATTATGAATAAAATATTGAAATGTGAAACTTCCACATCATTGCATTCTGTTTTTATTCACAATTTGTACAGTGTCCCAACTTTTATGGAATCGGGTTTGTGTACATTAGTGCTGCAACGATGCGTCGATGTAATCAATTACGTTGACTACAGAAATACGTTGACGTGCGTGAAAGGCGTTGAAGCGTCATGCGTGACGTCACATGCCCCCTGCTCCCATTGACGGCCGGGCCCCTGCATTGATTGGGGCCACTGCAGGCTGCACTGCCCCGCCCCCGGCCCCCGCTGCGTTCCAGTCCAGAGTGTCCGTCTCAACTGCAGAGTGTCCGTGCATCAACTGAGCTGACTCTCTGTGGCTGCAGACTGCCGCCAACGCCGATGATCCCTCCCACTGTCCCACACAGACGAGATGTCACGCGCCACTCAAGCAGCAGCATGTGATCGCAGGTGAGCCTGAGGGGGTTTGCACTGGGAGGGGGGGCTTACTATGTGGTCTGTACTAGGTGGGAGGGCTTACTGAGGGGTCTGTACTAGGTGGGAGGGCTTACTGAGGGGTCTGTACTGGGAGGGGGCTTACTGAGGGGTCTGTACTAGGTGGGAGGGCTTACTGAAGGGTATGTACTGGGAGGGGGCTTACTGAGGGGTCTGTACTGGGAGGGGAACTTACTGAGGGGTCTGTACAAGGTGGGAGGGCTTACTGAGGGGTCTGTACTGGGAGGGGGGCTTACTGAGGGGTCTGTACTGGGAGGGGGGCTTACTGAGGGGTCTGTACTAGGTGGGAGGGCTTACTGAGGGGTCTGTACTAGGAGGGAGATTACTGAGGGGTCTGTACTGGGAGGGGGCTTACTGAGGGGTCTGTACTAGGTGGGAGGGCTTACTGAGGGGTCTGTACAAGGTGGGAGGGCTTACTGAGGGGTCTGTACTGGGAGAGGGCTTACTGAGGGGTCTGTACTGGGAGGGGGGCTTACTGAGGGGTCTGTACTGGGAGGGGGCCTACTGAGGGGTCTGTACTAGGTGGGAGGGCTTACTGAGGGGTCTGTACTGGGAGGGGGCTTACTGAGGGGTCTGTACTGGGAGGGGGCTTACTGAGGGGTCTGTACTAGGTGGGAGGGCTTACTGAGGAGTCTGTACTGGGAGGGGGCCTACTGAGGGGTCTGTACTAGGTGGGAGGGCTTACTGAGGGCTCTTTACTTTTTGTTATTCAAAGGATTAATTAGCTAATCAAAAAAAGAGCAAAAAAATAAAATAGAAATAATCGTTAGATTAGTCGACTAATCGGAAAAATAACTGCTAGATTAGTCGACAGACAAAATAATCGTTAGTTGCAGCCCTAGTGTACATATAATGCTGTGAAGGACAAGAATAAGAAAGGAAGAGTTTGTACATGGTTTTATTAGTGAAAGGCTTTGCAGGTAGGGTTCAAGACTTCCAAATTTAGAGTTAAAAGTTTAAGTACTTATACTTTTGCTCATTAAAAAAAGATATTGGTGTACCCTACTGATATGAGTCATAATGTGGTATTTTCCTGAAATACTGCAATTAGGAACATACTGCATTATGGCCACTAGATGGAGCTGATGATCATAGGAAATAAACAGATTACACCAGTTATGGAGATTGTAAACAGGTCCTCCAACTAGGATAAAGACAATGCTAATTATTCACCACATATGGAAACTCCAAAAATTCTCAGTGCCTAACATATAACATTAATAATGTATTCCACATAAATGCTTAGTGCATGAATCAATCCAAAAAACATATGTTGTGACAAATCAGAGTGTGCTCTTTCCTCTGTGTCCCTTTACAGGCTCAAAATCCTATATTTATACAAATCAGTATAATACTTCCTAAATTCTTGTAAGATATCCTCCATAGAGGTGACTACAGAGCCATCGGTGGTTTAAATTGCTGGAACCAACGTAAGTGGCGTTTCATGCTGTGACAGCAGAGCTAAAATATGGCTGTTTCTATCCCCCTGGTAAAAAAGGTTTGCCTACATTTATTAAGATCCAGTCTTCTGATTTCAGACATGTGAAGTCCCCTCTTGGCAGACATCAAAATTCTTTGTGTCCTTGGTTAAACACACTGCACTTACCAGATGTTGTTGACTTCTTTGTATAAAAAAAAAAGTCAAAATGCGTTTTTCTATCGGTGTGCCATGTGTTGGGAAACCCTGTCTTGTTGTTGGTGGTCCAGGTGATGGGTCTTTAGCCTTTTGGACTTTAAAACTCTTCTGTCCCTTTAAGATGCTCTGTGGTGTCATATGGCACAACCATCAAAAGAGACTGGGGATGCCTCTCATATTTATTATTAAAAAATTCTCATAAATAGTATTGCATTTACATGGATTTAAATAAGCTCAGGCCAGAAATGAAACCAAGAATACCGCTTTGCTATCCAGCGTGCATTTTAAGAAGCGGAAGTGACGTCTCTGGAAGCCCTCCTTACGCGTTTTGTCGTCAGTATTCAACATCATCAGGACCAAATGATAGGGGTCATTTGAGATGACTGTGTGAATGCTTGAGACGTTCACACAGCTATTTTTTTTTTCAATATATATAGAGCAGTATGTGTTCAATGCAGCGGAGGGATCATACAGAATGTGCTTGACATGGTGAGTTGTACATCTCCATTGCTGGACATTGGACTACAAAACCTGCAGGTAATATAATGTCCTCCAGGCACACCTCCATCTCTGACATACATAGACTGGCCTGGTGCATCTGGACATCTGGGAGTTGTTTTTTTAAAGGCAGACTATTCACTTTGCAAGGGAAGTTGCACTTTGCAAAGGAATTGTCCCCAGAGCTTAATGAAGCTCTGCTGATATAGATCGTCCAATCATGTGCAAGCAAACAAATGTTGTTTTATGTTTCATTTTTTTTTTATGTGTGATTGGGTATTCTTTGCAAAGTGAATTTTCACCACATAACTAAAGCTCTTGAGAAAATGCCCTTGCAAATTGCAATTTCCCTTGCAAAGTGAATAGCCTACTTGCCTTTAATGAATCAGCGCTCAGATGTCCAGATGCACCAGGCTATCCTATGAACACTCCAGTAGCCATAAATGACTGACAGCTCTATCACCTAGATCAGCCTTTTTCGACCAGGGTGCCTTAAGGTTTCTTCAGGGGTGCCTTGGCAAAATGCCTAAAAATTGATCAAAAATGGTATACAAGCCAGCAGGTGGATTAGACTTGCCGTTAAGTTTACACAAAGCCACAGATTTTCATTATGCACCATTATGACTTTCTAGACACTGGCATCCTAACAACCAATGATGTCATCAGTTGATAAGGAGCATTTCTGTCCGCTCCACAGCCATTGCTTCTGATAGAAATCACGGGGCCCCATACAGTCTACTTGACAGGGGTACTCCTCCTCTAAAAATATTAAATTATACTTTTGCTAAAATGCAGTGGCCGCCATGCCATGCTGTCGAACAAGACCCATTCATATGAATAGTGGCACAAAGGCAATATCTGCACTCCCACAGTGAGCGATTGGTACCGATCGCTCACTGTGTTAATTCAGGATGGTGTGTTCATTCATGATGGTGAGCCCCTCGCTCGCCATCCTTAAATTACCCCCCTGTGTGCCCTCAGCAGCTGCCACCGGGGGAAGAGTGAAACCGGCAGTACTGCAGGGAAAGGGGCACACAGGGGTCCCCAGACAGCAGGGAGAGCAGATACTAGAACTGACCCCCCTACAGCACGGCTGGAGGGAGAAAAGAAAAGTACTAGCTGGCAGCACTGCACAAGGGTCACAAGTGTCAGCAATAAGGCAGTACTGCTGGCCCTCCTGCTCAGCAGGTGCCTGGGCCCCCCTTTTGAACTGATGAGGCCTGGGCCCAGTACAGGAGGGCTGGCTGTACTGCCTTATACTGTTTGACCCTCCTCTGCTTCTCTCCCTCAGCATTAAATTATATTTTTGCTAAAATGCAATGGCTGCCATGCTATGCTGTCGAACAAGACCCATTCATATGAATAGTGGCACAAAGGCAATATCTGCACCCCCATAGTGAGCGATTGGTACCGATCGCTCACTGTGTTAATTCAGGATGGTGTGTTCATTCATGATGGTTAGCCCCCCGCTCACCATCCTGAAATGACCCCCCTGTGTGCCCTCAGCAGCTGCCACCGGGGGGAAGAGTGAAACCGACAGCACTGCAGGGAAAGGGGCACACAGGGGTCCGGAGACAGCAGGGAAAGCAGATACTAGAACTGACCCCCCTACAGCACAGCTGTGTCAGCAAGTGTCAGCAATAAGGCAGTACTGCTGGCCCTCCTGCTCAGCAGGTGCCTGGGCCCCCCTTTTGAACTGATGAGGCCTGGGCCCAGTACAGGAGGGCTGGCTGTACTGTCTTATTAGCATCCATGTCCACAGCACCCCTGTTTGACCCTCCTCTGCTCTTCTCCCTCAGCACTGGGGTCACATTAGCTGCCTGATGGAGAGAAATTGAGGGAGAAGAGAAACATTTGAATACTAGTCAGTACCAGTGTGAAAAAGTATATTTGCTTTGGAAGAATAAATCATCTCTAACATTGGGTGTCCTACGTGTGGATGTTGCTGCGTTGTGTAAAACTATTAGAATCGTTTTTTCATTCTAGAATGGGGCGTCTCGAGACTTTCCATAATCTCAAAGGGTGCCTTGAGATTGTCTATAATTGTAAAGGGTGTCTTGACTGAAAAAAGGCTGAGAAACACTGACCTAGATTAGAGGGCCGAAGCTTTCTCTAGCTTGTGAACTGCATTCAGATATAGCAAGTAATGGTGAGCCACTCTTGGCATGAACACAGAAATATAAATGAAGTAACCTTTACTTGGCTGTTTGCTTATGAAGGATGTAGCACACAGCAGGCATCCAGGCAGAAAAGTACAGAGCACCTACTGAGAGCCTACCTTGAAGCCTATCAAAGATTGCTGAGAGCCACACATAGCTTATGAGATACTTGCTGAGGATCAGGGATATGGAGGTTCCTGGAAAGGCTGAAGAGTACCTGTATTCTAAATAGGTGGCTGAGCTGCAACCTAGATGACTGACAGTTGGCAGGAGGGGACGTAATGAAGGATTGGGGCATAGCATATGGGCAGCAGCTGGTCATGATTCATGGATACAGATGGTTACCATTACCGGTTAATGAAGGATATTATATCTGATGTTCTACGCATATCAGGAGTTGTACAGATAAAGGTGATCAGCTATCAGGGGTATTTGACTTACTTTTCATTAGAGATCTTTTCAAACTGGGAGAAAGGCCAGATAGACATATCCTCTATTAACCACTTGCCGACCACCGCCCAACTATATATGGCGGCGGTCAGCCCCTCCCAGGCAAAGTGACGTACCGGTACGTCACTAGCCTGGGAGCCAATAGGTGACGGGCGCGTGCTGCCGGAGCCATGCTCTTGCCCCCGCTCGTACCCGACGAAGCCGGCGCGTGTGACCGGCGGACCCGATGTCCGCCGGTCATTCGCTATCGTCGGGTAGAGAGGGAGAAAGGCAGGCGGCTAATGTAAACAAAGCCGCCTGTCATTCTCCCCTGTGTAAAAGCACAGATCACTCGGTCCTGCTATGCAGGACCGTTGATCTGTGCTGTTACACACACAGCCACATCCAATCACAGTTAGAAACACACCCCTAGGGACACACTTAACCCCTCCCTCTCCAATAAAGTTTACCCCTTCCCTCCCAGTGTCATTTTTAGAGTAACAGTGCATATGTATAGCAATGATTACTGTAGTAATGTCACTGGTACCCCCAAAAGTGTCAAAAATGTCAGTCAAGGGTCCGATCTGTCCACCGCAATGTCGCAGTACCGCAAAAAAAAAACGCAGATCGCCGCCATTACTCGTTAAAAAAAACCACCAAAAATGACAAAAATCTTTCCCTTAGTTAGTAAGCGCAATAACGTTTGCGCAAACCAATCAAAATACGCTTATTGTGATTTTTTTTTACCAAACATAGGTAGCAGAAAACAAATTGGCCAAAAATTTTAAAAAAATTTGATTTTTAAATTTTTTTGGGGGGAATTTCATATAAAAAAATGTGAAAAATATTGTTATTTTTGCAAAATTGACGCTCTTTTTTTGTTTATAGCGCATGATCAAAAAATCGCACAGGTGAACAAATACCACCAAAAGAAAGCTCTGTTTGTGGGGAAAAAAAGGACGTCAAATTAATTTGGCTACAGCGTCGCACGACCGCGCAATTGTCCGTTAAAATCACGCAGTGCCGAATCGCAAAATACCCCCTGGTCAGGAAGGGGGTAAAATCTTCCGGGGCTTAAGTGGTTAAAAACAGTGGAAGATAAGAGATCTGTTGATCATCATCATTTAGAGATGCTTGCATTATGGGAACACATACATTAATGCACAGGGTACCGCAACACTTGAAGGATTGAGGTGACACTCATCTTGAATAGTGCCCTAACGTTAGCAGGAGGACAACCCACAAATGTTGCAATGCGCTACAATTAATGGCAATGCACTACAGTGTGTTAAAGAAATGCAATGCAATCCATGTTAACGCAGAACATAACATGCATTAACACATTAAGATATCACACACACGTATATGGACCTTTAACAGCTATACCACCCAGCCGCTCAGACTTTCCTCCTTGAATGAGCTTTGGTGCGCTTGTAAAAAATAGGCTGATTCCTGTTCTGTGCAGAAAAACAACCCATCACTAAAATGGTCCAATATACCCGGACACTTCTAGTGCCTACAGGGATGACACCCCCCCCCCCCCCCCTCCTCACTGATTATTGCATGTTAAAAGCTTTCACCTTTTCAATGTCATTTCAAAAGTCATTTAAAATATTTTTAAATCTGCAGCTTACGTGGTCATGATTCATGATGCAGCATTACTGGGTAATGAAGGATATTGTATCTGATGTTCTAAGCATATCTGGAGTTGTAGAGAAAAAGGCAACTCGACATCTAGTGTTTCTGTGTGTGGGGCACACAGCGTCTGTTGAGAGGGGGTAGAATGCAGCCTGGCCATCTTGTGCCCAATCAGGAAGGTATCCAGAGAGATGCAACTCTATATTTTCCCCCCTCGTAATGAACCTTTCCCTATCGCTAGTACTGTCTCTAACAGATGGGGTATCTGTAACTACCTTACCAACTCACAAAATGCATGCTAAAACAGGGAGCCAGGGTTTTAAATAGACTCTACCTGACCCAAGATGGCTGCACATATCACATGGGGCGACAGCATTTAATAGGCTAGCTTCCCCAGTGACCCAGCAAACCATAGAGAAACCGTGTTCCTCTTGACTTCCTCTCCAACAACAGTGTCACTGCAGAACACCGTTCTACTATGGAGGACCGTTGATCTCTGTTCTTACACTAGTAGCCACATCCAATCACAGTTAGAAACACGCCCCTAGGGACACACTTAACCCCTCCCTCTCCAATAAAGTTAACTCCTTCACTGCCAGTGTAATTTTTACAGTAACAGTGCATATGTATAGCACTGATCACTGTAGTAATGTCACTGGTAACCCCAAAAGTGTAAAAAATGTCAGTCAAGGGTCCGATCTGTCCGCCGCAATGTCGCAGTACCGCAAAAAAAATCGCAGATCGCCGCCATTACGCGTTTAAAAAAAAAACACCAAAAATGACAGAAATCTTTCCCTTAGTTAGTAAAAGGAATAACTTTTGCGCAAACCAATCAAAATACGCGTTTTGCAATTTTTTTTACCAAACATAGGTAGCAGAAAGCAAATTGGCCAAAAATGTTAAAAAATTTAGATTTTTACATTTTTTGGGGGGGGAATTTCATATAAAAAAATGTGAAAAATATTGTTATTTTTGCAAAATTTACGCTCTTTTTTTGTTTATAGCGCAAAAAGTAAAAATCGCACAGGTGATCAAATACCACCAAAAGAAAGCTCTGTTTGTGGGGAAAAAAAGAACGTCAAATTCGTTTAGGTACAGCGTCGCACGACCGCGCAATTGTCTGTTAAATTCATGCAGTAAAAAAATCGCAAAAAACCCCCTGGTCTTTAAGCAGCCAAATCCTCCAGGGCTTAAGTGGTTAAGGTGTACACAAATCTGTGGCAGAATTGTCTCAATAATTTTTTCTCAGTCAACATTTTGTCTGTGACACAACTTAGGCAGAACATACATTTGTTTTACTTATTACAGGGGGAGCACAGTGGCTAAGTGGTTAGCACTTCTGCCTAGCAGCACTGGGGTGGTTGGTTTGAATCCCAACCACAGCACTACCGGCACGGAGTTTGCATGATCTCCTTGTGCTTGCGTGGGTTTCCTCCCACATTCCAATGACATGCTGTTAGGGTAATTGGCTCCTGTATAAATTGGCCCTAGTATATGTGTAGCACCCTCCTAGATAGGTGCAAGGTTAAAAGCATTGTTATGCTCCGTCTGCTTATCAGGGGAGCCTGATCTGTTAGTTATGCCTGTTACATATGTCCAGGTGTGAGTCACTTGGTCTGAGGGAGTGTCCCCACTGTATCCAATAGGGGTGCCTGTTGGACAGTGGAGGAAATCTGGCCAGTGGCAAACAGGCTTCTGTGGCAGTCCCAGTGGAAGGGCACCACTGCAGTGCATCCTGGGATTGACCATAAAAGCCAAGGGCACATGTGACAGGGGGTCTTTGGTGGGAAGCAGAGTCCCAGGAGGAGGGTGACAGCTGTCTCTCCTCCTGCTGTCTAAGGAAGGTGGTCACGGGCAGTCGGCCAAGTGAGCCAGGTGTGGAGCTGACCCTGAAGGATCCTGGAAAGCTGACGGTGGAGCTGCTGGCAGAGTCCTCTGTGAAAAACAGTGTCCGTGAGTACCAGGGAGCCTGCCAAGGGGTCCGCCCTATTTTTTAAGGGTTCCTCAGTGTTGGAAAGGTTGTACTAAGTGAACAATGTTATCCTAAAGTGTTAAATTCTACTAAGCTGCGGATACCACCCACACTCTCATAAATGTGCCATATGAATACAATTCTAAATAGTACTGCGCTAATTATAGGAGTTACAAAAATATAATAAAAAAAAAAAAAATATATATATATATATATATATATATAAAATAAACTTTGATATAAACGAATAAACCACAGTGCTCGATACACAAAAAACAACGTGGAATAAATCCACCGACAGTATATAAAAAAATAATATATATATTCAGATCTGTGCAAAACAAGAGTCCATGCAATAAGTAAAATAAAAAAATATAAAAACAAATAAAGTGATAGTAAAACAATGGTAAATGCAATCTCCCATTACCAACTGCTGTGCTTGGGGAGGGGCCAGGACGATGACAACGTCTGCAGCCAACGTCTGTATCCAGCATGGGGCTGTGCATCTGATTATTGTCTGAGAGGCTTGTGTGGAGTGAACGACATATTCAAAACAATGATTTTTTTAACAATCAATTTTTAATAATTTGTAAAGAATAACAATACACAAATTAATAACATTAACATTGTTGTAAACTTCAATACAAGAAAGGGTCAATAAGTTTTTATAAAAAAAATCTTTATATCCCTGACCACCCCAGATGGGATTATTTAATAAATTGAAGTCTGTTTGGAGGATACAAGCACTATTCGTTGTTTTTTCTACATGCACTTTGAATATCACGGATCATCATGAGCCATGTGTGAGGAAGTAACAGCGGGGGATTTCTAAGCCAGTGAAGGCTAAAAGGTGTGCATTGATTTCACTTAGGTCCGGTTCACACCTGAGCATTTTTGAGCTCGTAAAACGGTCATCTCTGAAGTCTCAAAACGCCCAACAAGCAAAATCCCATTCATTTCAATGGCCCTTGTTGAGCATTTTGTTGCCTGAAGCTCAAAAAAAGTACATGAGCAGTGGCGGCTGGTGTATTGGGGGCGCCCCCCCTCCCATCCATGCGTCCGGCCCCCTAACCTACATGCAGGATGCCAGACACATGGACTTCAATGTGGCTTTTATTTTTTAGAGGCTCTAATAGGCTAAAAAGAAAAAGGGTGGGCTCGGGGCGCAGAGCACTGCGCCCCGAGCCCACCTAGTTGTGTGACAATAGCGAATGAAAACTCACTATTGTCACACGGATCCTCCTCCTGGCCAATCAGGAAGCTGGTTCTTAGACCCGTTTCCCTATTGGCCGAAAGGAGAAGCCATGCCATTGGGCATGGAGGAGGAGGGAGGAGACGCAGAAGACAGGGGGAAGAAGCCACCGCCGTCGCTGTTGCCGTCGCTGATGTCCAGGCAGGGTGAGTTAACCGGGGGTCCTGTCCTGGGGGTCCTGGTCTGTCCTGGGGGTCCTGTCTTGGAGGTTCTGTCCTGGGGATCCTGTCCTGGGGGTCCTGTCCTGCTGTGGTCTGGGGGTGTGCGGCCTGGTGTGGTCCGGGGGGGGGTATGGTGCGGTCCGTCTCCCGCCCTCCCCCCCCCCCCCCGGCCCATGGAGCACCAGCCGCCACTGTACATGAGCTTCTTTTTTGGTAGATTACAGGCATTTTTGTTAGATGTCAATTCCTGCCTTCAAACACCTGCAAAAAACACCTGAAAATTATATGGTCAGGGGTGAATGGAGCCTAAAGTGTAGAGATCACACTCCCTCAGGGGAGCTTATTCCTAGAGTGGAAAGCACTTGGTGGTGGCATGGTGATTGAATTTGAACAATGGAAAGTGGAACACTCGTTTTAAGCATCAATTTGGAGCAACTGGTTGAGCAAAGCAGTTGGTAATGGGAGATTGCATTCACCATTGTTTTACTATCACTTTAGTTTTTAGATTTTTTTTATTTTACTTATTGCATAGTTTTGCACAGATCTGAATATATTGTATAATTATTTTTTTTATATACTGCTAGTGGATTTAATCAATATTTTTTGTGTATTGAGTACTGTGGTTTATTAGTATATATCAACGTTTTATATATATATATATATATATATATATATATATATATATATATATATATATAATTTTCTTTTTTTTTTTTGATGGACTATTGTTTTGCCAAGATCTGAATATACTGTATATATATATATATATATATATATATATAAAAAAAAATTTTTAATGATATTTTTTCTAACACTTATAATTAGCGCGGTACTATTCAGAATTGTATTCATAGAGGAACCATGTTCCTCTTGACCTACTCTCCTAAACAGTGCCACTGCAGAACAGCGCCACCTGCAGTGGAGAAAAAAGACTGCACCTGCCTACAAAGCAGCTTGCCCATACATGGATCGAAATTCGGCTGGCCCATGCTGAACCGGCTGAATTTTAATCCATCGATGGCCAGCTTTACTCCAACATTTAAGGCCTGATGTACCTCCGCTTTCCTTATCACTGAATTTGTTACGACAAAAGCAATAGTAAAACTGTCACGAATAACACCTACTTGAATTTATTGCACCTGTCGGTATTCACTATGAAAATGTGGCACAGGTTTCATGAAATTGGGGCCAAACTTCCAACTACATCTACTCCACCAGATATGTATTGCTAACATCTTATAAAATTGCCCCCAATATATTCTTACTATATTCTAACCAGCAAAACCCCCACACCAGAGTCATAGACCCACCCCCTTAACTGTCCTGATTCATTGACAATACTGTGAACTACATGGTTACTATATCTCCGAAAATATGAGTTTTGTACAAGAGATCCTAGAAGGACATATTTAAAGCCCAACTCCAGTAAGATAAAAAAATATTCTTTGCAGTTGGGCTGCACCCGCCCTACAAGGTTTAATAGCTCGTTTTTGTCTTGGGGAGATGAGAAACCATTATACTTACTTGATCCTCTACTCCCCCCCAGCAGGCGATGCTCCCTCACAATCTGGCAGTGGACTGTTCCTTGGCATCCTCATTTCCAAAGCAGGGCTATGGACTCTGCTCTGGTCTTGATGACATCAAGATCCTAGACCGCTCGGGTATGGGGGTACAGAAGCTGCGGGGAATGGTCTAAGCTGTGGGGGAGGAGAGGACGATCGGTTAAGTAAATCTCCTTGTATTTTTCCCCTAGACATAAATGAGCAATTAACCCTTCCAGTGCAGGCACAGCCCCATTGCAGGAGATCATTTCCTAACTGCCCAGAACTCATATTTTCGAAGATGTAAGAAAGCCTCACTCTAATTTGCCAAGTAATTCGCAGCATGGGCATTGAAGCAAGACAGTTATAGAGGCGGAGCTATGACTCTGGTGTGGGGATTTTGCTTGTTAGAGCAACAGTAAAAATTAGTGATCGACCGATATCGTTTTTTTGTTGCCGATACCGATATTTTGGCCATTGCATATTGGTATCGGCTGATATTGGCCGATATTTTCGTACATTTAAAAAAAATATATTTTTTATTTTTATCACTTGACAGGTAGTTTTGGTAGTTTTGAGGAGGGATCTGGGGGTCTAAAAGTTTGGCTATTTTGAATGCTGTTATTTTTTTTTTAATCTAGCGCCAAGTACACGGAAGTGATGTCATGACCGGGTTTTAACATGGAGACCCAATCAGAGTCAAATGCGGCTTTGACCTGGTCTTCGGCGGCTGTGCAGGCTGGTTGCCCGGGTCTCCCGTTGGGACGGGAGACCTGGGCGAGCCGCGGAAGGCGGCGGGAGGTGGGAAACGTCCCCTCCCGCTCCTTGTAATGACAGCCGAGTGGCTTCTCAGCCACATCGGTTGTCAATACAAGACAGCCGGCCGTCGACTATGGACGCCGGTACCGGTGGTGATGGCTCTAGCTGCAGGTATCACTATGGTACAAGCACTTTCCCGAAAAATCGGTAATCTGATATATTGGGGAAAGTGCATATCGGCCCTCAATATATCGGCTGTGCCGATAATCGGCCGATCCCTAGTAAAAATATATTTCGAGGCAATTTATTAAGGTGTTGGCAATGCATTTCTGGTGAAGTAGATGTGGATGAATTCCGAGATCAGCAAATATTATCTAAATACAAGAGTCATGTGTATTCTTTTTTGAGTCTTGGTGTGCTCTGTGTATTCCTTCAAGATCTGTGCAGTAATCCAGTGTGAGTGTCTAATAAAGACCGGTCACTGCTCCTCTCTCTCCTTGTGCATGGTGATGGGTCTTGTCTTGTCTCCGCCCCCCTGTAGTTTTCTACAGCCAGCCTTCTGGGCCCCTCCCACTGCTCAGGTTTTGCACAGCACAGTGATGATGTCACTGCCACGTTTACAAGATAATTTCTGGGTTTACAAAGAAGATTGTTGCACACAAAGTGGATTTATATATGATGTAGCTATTGAGGAATATATATGAATTAAAGTTTTTGTGCCTGAAGTTCAGCCCTAAAGTAGCCTTGGTATATGAATAGACCTTCATATGTTTTTATGTTACAGAAATAACTCTGTTTTCCATGTTTTCCTAGACCTGCTTTTGACAATGTCTCTGCAGCTCCATATACTGCAGCCAATTACACCTCTCCGTATCCTCTGTTTCTGTGCCCTACAGACATTTTGTAACACCTATACTTTACTCTGACATCTTTGAGTTGCTTGTGGTTCCGGAGATGCTCACGGCTGCCACATCTATCTAGCCAGCTGTAATCAACACTGTATGTGGCGTGACAATTACATTCAAACTTGTGCAGTGCATCACAGGCCATTACCCCCGTCTAATGCGGATAGAAGGTCTCTACAGAATTTTTGGGTTATTAACAATGGCTTTCTTCTATCTGAAGTTCAGGGAATTTTCTAAGAGGAACCGGTCTGGTGGAACTACTATTTAAAACATCTGCTTTGCTGTACCAGGCAAACAAAATTGCATGTGTCCGACCCTGACAGGTCCATCCTGGCTGTCAGTCCCCATGGAACCAGAAAGCAATGCAAAGCTTAACCACTTTACCACCGGAGGATTTTGCTGTCTTACGTCCAGGCCACTTTTTGCGATTCGGCGCTGTGCGAATTTAACAGACAATTGCGCGGTTGTGCGATGCTGTACCCAAACGAAATGTACGTCCTTTTTTTCCCACAAACAGAGCTTTCTTTTGGTGGTATTTTATCACCTGTGCGATTTTTACTTTTTGCGCTATAAATAAAAAAAGAGCATTTATTTTGAAAAAATAATATTTTTAACATTTTTTTTATATGAAATTCCCCCCAAAAAAATGTAAAAATCTAAATTTTTTTAAATTTTTGGCCAATTTCTTTTCTGCTACATATGTTTGGTAAAAAAAATCACAATAAGCGTATTTTGATTGGTTTGCGCAAAAATATTGCGTTTACTAACTAAGGGAAGGATTTCTGTCATTTTTGGTGTTTTTTTTTAACGCATAATGGCGGCGATCTGCGATTTTTTTTGCGGGACTGCGACATTGCGGCGGACAGATCAGACCCTTGACTGACATTTTTGACACTTTTGGGGGTACCAGTGACATTACTACATTAATCAGTGCTATATATATGCACTGTTACTGTAAAAATGACACTGGCAGGGAAGGGGTTAATTTTATTGGAGAGGGAGGGGTTAATGTATGCCTGGTGCTTACTAACGTGTGGGGGGGGGGGTGACTGAGTGACGCAGGGACAGATCGCAGTGTTCAGCTATGCTGAATCCTGCAATCTGTCACTCCTTGTCACTGAGGAGATCCGCCTGCTCTGTTTACACAGGCGGGCGGATCTCCAAACTAGATTCTCCGATGATCGGGGAAGAGCGGCGGTGATCGCTGCCACTCCTCCCCTGGCCCGACTCCCGCTGTGACTGAAAACAGCGGGAGCGAGCCTCCGGCGGTGCGCGCGCGCCGCCCACAAGGGGCGGAGTAGAGCGACGTAGGTCTACGTCGCTGGACGATAACAAGCCACATTGCTGCAGTAGCAGCAATGTGAGCGGAGGTAAAGAGGTTAAAGTGTATCTAAAACCAAAAAACGAAATCTTGAATATTGCAGTTTACCAAACCTTAGATCAGTGGTTCTCAACTCCTGTCCTCAGGACCCACTAACAGGCCAGATTTTAGGTATTACCTTGGGGAGATGCGGACTGGAATACAGGCAGTCCCCGGGTTACAAACATCCGACTTACAAACGACTCCTACTTACAAACAGAGAGAGAGAACAGGAAGTGAGGAGAAATCTCCCCCTAGGAAAGGAAATTCACCCGGAGACCACCTGTACTGCAGTCACTGAGCAGCAAGTGATATCACCTGTGATGTATTTCAGTTATCTTCCAAACCTGGCCTGTTAGTGGGTCCTGAGGAGAGGAGTTGAGAACGACTGCCTTAGATGCATTCAAGTGAATGGGGCCACGCCAAAACCACCATGCTACTGCACGTGGTTGCTGAATGGTGGTGCGGAATTTATAGGGTTAAAACAGGCGGTGTGACATATCAACACCTCACCTGCCTGTCAAACAATCTGTGGTGGATTGCTTTTTAGAGGGGTGGCAAGGGCTGTTGCTAGTGTAAACCTAGCCTTAGGGTGGCTACACTCACTCCTCTGCTGTATCTATAGAGGGGGAACATAGCCATCCTTGGATATGCTATGAGTAAGGCTTTGGCCGAAACACGTTAGCATGTTACTGATGTATCCTGCCACGTAGCCAAAAAAAAAGAATTGTTGCAATGGATGTAACCGAGTAGCCGGCTTCATTATATTAGAGGATTATTACCCTTGGATAGCAGCATTTTCAACTTGTGGATAGGGTAATTATTATGTATTAAAACGAAAAAAAAGTTGCTCTAAGTGTCAAAAGTTGTGACTATAAGGCCTCTTTCACACGGGTGGTGCGCCCTACGAACTTCATTTTGCTCAACGGTGATCGATCCGCCGATCCTCTACTGAGCAGGCGGATCACAGCTCTGTCTCCACTTACTTTGCAGAGACAGAGCTGTCAGATCCCCACTCTCCCCTATGGGAGATCAGATGAAAATGGACCGCCTGTCCGTTTTCATCCGATCCTATCCAATCCTCCAGATGGATGGAAAATGGGGTTTCCATCCGTCCAGATTTCACGGACAGGATCGGATCGGATAGCCGCGGGTGTCAGCGGAGATGTTTCCGCTGACATCCACTGTTGCATGGATCATCCGATCATGTCCGCCTGAAAAACTGGCAGCTGCACAGCTGGAGAATTTGTATGTCATACACACATGTGCATATTTATCAGAGTGCAACCTCTTACAGCCATTCACTTCTATAGGCAGCTGTATGCATCACCTGCTGCTCCCCAGGATTGAAGAAACGCCAGGATTTTAAACGTCCCTAATTTTGAGGCCTAATGCTCAATCAAACATTTGGTTTAAATTTGAATGTTAATGAAAAACATGTTGCGCTATCAATATTAATTGCATAAATTCAATTAAGTAAGAAATTCACATGTATCAAAAACTAAATTAGAATGTATTAAAAAAAAAATCATAAATAATCCAGTAAACTCCATCAGAAAAAAGACGAGAAGTGCTCCTGTGCAAAAAGTTCATTTGTACTTGTGTATCAACAAGTATCAAAAGTGCAAACCCAACTCTCAAGCCGCTTACCAGCTACTCTGACCCCAAGGTGGGGGTCTGGCTGCACCTCATCCCAGTATTCTCAAAGGATGGATGGATATCAGGAGCCAAGATTTCAGGTTGGGCTACCATACAACCAGGATGTTCAACAGTGGCTCAGCTACTCAAAAGGCCCGTACACACGTACCGCTTGTCGGCCGTAAATGTACGGCCAACGTCCGATCGGCCGATTGTCGGCTTGTTAGTATGATGCTTCCGACAACCGACTGCGACTTTTCAGCCGAACAAAATCTGGTCTGCATGCTATAAAATTTTTGTTGGCCGTCACCAGAACGGCCGATTGTTCGTCAGTCAGTACAGATTTCGGCCTACAAAAGCCAGATGAGCAAGACTGGGCATGCTCAGAGAAGAAAAAACACACGGAAAGTTAATCATCACATGACATCACTTCTGAAGTTGGTTGTTGTTGGCCAACAAAATTCGTGTGCAGTCTTGAGCACTTTTCAACCAACACAACAGCACTGGACAAAAGACGGCCGATCGTTCGGCCGACAATCGGTGCGTGTGTACGGGGCTTAACCCCAAGATGGGAGTCTGGCTGCCCTTTATCCCAGTATGACACTTTTTGCGCAACTTATTTTTTGGTTTAATTTGGTTTAAATCAGCTAAATATATTCCAAGTGCAACAAAACAAAAAGGTGTGCAAAGTCTAATGCCCCATACACACATGCAGATTATCTGCAGACTTTTGTCTGCAGACTTACCAAAACCATATAATATGAGGTCAAACCTAAACACTTTCAATTTGTATGCAATCCGGCAGGCCCTTGCACTACATAGAAAAGGTAAGTCTGCAGACAAAAGTCTGCAGATAATCTGCACGTGTGTATGGGGCATTAGGGCTAATTCACACATTGTGCGGTGACAGATGTTTTACTGCATTGGTAAACGCCTGTCACCGCAAGGACACAATTGTTTCCCATTCACACTGCAACACAGCCTGCTGTACAGTTCCATGAATGAAGTGTATATTTTGTACACTTCACATAAAGTTCATCTAAAAAAAAAAAAATTGTGTGAACCCTAAGTGCTCTAGAGTGAACCCAGTCTTAAAAGAGAAGTATAGGTTTGGGCTTTTTTTTAGGTTAATACTTAGCTAGGTGGATGCAGCATTGGTCGGATGCTGCATCTGTCCCCCGTCACCTCTGTACTGAGAACAGAGCGATTGAACACTGCCGATCGCTCGGTTCTGACAGCACCTCGAGCAGAGAGTCACCGGCTCTCCGCTCTGCCCCCTCCTCGCCCATTGGAACGCTGAGCTGTGGAGGGGCGGGGAAAGGCTGGCTCAGGCTCTCAGTGGCTCGCTGAGAGGCTGAGCCGGGTGTCGGTCCAGGCACCTGGCGGATCTCGACTCCGTGGTCGTGATAATGCGGTGCCTGGACTGACTTCTGTGACATCAGCAGAGAGCGGACTTCAGTGACCCAAAATGGGTCACAGGAGTGCAAAACGAATTGCACTCCTGTGATCCATAAAAGAAGTACAGCCAAACGAACTTTGGCTATACTTCTCCTTTAAAGTAGTACTAAAGGCAAAACTTTTTTTTTTTTCATTTTGGATAGCGTAAGAGAGGGTTGTAAGCAATGTTCCCTTTAAGCTGCGCACATGCGCGGCAGCGCAGCCTAATTGACGGTCCCGCGCAGCACAAATTCAGACGGCGCAGCCGCAGAGCCGCAGACGACGTAAAGACGGTGAAGGTAGTGAGCTGAGCAGTGCGCCCCGAGAGCCCGCCCATTGTGTGACAATAGCGAATGAAAATTCCAGGTTTGAAAATGAAAATTCGCTATTGTCACAAGGATCCTCCTCCTGGCCAATCAGGGATCAGGTCCTCCCGCTTCCTGATTGGCCGAAAGGCATACCACCCTATGCCATTGGCCGAGGTCCGATGGGAGGAGGCGGGAGGACTGAGGGGACGCGGGAGCCGGGGACTAAAGAAAAGCTGCCATGACCCGTGAGGTAAGTGCACGGGTCTCGCGGGGGGAACGCTGGCACTCTGCATTGATTGGGGGCAATGCTGTGGGCACTCTGCATTTATTGGGGGCATTGCTGTGGCACTCTGCAATTGATTGGGGGCATTGCTGTGGCACTCTGCAATTGATTGGGGGCATTGCTGTGGCACTCTGCAATTGATTGGCGGCAATGCTGTGGGCAATCTGCAATTGATTGGGGGCAATGCTGTGGGCACTCTGCAATTGATTGGGGGCAATGCTGTGGGCACTCTGCATTTATTGGGGGCAATGCGGTGGCACTCTGAAATTTTTTTATTTGCTCAGCACAGTAAAAGATTAGAGGGAACATTGGTTGTAACCCCTGTCAAGTTTTTATTTTGCCACCTGTGTCCCATTAAGGGCTTTCCTTTACTTTTTGTCTCTTAGCCAAAATGGGGAGCAAGAGGAAATCTCTCCAAAGTGAGGGAATCCTTGGTTGTCACAAGGTTCACCAGAACTAATGTCCCCATTGGAAGATTTAGCCTTTATTACTGTTCTGGGGACAACCCAAATTTTTCTTTCACTTTCAATGATAAAGGTAAGCATGACAAATAGAGAGATTGAATCTCCCCAAAGGGGACACAGACGGTAATAAGGACCTGAC
The DNA here is from genome assembly GCF_965119305.1 of Pelophylax lessonae. NCBI lineage: Eukaryota > Metazoa > Chordata > Amphibia > Anura > Ranidae > Pelophylax > Pelophylax lessonae. The sequence continues at coordinate 37,906,150 of NC_138778.1, read as the reverse complement.
AGAGGTTCCAACCACCATTCAGTCTATCCAAAACCTAAAAAAAGTTTTGACTTTAGTTATACTTTAAGCATCCACAGTCTGATTAGAAAAGCCTGTCCCCTGCCAGCACATTGTAGAGAAGGACCCTGCCCTTTATTTGTAAGCAGTGGTCTCTATGCAGACGTCCCACACATTCCCTGCTTTAATCAGCAGGGTGCATGAGCTTTGCTGACTTCGGAGTTACAGGACTGACACCATAGTAATTATTTGGCATTTGGCAATATGGTGTCCATCTGTCTTTGACCACAGAAATCACCAGTTTCTTCCTTTTTCCATTTATCGCCTTTATGATGTCAGTTTTTCTTTATAAAATGACACTCCGCAGAAATGTTGCATTTAAGTGGCTTAGAAGCAGTGGATTTTAGCTTAGGCGTTTTTGATTTTTATATTACTGTAGCACTGCCCCCTTAAGGACTGCTGGACTTTCACACTTTCCGGTCCCCCTGGGTTACTGTTAGCAACATTGGCATTCACAGCCTATCACTTTACTTCTTGGCTCAGTCAATAATTAATCCAGGAGTATGTTGTTGTTTTGTTTTTATTTTATAAATTAGGGATGGGAGAAAGGAATAGTGGGATACTCCAGATTAACTATGCACAAAGTTTGGAGGACAGCTATCTGTTGATATAGCCAGGCTGTTTATCCACCTTGCCACTAGGTGGATTTAGGATTAGGTCTCTTTCCAGATGACTTAATGAACTACAGTTATCTTCAGGACACTCTCTTAGCATACCCCTTTCTTGACCACTGACACCCGTCCACTGACCTTCCTACTCCGGGATGGCCCCCCTCAGGTCAGGCCCCCAGATACGATCCCCTGTACTCACGATACTGTTTTTCTAGGGTCTCCAGTGTCTCCCTCTCAGTCAGCTTTCCAGGACCTCTGGGTTCAGCTCCGTTCCTCTGGCCCTCAGGATGACCAGAGGAGGCTACAGAGGAGGAGGCAGCCGCCACCCTCCCTCCAGGACTCTGCTCTCCAGCCAAAGGCCCTGCAGCATTTTATACAGTACCCCAGAATGCACAGAGGCAGCCAGTCTCTGCCAATCACCAGGACTGTATCAAAGCCTATGTATCCATTGGTCAGGTTTCCTCACACTGTCCAACATACATGACTCCCTATTGGACCAGTGTGAAACACTCCTCTAGACACAATGAATTGCATACTGAGCACACTGAGCAGACCTAACTCGCAGATCCTGCTCTCTACTAGACAGAAAGCAATATAGATTTGCCTGCTGCTCCTCTGATAGGCAGACAGAGTCAAAAACTATACTCTCTCATTAGCACCTACCTAGGAGGGTGCTACATTACATTACAATACATTACATTTAGTTTACATCCAGTTTATTGCTTATAGTTGGCTTTATTATTCACAATGGGTTTTTGTAATAATAAAAAAAATTGTATATTCCACAATGTTTTTAACCACCTCCCACCCGAGCCATTGTAAATATATACGGCCGGGTGGGAGTCTCGTCCTTCTGAATGGACGTTCCGGAACGTCCTTCAGAAGGAGAGAGATCGCGCCGCCGCGGGCACGCGCAGCGGTGCGATCTCGATGTGCCTGTGTCCCTCGGACACAGAGCAACATCATTCGGCAGGAGGGCCCTGTGATTGGCCCTCCTGATCACATGACGGCTGTGTCCAATCACAGCCGTCATGTAATGTAAATAGAGCCGTTGTAACGGCTTCGATCTCTTCTCCTCACTGACAGGTCCTGTCAGTGAGGAGAAGAGAAGAGGATCGGTGCTGCTGCTGGGGTGATCAGTGAGTATTTCTAATTACTCACTGATCACAGGGGGGGTCTGTGCTGGTAATCAGATGATTGATTACCAGTACAGCCTTGGGGGGGGGAGGGGTGCCACTAAGCCACCAGGGATGCCCACCCATGACCACCAGGGATGCCCACCATGGCCACCAAGGATGGCAAGCAGGGCTCAGAGAGCCCCCCAGTGCCCTCCCTATCAGTGTTGCCCACCAATGCCATCTATCAGTGCTGCCCACCAGTGCCGTTATTGCCATCTATCAGTGCCGCCCACCAGTGCCCATTACTGCCCACCAGTGCCGCCTATCAGTGCCCATCAGTGCCCCCCATCAGTGCCGATCAGTGCCGATCATTGCCGCCCAACAGTGCCACCTATCAGTGCCCATCAGTGCCGCCAATCAGTGCCCATCAGTGCTGCCTATCAGTGCCCATCAGCGCTGCCTATCAGTGCCCACCAATGCTGCATATCAGTGCTATCTATCAGTGCCACATATCAGTGCCCATCAGTGCTACATATCAGTGCTACCTATCAGTGCCCATCAGTGCTGCATATCAGTGCCACCCCATCAGCGCCACCCCATCAGTGTCTCCTCATCAGTGCCTGTCAGTGCGGCATCATCAGTGCTCATCAGTGCAGGAAAAAACATATCTATTTACAAAATTTTTAACCTAAACAAAAAAACTTTTTTTTTTTTTTCAAACTTTTCAGTCTTTTTTTATTTGTGCACCAAAAAAGAAAAAACCTGACGGTGATCAAATACCACCAAAAAAAAGCTCTATTTGTGGGGAAAAAATGACACAAATTTGGTTTAGGTACAGTTTTGCATGACCGCGCAATTGTCATTCAAATTGCAACAGCGCTAAAAGCTGAAAATTGGTCTGGGAAGGAAGGGGGTTTAAGTGCCCAGTATTGAGGTAGTTAAAGAAGGAGATACACCTACTTGTACATTTCTCTGCTGCTGTTTTTTTCAAGCTTTAAAGCTAAACTCCAGGGAGATATAAAAGCATAATTTAATCCAATTATGTATTCATTAAAAAACATAATAACATGTATTTATAATTTGCATAATTTCTGAATTTGCCTTATTATAAGACTCCTTTGATGCCCTGTGTAGCAGAACTGCTGGGAGGGGGAGGGTAGAACCAATTAGGGCTCTAAGCTGACAACGTGCTAGGGAAGAGAAAATGGATGACCCAATAAGTGGGCTGCTATTCCTTCATTGTCCAATCACAGTTTGGGGCGGGGCATAGACCAAACTCTGCTGCAATTTTGCAAAGCAGACTGCAGACGGGTCCTGAACCTTGATTCTTCCGTAGCAGATAAAACAGGGTACATACAGGTTTAGTATATGTATTATAAGTGTGTATTTAGTAGTTTGCTTGGATTTCAACTGTAAAGAGGAACTTCAGTTTGATTTTTTTTTTTTTAAATATCAGCAGCTAAAAATACTGTAACTGCTGACTTTTAAAAATTAGGTACTTACCAGTGCCTTAAGTACAGCACTGTGTACCCAGAGCCAGTTCTTCTAAGTGTTGCGGGATGGCAACGGCGCCATCTTAGATACGAAATCCAGCTGTGGCTGCCAGACAGAGGCGTAACTAGAACCTTCATTGCCCCGGTGCAAGAAACCATGAAGGGCCCCCCCAGACCCCTGGCCGGGGCCATTCCCTTCAAGCCTGGGGCTCTTCCCACTGATCCTGGGGCCCTTTACTCTTGTTGCGGGGCCCTTTATTACGGTCCCGCAGCGGGACCCTTTCACAATTTCTGCAGTGGGCCCCCTTCCTGCCATCTTGGGGCCTCCCCACGGGGGTGGAATGCCAGGGCACGGTTACAAGTGTGACCTTTGCAATCCTGAAAGTTCACCCACTGGTGTCAGTAGTTTTTATTTTTTGGTATTTTAATTGTATTATTTTTTTTATCATTTTATTTAATTTTTTTTACAAGGTCACTGACTATGACTCTGTCCATTCAGAAAATGAAGGAGCTGGTAAATTATCATTACCTATTTACCGACCCCTTCCTTTTGTGACATATCCCCTGCAGAAGTCGGCAGGTGAGGGGAGGGAGCACAGTGGGGAGGGGGGGCAGGGGGCCAGGTGAGCATACAGGGGCCCAGAGACAGCAGAACACAAGTGAACTGGATAGGAGGAGTGGCGGGGGCAGCATACAGAGGAACCAATCTCCTCCATTTTCCTCCTGCAGTTACAGCTACACCTGAATAGGAAGACAGTGATTTCTCCCATATCCAGGTGTACACGGGAGCCACACAGGCCCCCAGGAGCATGGGGCCCGGTTACACTTGCAACCCCTGTAGTTACGCCCCTGCTGCCAATGGAACCACAGCCGGCTGCCCACTGCTCACATGCAAGATAGCGCAGCAGTCTGCAAATGGTCCTGTGGGATCCTGGGACCCAGGACGTGTCTCAGAAGGCTGCGGGAGTGGAGGTGGTGGAGCAAGCGGTGTCATCCAAAGATTGCGAAAGTGGAAGTGGGTACTGAAAAAATCAGTAATCACCCCCCCCCCCCCCCTCAAAAAAATCCTGTAACTGGGTTACAAGCCGGGGGAGAGGCAGTGAACTTTTTGGGTGAAGTTGCACTTTTAGTGGAAAGAAGAGAGGCTGCGGGGCCCATTTATATTCAATATGGATCAAATAGGTGCTGGGACCTTTACTACTGTCACACAGACCTGAACTCACTTCTATCTAGCTGTCAATTGATTCACAATGAACAAATGTTTTTCATAGTAGTTGAACGGGGTGGGGGGCAAAATTTGGTGTTGCATAGGGTTACCTTGGTCACTCTGAGGCTACGTTGAAGGAAAGGAAACTGCTTGATACCGCCATCAACGCGGTTGATGTTTACGGGGGAACCCCTCCTGCAGTGCTATTGTGTTCTGCCAGTGAGGAGCCTTCCAGACTGGCAGAATACAGTGATCAGTGCTGGCTGTTATAGCCTTCAACAGAGATCACATGAAAAAAATCCAGGCTGGTTGTACTGAAATGTATTCCATCGATTGACAACCAGCCTGCCCATAGATGGATCGAATCTCAGCCAGTCCCTGTTGATCCATCTATGGTCGGCTCTCCTCTAGTTATTTTCTGTGCTGGCCCAGATACTCTGCCCATCCCTTCACCTTCCTACATAAATAACCCTTTCTGTTGTTGCCGTGGAAGAAGCAAAAGGGAATACTATAGAGCAGTGGTCTCCGAACTGTGGCCTGGGGGCCGGATGCGCCCCTTTGCCTGCTTTCATCCAGGCCTTAGGGCAATATTTCCCCCACTTTCAGCAACAGTACTTCCTGACACCAACAATGGGACACTAGTTTTCTTACACCAGTGATGGGGCACTATTCCTCCCACTGACATTGATAATGGGGCACTATTCTTCCCATTGGTAACAGTAATGGGGCACTATTCCTCCCACAAATACCAATCATAAGGGCCCTATTCCTCCCACTGACACCAATGATGGGGCCCTATTCCTCCCACTGACACCAATGATGGGGCACTATTCCTCCCACTGATACCAATGATGGGGCCCTATTCCTCCCACGGGCCCTATTCCTCCCACTGACACCAATGATGGGGCCCTATTCCTCCCACTGACACCAATTATGGGGCACTATTCCTCCCACTGACACCAATGATGGGGCACTATTCCTCCCACTGACACCAATGATGGGGCCCTATTCCTCCCACTGACACCAATGATGGGGCCCTATTCCTCCCACTGACACCAATGATGGGGCCCTATTCCTCCCACTGACACCAATGATGGGACACTATTCCTCCCACTGACACCAATGATGGGGCACTATTCCTCCCACTGACACCAATGATGGGGCCCTATTCCTCCCACTGACACCAATGATGGGGCACTATTCCTCCCACTGACACGAATGATGGGGCACCATTTCTTCCAAGGATACCATCCATGGGGCACTATTCCTCCCACTAATACCAATGAAGGGGCACTATTCCGTCAATTGACACCAATGATGGGGCACTGCTCCTACTATTGATACCAACAATGGGGCACTATTATTCCCCCAAATATCATTGATGGGGGTTTGTTTACTTCCACTGAAGCTAGGACATTTTTTTCTTCTACTGGCCACAGTCGGGACCCCTTTAAGTCTGAAGGACAGTAAACTGGCCCTTTGTTTAGAAAATTTGGAGACCCCTGCTATGCAGTGTCATAGGAGTAAAAACTCTGGGATTGCTGATATCACATCCAAGATGGCAGCACTCAGCAGCAGTGTCAAAGCTTTTGGATGTCTACACAAAGGAGGTATAAAAAAACATGCAGAAAAAAATGTGTTAGGTGTGCTTATAATATCATTGGAAACATTTTATAGAAATGGTCTTGTGACAGGGTGTCTGGCTACACATTAGGCAACTTTCTTGTACAATTTTCCTTTAAATTTACCAAAACCATATAATATGAGGTCAAACCTGAACAGTTTGAAATTGTATGCAATCAGGCAGGCCCTTGCAGTTGAAGGTAAATATAATGGAAATCGAATAATAAAATTGTATAATGTGTAGCCGGCTACTTGAGACACTTACTTGAGGCCGGATTCACACATATGCAGCCGCGGGTTCCCAGCAGAGGTCCAATGCATCCCTGTTCACTGATTCAGGTGCGAGTCCGGTCCTGAATTCACACCTGAATCGGAGCCAAAAGATGCACAGGACCCTTTTTTAATCTGGGAGCCGGTCACACTTGTCTGTCATGTGAATTGGATGTGGGGAAACCGGCATCCAATTTGGATATGTGTGAACCCAGCCTGAGACACAGGAAAAACTCCTGATAGCCAAAAGAATTATTGGAGTTTTTGTATGTGTCAGGCCCCTTTCACACATGCGGTCCGTTCAGTTCATCAGTTCAGTCACGTCAAAATGTATCAGTTTTTCATCTGTTTTTCATCCGTTTTTCGTCCGATCCGTTTTTTTAACGGAAGAAAAATAGGGCATTCATCTGTTAAAAAAAAACGGATATTGCCGAAAGCGGACGACAACGGATGTAAATGGATGATCATCCGTTGTCATTCGCTTTTCCATAGGAGTGCATTGATGTCCGTTTTTCATCCGTCAAGGGATGGATGAAAAACGGACAAACAGTCCATATGTGTGAAAGGGGCCTCTACTAAAAAATGTATGTCTAGCCAAATTTTTTTTCTTAGTTTTAACCGCTTGCCGACCGTCGCACGACTATTTACTGCGGCGGTCAGCCCCTCACAGGCAAAGCGACGTAGTACTACGTCGCTAGCCTGTGAGGCTCTAGGAAGCGAGGGAACGGTCACGGCCCCCCTCCGCGCGTGTGCCCGGCGGACCCGATGTCCGCCGGGCACTCGCGATCGTCCGTTACACCAGAAGAAAGGCAGGCGGCTAATGTAAACAAAGCCGCCTGTCATTCTTCCCTGTGTAAGAATGGAGATCAGACGGTTCTACTATGTAGGACCGTTGATCTCTGTTCTTACACTAGTAGCCACAGCCAATCACAGTTAGAAGCACGCCCCTAGGACACACTTAACCCCTCCCTCTCCAATACAGTTAACTCCTTCACTGCCAGTGTCATTTTTACAGTAACAGTGCATATGTATAGCACTGATTACTGTAGTAATGTCACTGGTACCCCCAAAAGTGTCAAAAATGTCAGTCAAGGGTCCGATCTGTCCGTCCCGCAAAAAAAAAAAAAAATCACAGATCGCCGCCATTACTCGTTAAAAAAAAAAAACTGCAAAAATGACAAAAATCTTTCCCTTAGTTAGTAAACGCAATAACTTTTGCGCAAACCAATCAAAATACGCTTATTGCGATTTTTTTTTACCAAACATATGTAGCAGAAAACAAATTGGTCTAAAATGTTAAAAAATTTTGATTTTTACATTTTTTGGGGAATTTCATATAAAAAAATGTGAAAAATATTGTTATTTTTGCAAAATTGTCGCTCTTTTTTTGTTTATAGCGCATGATCAAAAAATCGCACAGGTGATCAAATACCACCAAAAGAAAGCTCTGTTTGTGGGAAAAAAAGGATGTCAATTTTTTTTGGGTACAGCGTCGCACGACCACGCAATTGTCCGTTAAAATCACGCAGTGCCGAATCGCAAAATAGGGCCTGGTCAGGAAGGGGGTAAAATCTTCCAGGGGTTAAGTGGTTAATTTTATAGATGCTAAAAAATGTACAGGTCTAGATAAAAAATAAGCTAATTACCCTAATTAACCATAAATGATCAGATCAAGCTATCAATTAATCAGTATACATCAATTAACTAAATAACCTATAAACTTGACTCCATATTACATAACTGGAACTATTTAAAATGCTAATATATGAATTAATTAACCTACTTTTTGTGATTCATAAACTTAAAACAGCTTTAAATATTTAATAATAGAAGGCGTCTTTTACAATGATCTGGACTGGGGCTAAGTAGCAGTGATAAGCATGAAGCTTCCAACTTGATGAAAGTCTCTGTGCAAGTGGGCACGGATTGGGCTATTTTTTTTTTTTAACCTAGACCCTGTTACTTTTGCCTATTGAACAAATGCTCCATTCCTCCACTAGTCAAACCCTTAGTAAGCTTCATATGAGATGGCATTAGAGCGTACATTAGCTTGATGAGCGTACATTAGCTTGATGAGTGTAAGTACCTGAATTTGACCTTGCACTGGCTTCTTGCAGTCAATGTACAGCGGAGCTCAGACTGATAGAGGGAGAAGCAGCACAAAGGGCCTGTCAGTTGCACTGCAGTGCTCATGTGCTAACTAGGAGCATGCTGATATGCTGACAGCAGGAGATAGCAGAGTGACTGAGAGATCAGCTAATTGGTCTTCTGCTTCTCCTTTCGCTGTCCATTAACAGGCTGGGGATGGGACAAGTCTTTTAAGTGTAACTCAATTGCTAAAAATAAAAGTACAGGTCTTTTGCCCTGCCAGACGTATATGTATATTTATAATCTGTGTAATTAGCTCTTTGCCTGGAGTTCAGCTTTTTTAGGCTTTATATTTTTTAAGGGGGGAGAAGGAGTCATAGTGCTGCAAGCACAGAAAAAAATTGTTACTATAACAAATCAATGCTTTTTTATTTTATTTTACCCAGTGATCACTATGGCTTGCCAGTGGCATACCTAGCATATCTGGCACACGGGGTAAATATTTTTTTTAGAATTAAATATTTTCTGTAATAATTATAAAATTAAACATCATATATGCTGGGGGTGAGAGCACAATTACCTGGTGGAGGCTTTACAGCAGGGGTGGGGAAACTTTTTTTCTGCCAAGGGCCATTTGTATATTTATAAAATCATTTGGGGGCTGTACAAACTTAAAAATGTGCCTGTTATATTTGGTTAAACATTTAATTAACTCACCCCTAACGTGATGGCTGCAACTGCTTCTCTTTGGTGAGGTGTGTGATGTTAGCTGGTATTGATGATGTTGCTACTCGCAACTGGTTTTCCAGGTTTGCGTCGGTCAGTCTGGAGCGCAGTCGACTCTTTGTGGTGGTAAGTTTTGAAAAGAACTGCTGGCAGGTACTGCTGGTGAGTATAGCTGGCTGGTACTGCTGGTGGGTACAGCTGGCTGGTACTGCTGGTGGATGCAGCTGGCTGGTACTGCTGTGGGTACTGCTGGCTCAGGCTGGTACTGCTGGCTTGTACTGTGCTGTGGGTACTGCTGGCTGGTACTGCTGCGGGTACTGCTGGCTCAGGCTGGTACTGCTGTGGGTACTGCTGGCTCAGGCTGGTACTGTGCTGTAGGTACTGCTGGCTGGTACCGTTGTGGGTACTGCTGACTGTGGCTGGTACTGCTGTGGGTACTGCTGGTTCTGCTGTGCTTACTGCTGGCTCTGGCTGGTACTGCTGTGGGTACTGCTGGTGCTGCTGTGGGAACTGCTGGCTCTGGCTAATACTGCTGGTTCTGGCTGGTACTGCTGTGAGTATTGCTGGTACTGCTGGTTCTGGTTGGTACTGCTGGTCCTGGCTGGTACTGCAGCGAGTACTGCTGGTTTTGGCTGGTACTGCTGTGGGTACTGCTGGCTCTGGATGGTACCTCTGTGGGTTCTGCTGGTTCTGGCTATTACTGCTGTGGGTACTGCTGGTTCTGCTGTGGGTACTGCTGTGAGTACTGTTGGCTCTGGCTGGTATTGTTGTGAGTACTGCTGGCTCTGGCTGGTACCGCTGTGGGTACTGCTGGTTCTGGCTGGTACTGCTGGTTCTGGCTGGTACTGCTGGCTCTGGCTGGTACTGCTGTGAGTGATGCTGGCTATGGCTGGTACTGCTGGCTCTAGTTGGTACTGCTGGTTCTGGCTGGTACTGCTGTGAGTGATGCTGGCTATGGTTGGTACTGCTGGCTCTAGCTGGTACTGCTGGTTCTGGCTGGTACTGCTGGTTCTGGCTGGTACTGCTGGCTTTGGCTGGTACTGCTGTGTGTGCTGCTGGCGGTAAATGCTGGCTAGCAGCAGCGCCGCACTAGAGGAAAAGGCAATGTTTCCTGTATTGGTCACAGGCGGAGTGCATTTGATATCACTCCACCTGTGACTCACTCAGACTGTCAGAACAGAGCCGGAACTATACAGGAAGCATCGGCTCCGTTCAGACAGATCAACTGAGAGACACAGACTCAGCTGCACGGGGGGCCGGACCAAATGACTTTGAGGGCCGCATACGGCCCCCAGGCCATAGGCTCCCCACCCTTGCTTTACAGGCACACTGTGAGAAGCTCCCAGTGTGCAGTAAAAGCAGAGTTAGCAGTTTCAGTACAGGAGAGGAGCCTGCACAACTGTGCAGTGGTTCTGTTTTAAGCTAGTGATTAATTCAGCCCACTAGTATCTGTTCATAACTCAAATATAAGTAATGGCTCCTGAAACATGTCTCTTGGCCTAATGTTGGCTGGAATTGTCTGTTCGGTGTTCTGGTTTTTATTCTTGCTGCTGCTTTACATCCCCCAGCCGCACACATTTCCTCTTCTCTACAAATACAGTCATTTTCATCTTTGGCTTAGGGTCCTTCAAGCCTTGTCGCTGTTTGATTGCACCCGGCTTATTTCCTCTCTCAAGCTCTCCGCTCTGGATCCTGTTCTGTGTCCTGGCAGCATCAGAATCTCTCTTTTGCTCAATCTTCTCTTTCATGTTTCCTACCTCCCGTCTCGTACTCAACCCGCATACTTTTTTTTTTTTTTTCTGTCTTTCAGGCTAAAAAATAGGCAGAGGGTTTTGCGGAGGGAGGAGAACAGGTGACAAAAGGAAGATGGAAAAATCCATGGAACACAGGTACGTCGTTAAGGAGAAGAATGGCGGAATGAGTGACTGCATGAGATAGCTGTTAAAGGGGGGGGTTCGCCTTTTAACTAGGAAACAGGAAACCCACCCTGTGCAGGTTGTAGTAGATTGGCAGGGGCCTTCTTTCTTGGAACTGATGCTAATTGTGTATTATTAGAAGGGCTAAAGCTTTCTGAGATGCTTGGCAATTTAATGGCAAGATACAGAAAATAACCAGAATTTATGGGTTTTCTGGGCAAAGCTTCGTCACAGGTAGAGCGTCTCTGAGCCCTTCTGTCTACAAATAATTTCTTATTGGTTCACAGTTTTACAGGTTATGATCTACTTTTTGAGAGTACGGGCTTTCTGCATGAAAGAAAAGTTTTTGCTTTTTTTGAAGGAAGGAAAATTGCATAATTTAAGGCCAGCCGGATCCAAATTTGTTCCGGTCAGCAGGAACCAGCCAAATTTCGACCTGTCTATAAGCAGTTCATCAACTGACTTCCCAATAACCAGCCTGTCTGTTTTTATTCTTCCATAAGAGTGAGACAAAAGCCGGACTTCAATATTTATATCTCCCAAAAGAAAAAACTCCAATAAAAAAAGTAAAAAAGCGTCTTTAATGCGGTCATACCAACAACTGCCCATAAAGTCTAATTTAAAATTTTCTTTTCCCCTTTGTTGTGTATGGTAGTTGCTGTCCATAAGAGTGAAACAAAAGCCGGACTATTCTCATTCTGTCTATGGGCAGGGTGGTTGTACTGAAGTTAATCAATGGATCCACTTCAGTACAACCAGTCTTTCAGGGGTTTTTTGCCCGATTACCGCTGGAGGCTTTAGCCGTCAGCAGTGATCATTATATTCTACTGGTGGGGAAGGCTCCCCGCACTCCCCGATGGTAGAACACAATATCGATGTGGGAAGGATTGAGCAATTGAGCAATTTTCTTTCCTTCTACTCCTATAATCTATGGCCTGCTATGGGTTGAAGGAAAGAAAACTGCTCAATTTCCCTATCAACCAGTGGCGGCTGGTGCATTGGGGGCGCAGGGGTGCCGCCCCCCCTATACATGCGTCCGGCCCCCTAATCTACATGCGGGGCGCTGGACACATGGAGTTCAATGGGGCTTTTTTTTTTTAACCATGTGATTAGAGCCAGAGGCTCTAATAGGCTCAAAAAAAGGGTGGGCTCGGGGCGCAGAGCACTGCGCCTCAAGCCCACCCAGTTGTGTGACAATAGCAAATTAAAATTCGCTATTGTCACACGGATCCTCCTCATGGCCAATTAGGAAGCGGGTTCTGAGACCTGTTTCCCGATTGGCCGAAAGGAGAAGCCAAGCCATTGGGCATGGAGGAGGAGGGAGGAGACGGGGAAGAAGCCGAAGCCACCAATGTCGCCTGCTGCTGCAGATGTCCAGGCAGGGTGAGTGAGCCGGGTACTGTCCTGTCCCCTGCTGTGGTCCTATCCTGCTTTGGTCCAGGGCATGGTGTGCGGCCTGGTGTGGTCCGGGGAGGGGGGGGATTGGTGTGGTCCGTCTGCCGCCGCCCCTGGCCCAAGGAGCACCAGCCGCCACGCTATCAACATAGTGTTGATGGGGCATTCCCTCCCACAGCGCAATTGTGTTCTGCTGGCGGAGAGTGTGGCGAGCCTTCCCCATGGCAGATCGCTGCCACCAGTAGTGATCATTGTATTCTGCCAGTGGGGAAGGCTCGCCGAACCCCCCGCCGGCAGAACACAATTGCGTTGCGGGATGGAATGCCCCATCAACACTATGTTGATAGGGAAATTGAGCATTTTTTTCCCCTTCAACCCATAGCAGGCCATAGGTTATATGAGTTGAAGGAAAGAAAATTGTTCAATTGCTCAATCCCTCCCACAGTGATATTGTGTTCTACCAGCGGGGAGCCTTCCCCACCAGTAGAATATAATGATCACTGCTGACGGCTATAGCCTCCAGCAGTAAATCGGGCAAAAAAACACAGAAAGGCTGGTTGTACTGAAGTGGATCCATTGATCAACCACCCTGCCCATAGACAGAATTAAATTAGTCCGGCTTTTGTCTCACTCCTATGGACAGCAACTACCGTACACCACAAAGGCGACAAGAAAATGATAAATTTGACTTTTTGGGCAGTTGTTGTAATGACCGCATTGAAGACGCTTTTTTACTTTTTTTTATTGGAGTTTTTCTTTTGGGAGATATAAATATTGAAGTGAAGAATCCTATTTGTGGTGGACATGGAAAACGGTAAAGGCAGGCGGAAGGGTAGGAAGTGAACGTCTTGGTATTTGGAACAAGGTTATATCCCTTGACACATTCAACTAGAACACAGTCCAAATTTAAACATTGCCAGCTGCCTTGTGAATGTATTCCAGTATTAACATGTCACATCCCAAACTGTTATGAAAAGCAAGTGGATAATGGGGCACATTAGAGACAAGTAGAGGGGCAGCTGTGCACATACAGTGAGGGGGAGTCTGTGCATGGCAACCAATCAGTTTCTAGCTTTCATTTTTGAATAAAGCTTAAACTAGAAGTTGATTGGTTCTTGTGCACAGCTGCGCCACATTCTGTCTGATCCAATTTTAGGGCTCGTTTACAATCTCTGCATTCACCGTGTGTTTCTACATTCACATGCATTATCAGTGTGTTTTCAATGCATTTTTTGGAATAACTTTTTCATTTATTTCAAATGTCCTGTAATAGCATGTTATTTCAAATTTGTGCAGAGTGAAGTTCCGGCTTTAGATAAACAGCGAAGAACTATCAATCATGGATATCTACCAAATATCACTGTTCTAAATTTCTTCAGTGTTTTCTTTATTTCAGTGTTATTCCTGAACTTTTTGTTGCAGCACGATGAATGTGTAATGGGATAACACAATATTCACCATCCTTCATCCACATGGTTCATATAAACAAGGGGTTTCCAGACTTCTCAGTAGGAGGGCCACATCGCAAATTTTACACACATTTGCGGGCTGAAAAAATCAGTGATTTATAAATGAATAGATGTGCCTCCCCACACATCTATGTTTCCATCAGAGCCTTTCTGCACATCTGTGTTCCCAATAGAGCTTCTCTACACATCTGTGTCCCCCATCACAGCCTTCCTCAAAATCTGTGTCCCCATCAGAGTCTCCCCCACATCTCTGCCCCTATCAGAGCCTTCCCCCACATCTGTGTACCCATCAGAGTCTCCCCCACATCTCTACCCCCATCAGACCATTCCCCTACATCTGTGTACCCATCAGAGTCCCCCCCACATCTATGCCCCCATCAGAGCCTTCCCTCACATCTGTTTCCCCATCAGAGTCTACTAGATCATCTGTGTCCGCATCAGAGTCGCCTTACACATCTGTGTCCCCATCAGAGCCGTTCTGCACATCTGTGTCCCCATCAGAGCCTTTCCACACATCTGTGTCCCCCTTTAGAGCCTTTTCACACATTTGTGTCCCCATCAGAGCCTTTCTGCACATCTGTATCCCCATCAGAGCCTTCCTTTACATCTACCTTTCCCCATCAGAGCCTCCCCCATATCTCTGCCCCCATCAGAGCCTTCCCCCACATCTGTGTACCCATCAGAGTCTCCCCCACATCTGTGTTGCCATCAAAGGCTTCTGCACATCTGTGTCCCCATCAAAGTCTCCCCCACATCTATGTCCCCATCAGAGCCTTCCCTCATATCTGTGTCCCCATCAGAGTCGCCTTACACATCCGTGTCCCCATCAGAACCATTCTGCACATCTGTGTCCCCATCAGAGCTGTTCTGCACATCTGTGTCCCAATCAGAGCCTTTCCACACATCTGTTTCCCCATCAGAGCCTTTCCGCACATCTGTGTCCCCATCAGAGCATTTTCGCACATCTGTATCCCCATCAGAGCCTTCCTGCACATCTGCGTCTCCCTCAGAGCCTTCCACACATATGTGTACCTATCAGAGACTCCTTGCACATCTGTGTCTCCATCAGAGACTTACACACATCTTTGTGCCCATCAGAGTCTTCCTGCACATCTGTATCTCCTTCAGAGCTTTCCGCACATCTGTCCCCATCAGAGCCTTTCTGCACTTCTGTGTCCCCATCTGCATCTTCCACATATCTGTGTCCCCCATGAGAGTCTCCCCCACATCTGTCTCCCCCACATTTATGTCTCCTATTAGAGTCTCACCTATATCTCTGTTCCCATCAGAGTCTTCCCCATATCTGTGTCCCCCATATCTGTGTTCTCATAGTATATTTATGTCCAGCACGTTGCCCATATTTGCCTCTTACATTGCTGTTACAATATCGGCACAGTATTCATCTCCTGCACCTCCCAGCTGCCGCCCATTGCTATACCAACAGGCTGAATGCAGAAGGATTGCAGCAGGTGGGAGCCAAGAGGTGCTACACAGAGGATTTAATTGGTTGCTAGGACACCGGCAGTCCTAGCAACCAATCCACAGCATGGTGTGGCAGAGCAGGAGGGGGTGGGGGGAGTGGCTTTGTCTCTGCTGTTTGCCAGGACTTGCTGCTGAGATCACCATGGTTTAGAAAAGCAAGCAGACCACATCAGTGCTGTGTCTGCAGTGTTGGCAGTATCTAAGAGAGAGTTGTAGGCCGGATAACACATACAAGCGGGCCGGATGTGGTCAGCGGGGCGGGGCTTGGAGACCCCTGATATAAATTATAGTAGTTCAGCCAACTCACAATTTACAGTGTAAAGTAAATGCTTGTACTGACGTACTCCTTCCCGGAACATACAGTATGTACTGATATCTGTTCCCAAGTCGAACAAGGCACATCTTCTCCTTACCTACTGCTATTAAGACTACACTCTGCACAAGTTGGGAGGGTGGATCCCGTCATATTCCCTAGCAAATCAACGTCATGAAACAAACACAACCAGAAGCTAATGTACTATTATGTACACCCCCCTCTGTCCTCCTCCAGGGCATGCAGCCTCATATCGATGGATGTTCCTTCAAGCGCTGTGTTTGCTTTTCGAATGGAAAATGTAGAGTTTGACAAGAAAAGGCTTTGTTTAACCGTCTTTGTCTTCAGTTCAAATGTACCCTAACAGGGCATGGTGTATCATACACATCACAACAAAAAAACAGGTCAAAGTCAACCTTTGAACTGCCATGTTGACTGCTAAGTTAAAGTCAATGGGATTTTGATTACCTGTGTTTGACATGCAGTGCTGTATTTTGGCCTAGGCCAACAAGGCCCAGGCCTAGGGCGGCACTTTGCAGGGGGGTAGCAAAAAAGCCACCCCCCCCCTCCACCTGAGACACTATTGGCCACTGGTTGCTAGAACCGCCTCTCTCACCCCCTCTCTCTCACCCCCCTCTGTCTCTCTCTTATTCACCCCCCTCTCTCACTCTCTCACCCCTCCTCGCTCTCTCCCTCCCTCTCTCTCGCGCCTCCTCTCTCTTTCTCTATCACCCCCCTCTCTCTCACCCCCCCTCTCTCTCTCTTGCTCTCATCCCTCTCTCATTCCCCTCTCTCATCCCCCCTCTCTCTCACTCTCTCTCTCATGCCCCCTGTCTCTCACTCTCTCTCATCCCCCCTCTCTCTCATCCCCCTACTCTCTCACCCCCCCCTCTCTCATCCCCTCTCTCTCTCTCTCTCTCTCTCTCTCTCTCTCTCACCCCCATCTCTCTCTCTCATCCCCCCTCTCTCTCTTTCTTCGATTCCCCCCTCTCTCTCATCCCCCTCTCTCTCTCACCCCCGCTCTCTCTCTCCCCCCTCACCCCCTCTCTCTTTCATGCCCCCTCTCTCTCCCACCCCCTCTTACCCCCCCTCTTGTGAGATCTCAGCGGTTCATACTGGGACTTGGGGGGGGGGCACAATTTTATTCTTGCCTAGGGCAGCACAAAACCAAAATACACCTCTGTTGACATGCTCTCCACAGAAGGTAATGATTATAGACACAATACCGCAGTCCATGTGTCCTTGGGCACACCTACATCCACTGCCAGTAGCTCACTCTTTACCCACTGTAGCCTGGCATTTCCTGTACACAGCGGCCTGCCTGTGCTTCTTCCACCCAGGTATAGTCTAGTTGTCTGTACACACTCATTCCAGCGTTGGCTGCACATCATTGCTCAGGACCAACTTCCGGATAGTGGAAACATTGGACCATGTCTACAAGATGTGCGTCAGCATGGCCACCTTAAGTCACCATCATGGACATATGTGACAGGGTGACAATGCAGGGGCACAAGTAAGAGACAGATCTCATCCTATAGCAGGAAGCATCTGAACAAAGACCTTCACAATGAGATCACCATGTTACATATAGTTACATAGTAGTTGAGGTTGAATAAAGACAATAGTCCATCCAGTTCAACCTGTGTAGGCGCGCGTGGCCGTAATAATCTCTCATACCCCTGAATGTTCTTCTCCTTGAGATGTAAGTCCAATAGTTTTTTGAAAGCCACCATACTTCCCGCAGAAACCACCTCTTGTGGTAGAGAATTCCGCAATCTTGTAGCCCTAACAGTAAAGAACCCCCCACGTTGCCTGAGGTTAAAACGCTTCTCCTCTAATCGCATTGTATGCCCCCGAGTCCTCGTGCAATTCTTGCGACTGAATAGCTTTTTTTCTAAGTTGGGATCACCATTGAGGTATTTATAAATTGCTATCATGTCTCCTCTCAGGCGTCTCTTCTCCAGGGAGAATAAATTAAGTGATTGTAGGAGCTCTTCATAATTAAGGTCCTTCAATCCCCTAATTAGTTTAGTTGCCCTTCTCTGGACTCTCTCCAGCTTCAACACATCCCTCCTGAGGACTGGCGACCAGAACTGGACAGAATACTCCAGATGCGGTCGGACCAGAGTTTTATAAAGTGGAAGGATTATAGTCTTATCTCTGGAATACATCCCCTTCCTTATGCATGCTAATATTCTGCTGGCTTTGCCAGCTGCCGCTTGACATTGCATGCTATTGCCTAATCTATCATCAACCAAGACTCCCAGATCTTTCTCCATTTTTGATTCCCCCAAAGGTTCCCTCCCTAAAGTGTATTGTGCTTTTATGTTTTTAGTCCCCAAGTGCAAAACCTAACACTTCTCCACTCCACATGTACTATTTTTAAAAGCTGAAGATTTAAATCCCATCTTCAGGCAATAAAAAAGTTTTCCCATGCTGAGGGGTTGTGCCTGCACTGCACAGGTTAACTGCTCATTTTTGTATAGGAGAGAGGAGAAAGGAGATATACAGTACTTACCTAACAACTGTCAAACTATGCAAACAGTGGCTGCATCTGATTGGATGCCACTGCTGTTTAACCAACAATTTTCTGTCCAGCTCCTTCGATTTTCAGTTAGGAGGATATTGGACAAAGTGGTGTCAACAAGGCCACTCACGAATCAAAGTTTGGTCGCTTCATCAGGAACCAGCTTTGCTCTGCGTACGGTCAGCTTAAGTACATTTCTTAAGTTTTAATACTTGAGCATCTCAGTGCTGCCCCAAAAAGGTCCCCCCGAGTGCTTTAAGTGGCCCAAAAGAGGTGCCGGTACTCTATTATAGTCTATAAATTTTGTCGTCCCCCCCTTCCACCCCACATCAGGGTCCCCACAGAGCACCCCCCCCCCTGGCCTGGGCTGGGATTCTGGAGCAGGGGGACTCACTTGTGGTGACTGATCTGGCTCTGGAGTGGGAAATATTCTTGGGGGGGGGGGGGCAATTGAGGGCGCAGATGTCCAAAATGAGCGTACACTAAGGCGCACGGAGAGGTGGCGGTATGCTCAACAGCCATATTTGGAAGTGGCGGTACTGAGTACCAGTGCATACGGGCCCACTTAAAGCACTGGTCCCCCCTAAAGGAAAGGTTGAGTAACTTTAGTACAGTGTCCCTACAGCTGGTTTGCCAGTATTGGAGTGCAGACCCCAGCCCACTTTCAGACATACCAGGTCTTAAGGAAAATTCCTACATTGCCTGCACAGGGATCAAACGATAGACAGCTCTGCATGACCTAGAACAGTGGTTCTCAACCACTGGGCCATAGCCCACTGCAAGGCCTCTCATCTCTGATGCCTCCAGCCAGCTGTAGATTCCTTAACCTCTCACAGTGGTTCCTAGATTCCCTACCTACCACCCATATTGGTCCACAGTTCTCCAAGGCCCCCTGAGAGTCCTTAGCTTCCACAGTGCCCCCCTTCACATCCCACAGTGAACCCCAGCCCCCCCCCCCCCAACCTGCTGCACAGCCTTCAGCCCTCCAAAATGCACCCCACCTCCAACAGTGTCCCACAGTGCTCCTTCTGCCCCCTCCAGAAACCTTACATTACATTACAGGGCCGAGGAATCCCCCAACCCACTCCACAACCACCATCCTTCCCAACAATGACACCCAGCCCCCATCCAGAGCCTTCCAGCAGCTCAGTACATATTTTCCCATACTTTCATTGTGTCAATTTTAATCTTGGTATTCTGTTGGAGCATGGAAGGTTTTGGAAGAATTTACAGTGCATCCGGAAAGTATTCACAGCACTTCACCTTTTCCACATTTTGTTATGCTACAGCCTTATTCCAAAATGAATTAAATTCATTATTTTCCTCAAAATTGTACAAACAACACCCAATAATGACATTGTAAAAATTTTTATTTGAAATCTTTGCAATATTATTAAAAATAAAAAACGAATAGAAATCACAAGCACAAGTATTCACAGCAAAAAATGGGATAGAGAAAGATGGGGCTTTGCGGGCCAGTGGGAGTAGAAGGATCACACACAAAACCAGCTTATATAAAACAATTTACATTTTATTGAATTTAGAAATAAAAAACATGGGCAATCATGCATATGTTCACAAGGACAAAACGCATAGAAAAAATTCCTATAAAATCAATCGATAAGAGTCAATAAACATAGAAATACATCCCGTAAGGGAAAAACCAAAAGCCTGTGTAGGATGGAAGATAGGTCTCAGGGTGGAAAGCTGTCAATGTAGGTCCCCAGGCAGGCTTGCTGGCGTGAACTACACAAAGGACTTGTTGGGTCCGGGACATATTGTCCTCTCTACCTTCCCGAAATAGGATGATGTGACGTTGTCCTTTCCTGCCTGAAGCCACTTGTGTACTATAAATAGGCTGTAACGATTGTATATCTTTACGTGTATACCAAACTATTACCCCATTGGGTCCGCTTAATAGAGGAGGAAACTATGGGTGGATATATGAAGTGCAGCTACTAGTGATGGTAACCACCGTACTCCTAAAATAGTTGGATATATTGGAGAAATTTGGCTATCAAGCCAGAATAAGTTGCCTCTCTAGCATAAAAAGTGTTGCTCTTGCGGTGATTGAGAGGCTGGACACTTAAGCTTAGACAAACATGTGAATATATGTACAATACGGAGGCTATATATGAATATTGAGGGACTGATATTTACTGTTCTATGTGTCGCTACAACTCGCCACCTCCTGAGTCTTTAAAAAGGAAATACCAGTCTGTTATGGTCTCTCAGGCCCTGAGGAGGCCTTGAGCGAAACGCGTCGGATTGCTGGGGACCTACATTGACCGCTTTCCACCCTGAGACCTATCTTCCATCCTACACAGGCTTTTGGTTTTTCCCTTACGGGATGTATTTCTATGTTTAATGACTCTTATCGATTGATTTTATAGGAATTTTTTCTATGCGTTTTGTCCTTGTGAACATGTGCATGATTGCCCATGTTTTTTATTTCTAAATTCAATATTATGTAAATTGTTTTATATAAGCTGGTTTTGTGTATGATCCTTCTACTCCCACTGGCCCGCACGCAAAGCCCCATCTTTCTCTATCCCATTTTTTGTATTCATATTAGGGGTAAGGGCCTACCTACACGGTATCCTTGTTTGTGTCAAGTATTCACAGCCTTTGCCATGACACTCAAAATTGAGCTCAGGTGCATCCTGTTTCCACTGATCATCCTTGAGATGTTTCTACAACTTGATAGGAGTCCGCCTGTGGTAAACTCAATTGATTGGACATAATTTGGAAAGGCACACATCTGTCTATGTAAGGTCCCACAGTTAACAGTGCTTGTCAGAGCAGAAACTAAGCCATGAAGTCCAAGGAATTGTCTGTAGACCGCCGAGACAGAATTGTATCGAGACACAGATCTAGGGAAGGGTAAAGAAAAATCCCTGCAGCATTAATGGAGCACAGTGGCCTCCATTATCTGTAAATGGAAGAAGTTTTGAACCACCAGGACTAGAGTGGGCCATACTGCCAAACTGAGCGATCGGGGGAGGTGGGCCTTAGTCAGGGAGGTGACCAAGAACCCGATTGTCACTCTGACAGATCTCCAGTGTTTCTCTGTGGAGAGATGACAACCATCTCTGCAGCACTCCACCAATCAGGCCTGTATGGTAGAGTGGCCAGACGGAAGCCACTCCTCAGTAAAAGGCACATGACAACCCGCCTGGAGTTTGCCAAAAGGCACCTGAAGGACTCTCAGACCATGAGAAACAAAATTCTCTGGTCTGATGAGACAAAGATTGAACTCTTTTGCCTGAATGGCAAATCATGTCTGGAGGAAACCAGGCACCGCTCATCACCTTGTCAATACCATCCCTACAGTGAAGCATGGTGGTGGCAGTATCATGCGGTGGGGATGTTTTTCAGTGGCAGGAGAGACTAGGGAGACTAGTCAGGATCGAAGGAAAGATGAATACAGCAATGTACAGAGACATCCTTGATGAAAACCTGCTCCAGAGCGCTCTGGACCTCGGACTGGGGTGAAGGTTCATCTTCCAACCCTATGCACACAGCCAAAATAACAAAGGAGTGGCTACAGGAGAACTCTGAATGTCCTTGAGTGACCCAGCAAAAACCCAGTCTTGAACCCAATTGAACATCTCTGGAGAGATCCGCAAAATGGCTGTGCACCAACGCTCCCCATCCAACCTGATGGAGCTTGAGAGGTCCTGCAAAGAAGAATAGGAGAAAATGCCCAAAATAGGAGTGCCAAGCTTGTAGCATCATACTCAAAAAGACTTGAGGCTGTAATTGGTGCCAAAGGTGCTTCAACAAAGTATTGAGAAAGGCTGTAAATACTTCTGTCCATGTCTTTTAATAAATTTGCAAAGATTTCAAACAAACTTCTATCATGTTGTCATTATGGGCAGTGGTGTATTTTGGTTTTGTGCTGCCCTAGGCAAGACTAAAATTGGGCGCCCCCCCCCCCCCCCTATGTAAATTTGTCCCACTCCTTTTTTAACGGATGTGACTTAACGGATGTGACTACCTCCAAAATTGAAGGACTACAAGCCCCAGCATGAACCCCTGAGATCTCACGACAGGGGGGGGGGGTTGAGAGGGGGTGGGTGAGTGAGGGAGAGAGAGGGGGAGATGAGAGAGGGGGGGGGGGGTGAGAGAGAGAGAGAGAGAGAGAGAGGGGGTGTGAGAGGGAGAGAGGAGGGGTGAGTGAGAGAGAGAGGGAGGTGAGTGAGAGAGAGAGAGGGGAATGAGAGAGAGGGGGAGATGAGAGAGAGGGGGGGTGAGAGAGAGAGAGGGGGTGTGAGAGGGAGAGAGGAGGGGTGAGTGAGAGAGAGGGGGAGGTGAGTGAGAGAGAGAGGGGAATGAGAGAGGCAGCTCTAGCAACCAGTGGCCAATAGAGTCTCAGGTGGAGGAGGGGCAACTTTTTTGCTGCCCCCCCTGCAAAGTGCCGAAGGTGGGTGAGGGAAGGAGAGAGAGGGGGAGATGAGAGAGAGGGGGGGTGAGAGAGAGAGAGGGGGTGTTTGAGGGAGAGAGGAGGGGTGAGTGAGAGAGAGAGGAAGGTGAGTGAGAGAGAGAGAGAGGGGGATGAGAGAGGCAGCTCTAGCAACCAGTGGCCAATAGAGTCTCAGGTGGAGGAGGGGCAACTTTTTTGCTGCCCCCCTGCAAAGTGCCACCCTAGGCCTGGGCCTTGTTGGCCTAGGCCAAAATACAGCACTGATTATGGGGTATTATTTGTAGATTTTTTGAGGAAAATAATGAATTGAATCCATTTTGGAATAAGGCTGTAACATAACAAAATGTGGAAAAAGTCAAGCGCTGTGAATACTTTCCGGATGCACTGTACAGAGCCCTGACCTAAAAAAAAAATTGAGAATGGATATCATAGCAGTTAGGTCTATTTATTCCTATAGTGAGGAAGAATGATATCTAGCCCTGTCCATTATAAACAAGGGCAGAGTGATACATATCTGTGCATGCTACAGAGACATTGGTGTTGATTTCCAGATATATAGCAGAGAGGAAGCCGCACTGGAGGGGAGGCAGCGAGCGTTGCACACCTCGGTCAGAAAAGGTTAAACTAGAAAGATTAATATTCTGATTAAGCCGTTAGGATTGAGAGTGTATGATCCCTGGCACTGGGAGCACTCCTATCCCTCCTGCCCATCGTTACATGCTGTATAGAAAACATGTGGAGGGGGTGAGAGGAGAGAAACTGTAATTTCTATCAATGTTCTTATCTCTAATCCAAAGCCAGGGATGGGTGAAAGGGAGGGACAGTCACAAGGGCAGTGATATAAGAAGAGACAATACATGGATATAAGAGCGAGAACCCGACAAAACAGACCCAGAGACAGAAGAGGGACGCCAGGGGAAAGAATAGTCTGTGTAACCAGATTGCATGAAAAATAGAATTGAAAATACATTCTCTGCGGAATCTATGAATTTTAAAGCTGAACTCTCGGCAAACCGTTAATACACGGTTGTAGAACCGATAAGGAAGCTGTTTTACCTTGCAGAGTATTTATCTTTCTGTCCATTTCGGAGATATGCACAGCCCCAAAACGCAGTACAGCCAGGTGGATGGCACCACTTGCCCTCACCATTGTTTCTCAAAATTTTTTTCAGTAGCGGCACCCATCAGAAGTATGTAAAATCTCGAGGTACACCACTCTAAAATGGAAAAAAAACATAAATGTTATTTATCAATGGGAATCCTGAGCCTGGGGCAGGGCATGCAATCACTTGGATGAAATTAACTTCACATCCATGGTCCTCCCATCACATCAGAGGTCCTCTATCATATCAGAGGTCATCCCATCATATCAGAGGTCACCCCATCGTATCAGAGGTCACCCCATCATATCAGAGGTCCCCCATCATATCAGAGGTCACCCCATCATATCAGAGGTCCTCCATCATATCAGAGGTCACCCCATCATATCAGAGGTCCCCCATCATATCAGAGGTCACCCCATCATATCAGAGGTCTTCCATCATATCAGAGGTCCCCCATCATATCAGAGGTCACCCCATCATATCAGAGGTCTTCCATCATATCAGAGGTCACCCCATCATATCAGAGGTCCCCCATCATATCAGAGGTCCCCCATCATATCAGAGGTCTTCCATCATATCAGAGGTCCTCCATCATATCAGAGGTCACCCCATCATATCAGAGGTCCTCCATCATATCAGAGGTCACCCCATAATATCAGAGGTCCCCCCCATCATATCAGAGGTCCCCCCCATCATATCAGAGGTCACCCCATCATATCAGAGGTCTTCCATCATATCAGAGGCCACCCCATCACATCAAAGCCCTCTTTTTACATCAGAGCCCCCCCCCCCTCCTTCAAATCAGAAGCCCCTCGTCTCCCATTACCACAGATGCGGCTGAGGTTAGGAGGTGGAAAGAGGCCTGGGAGAAGTGGACTTCCATGTACTACTAAATTCCTTGAGGCGGCCTTCCATCATTGGTTGTTATGGTGCTGGCACCGGCCTACTCGCACTATGCTAAATCCTGACGATGATCCAACTCAAGCTGGTTCCCGTGCTTGTAGCATCATGGGGGAACCCAGACAGAACCTTGGTTGAGAAACACTGAGTTAGGCTGGCCATACATTTTACAATTTTCCTGTATGATTTTTCTTTAGATTTACCAAAACCATAATTCAAACCTAAACACTTTCAATTTATATGCAATCAGACAGACCCTTGCCCTACATAGTGGAAGATAAATCTAAAGGAAATTGAACAAGAAATGTGTATAATGCATTGCCAGTCTTAAGAAATAGAGGGGCATATCTCTCTCCCCCCAAGGCCAAGCTGCTTGGACAGTAAAGGATTAGCAGCTGACTGATAAGGGCATCCCTCTGCTCTTCTCTTATCAGCATGTTCCTTGTTAATACATTTGCATGTAACACATCTGGTTGGTTCTTGAGTCTGTCCCTTCCATTCCTAGGTTAGGTAAGGTACTGGTGTATAGAGCAGCCTTTCTCAACCTTTTCAACACAGAGGAACCCTGAAATAATTTTCAGGTCTCATTGAACCCCTGCTAAAAATGAGTATATTTACAACTCATGATACATTAGTGTGATGGTCAGTGGGATGAATGCTCCTTACACTTGTGGACATTGGGAAGAATTACCTTCTTCCAGATAGCTAAAAAGATCAATGGTATCACGGGAACTTATCTGAGAGGCAGAAGTTGCTCATTGCTCAAGGAACCCCTAGCAACCTCTGGAGGAACCCTAGGGTTGCACGGAACCCTGGTTGAGAAACACTGGTATAGAGAATTGAAAGAGGCTAATGCCAAATCAAATCTACGTACTTATACCAGCTGCATAAAAAAAAAATAATAATTAAATTATTTATTAAAAAAAACCTAACTGCAATAATTTGCATCTTTTATATTTGCCTGGAGTTCAGCTTTATTTTTTTAGAGATAGATATGTCAATGAGATCACTTAAAGAGGAAGTAAACCCTCCTCTGACACTTTTACCTATAGGTAAGCCTATAATAAGGTTTATCTATAGGTACTCTTTAGGAGATATTTACCTTACATGCATCCAGTGACGTCACTGGCGCATGCGCTCTGAAGGAACGGCCGCTGGAGCCGTTTCTTCAGAGCCCCGTGCCGTAACTGTCGGCTCCCGCGCGTGCGAGGGGGTGACGTCACCGTGGCTCCGGCCAATCAGATGGCCGGATGCCGCGATCCCGGAAGACGGGCGACTGGACATGTCGCCCATCATACAGGTAAGCGGGCGGCACGGCGGGGGCTCGTTCTAAGGTAAGTATGTCATAATCAGCTAGTATGCGATGCATACTAGCTCATTATGTGTTTCTCTTACAGGTTGCAAAAAAAAAAAGTTGTATGGGTTTACAACCTCTTTAATAATCATTTTTGAGTACAATACTGGCTCTGTAAACAGTTATATATAACAGTTATAAATAATATATTCACATGGGAGTGAGCAAATTCGTTGGCTACGGTATATATAAAATTATAAATGCTGTGCTTCCTGATCAATAGCATAGTACAGTGATTGTTCTGTTCATCTCCTTATACTGTATTTATGCAACTCTAGACAGAGGTTTTGTTGGTAAGAAATATAATGTAATTTTAATGAGCGCATAATCATCAAAAGTTTGTATATATGTAGTAGTGTTTAACATACAGTAGTTCTTGTTTCACATTCTTGATGTTCCACATTTTTTGCATTAAATGTAGATTGTTAGATTAGATGTTACCATTGCTTAAAACAGAATTATACTCTTCTATACTCCAGCAGTGTCCCAGAGCTCCCCGCCGGCTGCTGACATCTTTGGTTGGGCTGCTTCTGTCTACTGATCACTGGCCATTTTCATTGGTTGAGCTGGGATAACATCATTCCCATGCAAGCGTGGGAGTTCATCCATTTTGTCATTGCCGAAACGACACAGTGAGCAGCACGTGCACAGATTAGTGTACAGGGCGGACCAGGGGCAGACTGGCAACTTTCAGCCCAGGGGGCAAGTACAAACCAGAGGCCCATGGTGCAGCGACTCGGCCCCCTCCCACTCTCCCAATCCTTCTCCTGCCCCCCCATTCCAAGATAAAACCCTGCTCCAGATACTCTCTACTTACCGGCTGAATCCAGGTTTCCAACCTGGCCAGGAGGGGGGGTTGGGGGGAGCTGGGACAGTTCAGCTGGGGCTGGCCGGGGGAGGAGAGTCTTCAGTGGTGCATGGAAGCGGCCTCTGCTCAGACACAGTTTACACCATCCATGCTGGGGTGGAGGCCTGCGCTCTGTCCTTGTCTTCACCCAGCACTCAGTAGGTCAGTGGCGGGGACTTTTTACTTCTCTTCACCAGGAATCCTTTAGGCATGTCTGTGGCAGAAGCTGTGCAGCCTTTTTACAGGGCATCAGAGCGGCCCTGGGGGGCAATTGCCCCCCTGCCCCCATGGCCCAGTCCTCTCCTGGAGCAGACAGGCAGCTAAGAAACTTTAAGCCTGGGTTCACACTATTGTGATGTCAGACATCGCATGTGATTCGCATCGCATTGCTGTGAAGATCGCATGTGATGTTTGTGCGATGCAAATTCAGCCATACAGATTGCATGGCTGAATTTGCATCGCATTCAGACAAAAATGGCACAGGACCCTTTTTTATGGTCCACACTGGAATCAGATCCTATGGGTGTTCACACCCATGCAATCCATTCCTGCACCATTTGACAGTTCACACTTATATTGACACCGGCAGCGGTTCGCATAGGGCAGTGTGAAATGCCAGAGAGACATGCCATGCGATGCGGGAACTCGCACTGGAATCGCGCTGGTTCCTGCATCGCATTTGTGTGAACCCAGCCTCATGCAGAAGAGACATAGGGGTGGATTTACTAAGGGCAAATTGACTGTGCACTTTGCAAAGTGCAGTTGCCCTCTGCAAGTGCAGTTGCTCCAGAGCTTGGTAAATGAGCAGAAGTTCTGCTGACTTCCATCATCCAATCCTGTGCAAGGAAAAATGTGTTTTTTATTTTCTTTGCATGTGATTGGGTAATTTTTGCAAAGTGAAGATGTACCTTATTTACTAAGCGCCGGAGCAGCTGTAAGTGCACAGTCTATGTGCCTTTAGTAAATTAATTCCATAGTATGTTTCCTCTGTATGAAAGGTCCTGCCTGTTCGCCATTTTTTTTTCTCTTTCTCTAAAGTTCCACTTTAATCATTCTGCTTCAGGGATGAGATATCAGCCACACAGGGAGTGAATTGTTTTCAGCGAGTTAGCTGACTCATAGATTTGCATTGTGAGAAGCAGCAGTAATGTACAACCACTGTGTAACACTGAAAAGCGGTTAGCAGAGCCTATGTATGTAATGAGAAAATGTGTCTGCCCCCATGGACATATATTATTACAAGCTATACACAGAAACATATTTTCAAACATTAACGCACTGATAAGAATTTTTAGCTGATCTGTTTTATGTAAAACACAAAGACCTTGCTATATAAATAAAAGAGAAAGAAAAAAGAACTTCAAAAACGAGAACGAGAACACCTAGACACCCATATATAGTATGACAGATAATACTGTATGTATATATAATTTATAAAAATCAAAGAATGTGAGTAGGTTAACACTCTCCTTAGCATGTATAACAAACAAAAACAAATGCAGTACTTTTTTCCATGTATTTTCGCTTTAAAAATGCCACAAGTACAAAAAAATTTCTACAATCTGCCAGATATCCAGTGAGCTCCTAACTGCCTTTAGTTATGCTGACAATGCTGCCTCTGCTGCACTGAAATCCCAAGCAGTCTTGTTAACCGGTCTGAATTCTACCCTGCTGGACTACAGAACACCTTCCCATCTCCTCACCCCCATAGCATAAGGGCATTAGAGTCAGTGGCTTGCAGTGGCGGCTGGTACTTTGGTGATTCTGGGGAGCGGAAAACCCAATGCACCCCCCCAACAGACGGTCGGTTGGTCAGTAGGCATGCAACTCATTCCCCCCCCCCCCCCCCGAATGGCCTGCCTCCTTACCTCCTCCTTCCTCCTGTCCGAGCCAAGGAGTGCTGGATGGCTGAGCCGCTGTGCTTCTCCTCCAGCCGTGTGTCTTTTACCTCTTCCTGGCTACTGGCCAGTAAGATCGCTTCTCCTTTTGGCCAGTCGGGAAAGGGGTCTCACAACCCTCTTCCTGATTGGCTGGGAGGAGAGTCAGTGTGAAAATAGCGAATATTTATTTGCTATCGCAATACAAATGGGTGGGCTCTGCGCCCCGAGCCCACCCTTTTTTGAAGCCTATTAGAGCCTCTGGCTCAAATCACATGCTTCAAAAAAAAATAAAAAATCCCCTGTTGGAATCCATGCATCCGGCGCCCTGCATGTAGATTAGGGGGCCGGATGCATGGATAGGGGGGGGCGGCGCCCCTGCGCACCCAATGGACGGGCCACCACTGGTGGCTTGGAAACAAAAGTAATTTGTAAAGTCTCAGTTTTTTTTTTTTATAAAAATAACAAACATGTTATACTTACCTGTTCTGTGCAGTTGGTTTTACCCAGAGCAGCCCAGATCCTCCTCTTCTTGGGTACCTCTTTGGCACTCCTGGCTTCTCCCTACCGTTGAGTGCCCCCACAGCAAGCAACCAAACGGAGCCTTATGCCCCATACACACGTGCAGATTATCTGAAGACTTTTGTCTTCAGATTTACCTTTTCTATGTAGTGCAAGGGCCTGCCGGATTGCATACAAATTGAAAGTGTTTAGGTTTGACCTCATATTATATGGTTTTGGTAAGTCTGCAGACAAAAGTCTGCAGATAATCTGCACGTGTGTATGGGGCATTAGCTTCCTGTATCCATTCAGACACGGAGCCGCGGCTAGGTAGGTATTAGGGGGGCTGGGAGGGGCTGCTGCACATAAGGTTTTTTATCCCAATGCTTATGCCCCATACACACGTGCAGATTATCTGCAGACTTTTGTCTGCAGACTTACCTTTTCTATGTAGTGCAAGGGCCTGCCGGATTTCATACAAATTGAAAGTGTTTAGGTTTGACCTCATATTATATGGTTTTGGTAAGTCTGCAGACAAAAGTCTGCAGATAATCTGCACGTGTGTATGGGGCATAAGCATTGGGATAAAAAAAAAGGTTCTGATTTTATAACCACAGACAAGCTGTGTGTAATCAGGAGGCGCTCCCCCTCACCTTCCCATCCGGAGGCAGCCCAATGGCATGGCCGGATGAGATGGCTTCGGGGGCCGCATACGGCCCGCGGGCCATAGGTTCCCCACCCCTGCTCTAAATGATCAAAACACACAGAGTGGCAAAGAAAAACGTAAGGTGCACTCCAACGAATGTATCCATATAATTACTAAACAATAAATCATATGTGCTTTATCTTAATAGGTAAACCACTAATAATAATATACAATTATTAAATAAAATGTGCAAATAATCCCAAAAGGATGTGCAAAAGTCCCATATATGGTGCCTCAAATAAAAGTCCGAAACTCCAAATAATGAGAAAACAAATGTGAACAACTCCAGGTGATGAGATGAAATATGATATAATAGGTGCTCTAAAGTAGTGACATAGACAAGAAGGGGGGGGGGGGGGCAAAGAACAGTGAAATCAACTAGGTTTTTTCCAGAATACAGAAAACGAATCCCATAATGACTGATTGAGTATGAAAAGCATGTAATACACCATTTATTAATAGTTTTTTTATTATGTGGTTTTAATAACTGCTTGCCGACCGTACAACATAGATATACGGCGGCAAGGTGGGTCTGCTGCGCCAAATGATGTACTAGGTACGTGATCTGGCAATTCTGGGTAGGGGGTGCGCCGCTAGCGACCCAGCTGTGCTGTGATAAAACACAGCAGATATCAATCAGCGGGTGCCGGCTAATAGATTACTGACTGCACCCGCCGATCGTCCAGAATTTACGGAGGACAAAGCCCTGCTTATGTAAACAAGACAGAACTCTGTCCTGTCAGCTGGGAAGTAATGAATTTTCTTTTCCCGCAAAGCAGGGAATAAAGTACATTACTTGCCTTAGTAAAGGCACCTCACGCAGTACACCAAAACACTGGCTAGGCACACATTTAACCCTTTGATCGCCCCTGATGTATAACCCCTTCCCAGCCAGTGTCATTAGTACAGTGACAGTGCATATTTTCAGCAATGATCACTGTATTAGTGTCCTGGTTCCCATAAAGTTTCAAAAGTATCTGTTAGTGTCTAAATGTCCGCTGCAATATCGCAGTTCTGCTATAAGTTGCTAATCGCCACCATTTCTAGTAAAAAATAAATAAAAATTCCAATATATATCCTATAGTTTGTAGACGCAATAACTTTTGCGCAAACCAATCAATATATGCTTTATGGTTTGTTTGTTTTTTTTACAAAAAACATGTAGCAGAATACATATTGGCCTAAATTTATCAAAAATAAGATTTTTTACATTTTTTTATTAGATATGTTATATAGCAAAAAGTAAAAAATATTGCTTTTTTTTTTTCAAAACTGTCTTTTTTTTTATTATTATTTAATAGCCCAAAAAATAAAAAACGCAGTGGTGATCAAATACCACCAAAAGAAAGCTCTATTTGTGGGGGAATAAAATGACGTAAGTGCCGGTTCACACTAACGCGGCACAACTTCGGGGGCGACCTGTGAAGTCGCGTGCACCGCGACTTCGGCGCGACTTGCACAGACTTCATATAATGAATGTCTATGCAAGTTGCTCCGATGTCGCCCCAAAGTAGTACAGGAACCTTTTTCTAAGTCGGAGCGATTTGAGTCGCTCCTATTATAACGATTTCCGTAGCACACAATGGACCGCGACTTGTCAGGCTGACCAGTCGCCTGACATGTCGCGGTAGTGTGAATGGAGTCTTAATGTTTTGTTTGGGTACAGTGTCGCATGGCCACACAATTGTCAGTTAAAGTAACGCAGTACCGTATTGCAAAAAAATGGCCTGGTCATGAAGGGGAGAAGCCAAGAAGTAATTGGTTAACATCACAGCCAAGGAATTACCATGTTCATATGGAGACAATGATAAGTTCCATACTTTACCACCAAAAGTTTTACTTTAGCATTCTGATATAAGCGAGAAAAGAGATCCAGATTCCATTGTACATTGCCATGGGGATGGCTATGGACATTTGCAAACCTAATCAATAAAGATTTCCTTTTCTTAAGTGCCAGTTCCTAATTGCACTAACACATATCAACCAATCAAAATCCATCTTGTACTGGCTTCAGCTGAGTGGATTCTGATTGATTCCTTTGAGTTGCTGTATTTCGGAATTAGCACTTTAGCACTTAATAATAAGAACTTTCTATTGAATAAAGCCAAAAAAGTTTTTATGTCAAGCAGGCATGCCGCTCATCGAGTGTACAGAAGTCTATTAGTCCACCACACCCAAGTCAATCAATAGATTTTTACCTACCTTAACACTTTCCTATCCCACTAAAATAATTAGGGCAGTGTTATATATTGCCTTTGTGCATTTTATATTGAATTTCCACATACTGAAAGAAGTCTCTTGATTGTTGTTCTAAATCATGACATCTTAAAATTCTGTTCTCTTTTTTTTCCAGGGCTTCTGAAAGCCAAATCAGCAACCTGTGACGAGATGATCTGCAGGTGCCGACTGCAATGAAGGGTCTGGGGGATGCCCGTGGCCGGCACCTGTCCGGAAACCTGGACTCCCATTCAGACTCCCTATATGTTCAACCAGAGCGGACCCCTTATCTGATCAGCTCCACTGAGGCCTATCCTCCGGAACCTCGATACCCCGATAATTCCTTGCACCCTGACTGCCTATACCCTCTCAACAACCAGCTTTCAAACAGTAGCACCTTTCCCCGAATTCACTTTAATTCCCATTATGAACCTCCTGAGGAGACTCCACCATATCCTACCCCCCATGCACCACCTGCCAAAATCAACCGCCTTCCTGCCAGCCTTTTGGACCAATTTGAGAAACAGTTACCCATTCATAGAGACGGTTTTAGCACTCTACAGTTCAAACGGGGTGACCCAGAGGGAAAGGACCGCAGTGAAAGTCCTGGACGCATCCGGCACCTTGTCCACTCAGTACAAAAACTCTTTGCAAAATCCCAGTCCCTTGAAGGTGGTGGAAGGGCCAGTGTGAATGGAAAGAAGGGGTCATCAGAGGATACTAAAGGAACAAAACGGAGTAAAAGCAAAGAGCGTGGCAAGGGGGATGGAAAAGGTCAGGCTCGTGCAGGAGGGGTCTCTGGCTGGTGGAGCTCGGATGATAACTTAGACAGTGATACGGGCAGCTACCGCAACCCAGCAGGCATGATGACTCTTGGAAGGCGCCCAGATCACGGAGCAAGACACTTTTTGAGCGGGTATAACACTATCAGTGAAAGCATGTTAAAGGCGTCCAAAAGCAATAATGACCTCAAATTCACACCCTTCCAGCCTCCATCCCTCACCCTATCCCCTCTGCCTACACCCCATGAGGTGCTCCCTCCTAGCTCAACGGCCTCACTGAAGAGAGGGTCTTGGTCAACGCTAACACTAAGTCATGCCAGAGAGGTGTGTCAGAAGGCTTCAGCCACCATAGACAAAGCATTACTGAAGTCCAAATCTTGTCACCAGGACCTCAGCTACCAGTATCTGCAGGTTGGTATTGAGCACATACCCAACACACATATGCTGTATCTAGGGGGGAACCATTGTTGTAGCAGAGCCTGTACCTTTGTGTACTACACTAGTGTTCTCAGAGGAAGCAGTCCACTTTCTTGGCCTCCCACATAAAGCACTTGCACAGTGCACATGGCCCTCCAGTCATTGGCATACCAGTACACATGCAGAATGGACTTGACTGGTATTTTTAGGGGGAGTTGAGTAGTTTGAGGGAATAGGGATTCAATGCTTATCCTGTAAAAACACAGGACAACTAGTACTAGACAGCTCGGGAAATGTCAGAGGATATTATTCAATATACACTATATTGTCAAAAGTATTAGGACGCCTGCCTTTACACACACGTGAACTTTAATGGCATCCCAGTCTTAGTCTGTAGAGTCCAATATTGAGTTGGCCCACCCTTTTTAGGTATAACAGCTTCAACTCTTCTGAGAAGGGTGTCCACAAAGTTTAGGAGTCTATGGGAATGTTTGACTATTCTTCCAGAAGAGCATTTGTGGGGTCAGGTACTGATGTGGGGCAAGAAGGCCTGGCTCTCAGTCTCTGCTCTAATTCATCCCAAAGGTGTTCTATCGGGTTGAGGTCAGGACTCTGTGCAGGCCAGTCAAGTTTCTCCACCCTAAACTCGCTCATCCATGTTTTATGGACCTTGCTTTGTGCACTGGTCCAAATCATTTGGTGGAGGGTGTATTATGGAGTGGGTTTTTTTCTTTCTTTTTTTTTTAGGGGTTGGGCTTGGCCCCTTAGTTCCAGTGAAGAGAACTCTTAAGGCATCAGCATACCAAGACATTTTAAACAATTTTATGCTCCCAAATTTGTGAGAACATTTTGGGGATGGCCCCTTTCTGTTCCAACATGATTTCGCACCAGTGCACAAAGCAAGGTCCATAAAGACATGGATGAGTGAGTTTGGGGTGGAGGAACTTGACTGGCCTGCACAGAGACCTGACCTCAACCCGATAGAACACCTTTGGGATGAATTAGGGCGCAAACTGCGAGCCAGGCCTTCTCGTCCATTATCGGTGCCTGACCTCACAAATGCGCTTCTGGAAGAATGGTCAAACATTGCCATAGACACACACCTAAACCTTGTGGACAGCCTTCCCAGAAGAGTTGAAGCTGTTATAGCTGCAAAGGGTGGGCCAACTCAATATTGAACCCTACAGGCTAAGACTGGGATGGCATGAAAGTTCATGTGTTTGTAAAGAAGGTGTCCCAATACTTCCGACAATAACGTGTGTTTCAGTAATTACCTAAAATGATTGATAAACTCTGATCAGTTTAATTAGCACTCATTTCCTGGCATAGCAGGCAAATGTTAATGAAAAGTAAAATATTTTAATAAATAGATCTATAATGAGCATGCAATACTGATTGTTAAATACAGCAATGATATTAACTTTATGTTATTTGATAACTTAGGCCCCATATGAAGGTGACACACTAGTCATTTTATGAATTTGGGAACATTTGTTATGGCTAATTATTTCCTACCTATGGGGTTTAAAGTGATTGGAAAGGTTCAATTTTTTTTCTTTTTAATTAAAATAACAGACATGTTATACTTACCTGCTCTGTGCAATGGTTTTGCATAGAGCAGCCCCGATTCTCCTCCTCTCCCCCGCTGGTGAAGCGCTCTCAGCTCCCCCCCACCTATCCCCCCCGCCAAGTGTGCCAATAGAAAGACAATTTCTATGGGGACACCCCCATGCAGGCCTTGCCCCGAACACAGACAGGGGGGGCTCAGCCCTACCCCCCACTCCATCGTCATATGATTTGACTGACAGGAGTGGGAGCCAATGGCTTCCACTGCTGTCAATCTTCCCTATGAGGAGGGACAGAGCCAGGAGAGCCACTGCTCTCATGCACTTCCCTGGATTGAGATCGGGCTCATGTAAATATAAGGTGGGCTGGAGGGATCTTCTGCAAAAGAAGTAAAATAAACTTGTAAACCTTTACATATACCCACTGCAGTGACTGGCCTCAGGTGATACACAGAGAAGGAACAAATCCTCCTACATAAGTTATACCTGTCTATCTGCAGTCTTCTCTTCTCTGTTCAAAATCCTGAATTTTAAAGCTTGTCTGAGTGTACAGAAAAAAGGGGTGGAGAACTGAAGTTACACTCTGCAGAGCTCAGTAAAGAGAGCTCTAATAGCTGATTGGAGGGAAGAGGCACACCCACCTCCATGCAGCACACAGGAACAGAGCTGAGGCTATCAATCACCTGGAGATCCCTCCCCTGTCACCATTTTTCTCTAGGTGTCAGCAAAGATTTTCAGAAGTAATTCAAGCTGATAGCAAAGGAACGAAGCAGCAGACAGAAATGACACTTATTGCTCTTAATTGAGACAAGTACACGCTATAAAGAAATATGCTTTGTTTATATTTCATGCCTGAGGTTTACAACCACTTTAGGACTTTAGAATCACATTCAAACAGGAATCTGGCCTAAATGAATTTTGTCTAAAAACAAAACCATATATATTCTTACTTGAATTTTGGGGTCCTTTTTTTTTTAGTATGGAAAAGCTTCTGAACTTTGCATCTGTGTAAGAGTTTCCAGTAATAAAGACCAGTCACTGCTGCTCTTTCTTCTTGTCCATGGTGCTTGGTCTTGCATCCACCATCCCTGTAGCTTTCTGCAGGTAGCATGTACAATGAGGAAAATCATTATTTAATCCCCTGCAGATTTTGTAAGTTTGCCCACTTAAGTTTGACAGGTCTATAATTTTTATCATAGGTGAATTTAAATGATAGAGACAAAATATCAACCACAAATCCAGAAAACACACATGATACAAATAATATAAATTTAGTTGCAGTTCAGTGAGTAAAATAAGTATTTGATACTCAAGCAAAACACTACTTAGTACTTGGTGGAAAAACCCTTGTTGGCAAGAGGTAAGAAGTTTCTTGCAGTTGGTGACCAGGTTTGCACAAATTTCAGGAGGGAGTTTGGTCCACTTTTCTTTACAGATCTTCTCTAAATCCTTAAGGTTTCTTGGCTGCCGCTTGGCAACTCTAAGTTTCAGCTCCCTCCATACATTTTCTATAGCATTAAGGTCTGGAGACTGGCTAGGTCACTCCATGACCCTAACGTGCTTCTTCTTGAGCCACTCCTTTGTTGCCTTGGAGGTATGTTTTGGGTCATTGTCATGCTGGAAGACCCATCCATGACCCATCTCCAGTGTTCTGGCTGAGGGAAGAAGGTTCTCGTCCAAGATTTCAATGTTTTCACCTCCGTTCTTGACTGTGGGGATAGTGTTCTTAGGGTCATTGTCAGCATTTTTCTTCCTCCAAACGCGGCGAGTCAAGTTAATGCCAAAGAGCTAAATTTTAGTCTCCTCTGACCACAGCACTTTCGCCCAATCCTTCTCTGAATCATTTAGATGTTTATTGGCAATAAACATCACATGGGCCTGTACATGTGCCTTCTCAAGGAGGGGGACCTTATGAGTGGTGCAGGATTTCAATCCATGGCGGTGTATTGTGTTACCAATGGTGTGTTTGGTGACTGTGGCCCAACTGCCTTGAGATCATTCGCAAGCTTCTCCTGTATAGTTCTGAGCTGACCCCTTACTTTTGTCATGATCATCCTTACTTATCCATTTCCATGAGGCGAAATCCTGCATGGAGCTCCAGCATGAGGGTGATTGATGGTTATTTTGTATTTCTTTAATTTGCGAATAATCACTCCAACAGTTGCCCCCTTCTCCCCAAGCGTTATGCTCATTGTCTTGTAGCCCATTCCAGCCTTGACTCCACAAGGACTTGACAAAGCACATGCCCGCGAAAGGCGTTGCCATGTCAACCCTTCTCCCCTCTGCGTTCCAGGCTGGTCAACAGGCATCTCATTCCGGTCCAGGACTTCCACCTTGCGCTGCGGCTACGTCATACGGAAGCGCCAGAGGGACTGGCTTGGCTCCCGTACATCCGTGGCTCTGTGCGAGCAGCTGCAAGCCTGCACACCAGGGCAGTTTTTACTCTACCTTGCTACACCGGTTCAAGTGCCCATCAACCCTCTTACATCTGGACCCACTAGCCTGGTACTGTATTGGCTTTTAATGACTAAAGGTTTTAACGCAATTGTTTGCAATATGCTGTATTGAGGCTTTCAATTGGCCTTCATCATTTGTTTTCATTCTGTTGCTTGCCTATTTTAGTACCTCCATATAACTGTGACAGCTGCACTTGGTGGGCCCTACTATAGGGACAGTGCGAATCCAAATAGGGCTTAGCGCTTGGGACACCTTGCTATTCTATTCCAGCCTCGTGCAGGTCTACAATCTTGTCCCTGACGTCCTTTCACAGCTCTTTGGTCTTGCCCATGGTGGCGGGTTTGCATGGAAGAAAGAGATTCTGTGGACAGGTGTCTTTTATACACATAACGAGTTGTCGTTAGGAGCAACTTCTTAAATTGAGAGAAATTGGTTGATATTTTGTCTCTATCATTTAAAATACACCCATGATAAAAATTTTAGACCCTTAGTGCCGGTTCACACTAACGCGGGACGACTTCGAGGGCGACCTGTGAAGTCGCGTGCACCGCGACTTCGGCGCGACTTGCACAGACTTCATATAATGAATGTCTATGCAAGTCGCTCCGCTGTCGCCCCGAAGTAGTACAGGACCCTTTTTCTAAGTCGGAGCGACTTGTTACATAGTTACATAGTTAGTGAGGCTGAAAAAAGACACAAGTCCATCCAGTTCAACCTATGATGTGTGTGTGTGTTTGCTTTTAACCGTACATTGTATACCCCTGTATGTTGTGGTCTTTAAGGTGTCCATCCAATAGTTTTTTGAAACTATCAATGCTCCCCGCTGATACGACTGCTTGCGGAAGAGAATTCCACATCCTTACCGCTCTTACAGTGAAGAACCCCTTACGCACTTTAAGGTTAAACCGCCTTTCCTCAAGTTTTAGTGAGTGGCCACGTGTCTTATTGTATCTCCTTTCTCTGAATAGTTTGTTCCTTATGCTAGGGTCGCCAGTACAGTATTTGTACATTGATATCATATCCCCCCCCAATCGTCTCTTCTCCAGAGAGAATAGGTTCACTGCTTGTAGTCTTTCCTCATAGCTGATGTCCTCCATTCCCCTAATTATTTTTGTTGCCCTTCTCTGGACTTTCTCCAGTTCCAGCACATCCTTCCTGAGGACCGGTGCCCAGAACTGGACAGCATACTCCAGATGTGGCCGGACCAGAGTCTTGTAGAGCGGGAGAATAATCTCTTTATTTCTGGAGTGAATCCCCTTTTTTATACAACCCAGTATTCTGTTGGCTTTGCTTGCAGCGGCTTGGCATTGCATGCCACTTCCAAGCCTGTTGTCTACCAGTACCCCCAGGTCCCTTTTCATCCTAGACTCACCCAGAGGTTCCCCCCCTAGTGAGTAGCTTGCTTTCTGGTTTCTGGCCCCCAAGTGCATTACTTTACATTTTTCTACATTAAATCTCATCTGCCATGTAGTTGCCCACCCCGTTATTTTGTTCAGGTCTGCTTGCAAGATTTCCACATCCTGCATAGAAGATATTGGCATGCCTAATTTAGTATCATCTGCAAATACTGAGATTGTACTAGATATCCCCTCCTCTAGATCATTTATGAATAAATTAAACAGGATTGGTCCCAGGACAGAACCCTGGGGGACCCCACTTTCCACACCCGCCCAATCAGAGTACTCCCCATTAATCACCACCCTCTGGACTCTCCCCTGGAGCCAGTTCTCTATCCAGGTACTCACCTTATGGTCCATACCTATCTTCCTTAGTTTGTACAGTAAGCGTTTGTGGGGAACGGTGTCAAAAGCCTTTGCAAAGTCCAGATACACCACATCCACAGGCTTACCTTTATCTAAGTGGCAGCTCACTTCATCGTAGAAGGTTAATAGATTGGTTTGGCATGAACGATTTTTCATGAATCCATGCTGATTACTACTTATAATACCGTTTTCATTACTAAAGTCTTGTATGTGGTCCCTTAACATCCCCTTCAAAATTTTGCAGACTACTGATGTTAGGCTGACCGGCCTATAGTTACCCGGGATATATCTCGGCCCCTTTTTAAATATTGGTACCACGTTGGCTTTTTTCCAATCAGCTGGCACCATACCTGTCTGTAAACTATCCTTAAAGATCAAGAATAATGGTCTGGAAATCACCTGGCTGAGCTCATTAAGAACCCTTGGGTGCAAGCCATCCGGTCCCGGGGATTTATTTATGTTAAGTTTCTCTCGTTTAGCTCTAAGTCTATCCTCTGTTAGCCATGGCGGCACTTCCTGAGGTGTATTATTTAGTTCGGCCTTACAAGCGGGGTTCGTGTAGCCCCCCGATTCCTTTGTGAAGACTGAAGAAAATAAATGATTTAATACTTCCGCCTTTTCTCTGTCCTCAGTGGCCATTTTTCCTTTATCATCTTTTATGGGGCCAATGTGTTCTGGCCTTGCTTTCTTACTGTTTATATACTTAAAGAACTTCTTGGGGTTCTTTTTACTCTCCTCCGCTATATGTCTCTCGTGTTCTATTTTAGCCGCCCTGATTTCGTCTTTACATTTCTTATTATACTCTTTGTAGTGCTTAAATGCTGCCAATGACCCCTCAGTCTTGTATTTTTTGAAGGCCTTTTCTTTAGCTCTAATATACATTTTTATGTTGGAGTTTAGCCACCCAGGGTTTAGTTTTGCTCTTTTAAATTTATTTCCCTGTGGAATGCACTGGCCCACCCCCTTGTTAAGTATGCTCTTGAAGCACTCCCATTTTTCCTCCGTGTTCTTTGTTCCCAGGGTTCTATCCCATTTGATATTTTCTAGAAGCGAGCCCAGTTTAGGGAAATTGGCTCTTTTGAAATTCAGTGTCCTTATATTACCCTTGTGTTTCCTATTACTGTAATTAATACTGAAACCAATTGACCTATGGTCACTGTTCCCTAAGTTGTCCCGTATTTCTATATCCGTGAGCAGGTCTGTATTGTTGGTAATCAGTAGGTCAAGTACCGCATTGTTTCTTGTCGGTGCATTCACCATCTGACCCATGAAATTGTCCTGCAAAACATTTAGGAACTGCCGAGCCTTGGCTGAATGCGCGGTTCCTTCTGCCCAGTCTATATCAGGATAATTAAAGTCCCCCATTATAATGAAATTTCCCATCCTTGCTGCCAATCCTATCTGTAACATGAGGTCCACCTCACCCTCCTCCCTCTGGTTGGGGGGCCTATAGCATACGCCCAATATTACCTTCCCCACCGTGCCTTTCCTTTGAAGCTCTACCCATAGGGATTCTGCCTCGTCCATAGCTCCATTATTAATATCATCCCTCATATTTACCTGTATACTGTTCTTAATATACAAACATACCCCTCCCCCTTTTTTACCCTCTCTATCTCTGCGATAAAGGGAATACCCCTGAATGGTCGCCATCCAGTCATGAGAGCTGTCAAACCAAGTCTCAGTTGT
Organism: Pelophylax lessonae; assembly: GCF_965119305.1. NCBI lineage: Eukaryota > Metazoa > Chordata > Amphibia > Anura > Ranidae > Pelophylax > Pelophylax lessonae. The sequence continues at coordinate 37,865,251 of NC_138778.1, read as the reverse complement.
GTCGCTCCTATTAGAACGGTTCCCGTAGCACACAATGGACCGCGACTTGTCAGGCTGACCAGTCGCCTGACATGTCGCGGTAGTGTGAATGGAGTCTTAATGTTTTGTTTGGGTACAGTGTCGCATGGCCACACAATTGTCAATTAATGTAACGCAGTACCGTATTGCAAAAAAATGGCCTGGTCATGAAGAGGAGAAGCCAAGAAGTAATTGGTTAGCGTTACAGCCAAGGAATTACCATTTTCAGAGGTCAACAATGATAAGTTCCCATACTTTACCACCAAAAGTTTTCCTGTCGCTCCTATTAGAACGGTTCCCGTAGCACACAATGGACCGCGACTTGTCAGGCTGACCAGTCGCCTGACAAGTCACGGTAGTGTGAATGGGGTCTAAGTTTCTTTGTAAGTGGGCAAACTTACAAAATCTGCAGGGGATATCATATCATTATATCCCCCTCTAGTGGGTGGGGCTGCTGGGTCCCTCCCACAGCTCTGCTTTCTGCACAGGATATGTGGTTTGTATTTGGTGCACAGTAAGGTTGATTTCTATTATTTCACTATTGAGGGATAAACTCAAATTAAAGTTTTTGCGCCCAGCCATAAAAGGAGTCTGACAATAAGGAAATTTGGCAGCTGCCACTGTCTGGACTTTTTTTTAAACAAGCACTGTGGTTTTCAAGCGCATCTTTCCTTCACTACACATCAAGCTGCTGACATAGAACAAGTATGGAGGTCAGGAGTTTAGACTTCACAGGCCACATACTTTTTGTGAACCAGTGGCTCGCTAAGTAGCAAAACAAGAATTGTGTTGACAGATCCAGAGTGTGCGCCTTTAACCACTTGCCGACTGCCTAACGCCGATCTACGTCGGCAGTCAGCCCCTCACAGGCAAAGTGACGTAGGGCTACGTCACTAGCTTGTGAGGGTCTAGGGAGCGAGCGCGCGCCCCCGGAGGCGCGCTCCCGCGTGGTCACGGACCCCCCCGCGCGTGTGACCAGCGGACCCGATGTCCGCCGGTCACTCGGCGATCGGCGGGGGAGAGGGAGAATGTCAGGCAGCTTGTGTAAACAAGCTGCCTGTCATTCTCCTCGCTGTAAAGACACTGATCAAACGGATCTAGTATGTAGATCCGTTGATCAGTGTCCTTACAGCTCAAGCCACAGCCAATCACAGTAGAAAGCACGCCCCTAGGGATACACACAGCCCCTCCCTTCCAAATAAAGTTAACCCCTTCACAACCAGTGTATTTTTACAGTAACAGTTCATATGTATAGCACTGATTACTGTAGAAATGTCACTGGTAACCCCAAAAGTGTCACAAATGTCAGTCAAGGGTCCGATCTGTCCGCCCCAATGTCGCAGTACCGCAAAAAAAATCGCAGATCGCCGCCATTACGCGTTAAAAAAAAAAACAACAAAAATGACAAAAATCTTTCCCTTTGTTAGTAAACGCGATAACTTTTGCGCAAACCAATCAAAATACGCTTTTTGCGATTTTTTTTACCAAACATATGTAGCATAAAACAAATTGGCCAAAAACTTTAAAAAATTTTGATTTTTACTTTTTTTTTGGGGGAATTTCATATAAAAAAAATGTGAAAAATATTGTTATTTTTGCAAAATTGACGCTCTTTTTTTGTTTATAGCGCGTGATCAAAAAATCGCACAGGTGATCAAATACCACCAAAAGAAAGCTCTGTTTGTGGGAAAAAAAGGACGTCAAATTCGTTTAGGTACAGCGTCGCACGACCGCGCAATTGTCCGTTAAAGTCACGCAGTGCCGAATTGCAAAATACCCCCTGGTCAGGAAGGGGGTAAAATCTTCCGGGGCTTAAGTGGTTAAAGACAAATCACTATGGTAGCTGGATCTTTTTTATGACAGGTCCCTTTAATAACAAAGACGGATAGTGGTGATTCATAAATTAATTTATTCATTGAATAAATCAAGTGTTGAGCTATAAATGGTTGATGAACTTAGAACATATATAAATGTGCATATGCCTGTTGGTGTTATTTTCATTATATGAGGGAGGTTGGAACATGTCTATGTATTGTGAGTTTTGCTTATTTAAAAATTTGGGTAAATATAGGTACTAAAATATTTGGGGGAGAAATATACAGTATCTCACAAAAGTAAGTACACCCCTCACATTTTTGAAAATATTTTATTATATCTTTTCATGTGACAACACTGGAGAAATGACACTTTGCTACAATGTAAAGTAGTGAGTGTACAGCTTGTATAACAGTGTAAATTTGCTGTCCCCTCAAAGTAACTCAATACGAAGCCATCAATGTCTAAACTGCTGGCAACAAAAGTGAGTACACCCCTAAGTGAAAATGTCTAAATTGGGCGCAAAGTGTTAATATTTTGTGTGGCCACCATTATTTTCCAGCACTGACTTAACCCTCTTGGGCATGGAGTTCACCAGAGCTTCACAGGTTACCACTGGAGTTCTCTTCCACTCCTCCATGACAACATCACAGAGCTGGTGGATGTTAGAGACCTTGCGCTCCTCCACCTTCTGTTTGAGGATGCCTCACAGATGCTCAATAGAACTTAGGTCTAGAGACATGCTTTGCCAGTCCATCACCTTTACCCTCAGATTCTTTAGCAAGGTAGTGGTTGTCTTGGAGGTGTGTTTGGGGTCGTTACCATGTTGGAATACTGCCCAGCGGCCCAGTCTCCAAATGGAGGGGATCATGCTCTGCTTCAGTATGTCACAGTACATGTTGGCATTCATGGTTCCCTTAATAAACTGTAACTCCCCAGTACCGGCAGCACTCATGCAGCCCCAGACCATGACACTCCCACCACCATGCTTGACTGTAGGCAAGACACACTTGTATTTGTACTCTCCTGGTTGCCACCAGTTGACACCATCTGAACCAAATAAGTTTATCTTGGTCTCATCAGACCACAGGATGGTTCCAGTAATCCATGTCCTTAGTCTGCTTGTCTTCAGCAAACTGTTTGCAGGCTTTTTTGTGCATCATCTTTAGAAGAGGCTTCCTTCTGGGATGACAGCCATGCATACCAATTTGATGCAGTGTGCGGCGTATGGTCTGAGCACTGACAGGCTGACCCCCCACCCCTTTAACCTCTGCAGCAATGCTGGCAGCACTTTTACGTCTATATCCCAAAGACAACCTCTGGATATAACTCTGAGCACGTGCATTCAACTTCTTTGGTCGACCATGGCGAGTCCTGTTCTGTGTGGAACCTGTCCTGTTAAACCACTGTATGGTCTTGGCCATGGCCACCATGCTGCAGCTCAGTTTCAGGGTCTTGGCAATCTTCTTACAGCATAGGCCATCTTTATGTAGAGCAACAATTCTTTTTTTAAGATCCTCAGAGAGTTCTTTGTCATGAGGTGCCATGTTGAACTTCCAGTGACCAGTATGAGAGAGTGAGAGCGATAACATCAAATTTAACACACCTGCTCCCCATTCACACCTTGTAACACTAACGAGTCACATGACACGGGGGGGTGGCCAATTGGGCTCTATTTAGACATTCTCACAAAACGGGGAAGGGGGGTGTACTCACTTTTGTTTCATGCAGTTTAGACATTGATGGGTGTTTGTTGAGGTATTTTGAGGCGGCAGCAAATTTACACTGTTTTACAAGCTGTACACTCACTACTTTACATTGTAGCAAAGTGTCATTTTTTCAGTGTTGTCACATGAAAAGATATAATAAAATATTTACAAAAATGTGAGGGGTGTACTCACTTTTGTGAGATACTGTGTGTATATACAGTATATATATATAATATGCTCTTTATGGCCAAAAGTTTGTGGATGCTTGACCATTACTCCTGCATGAGCTTGTTGGACATCTGATTCCATAACCAAGGGCATTAAAGTTAAATTGGTCCCATTTGTGGCTATGACAACCTATACTCTTCTGGGAAGGCATACCACAAGGAAGGTGCCCATTCAGCCATAAGGGTATTTGTGAGGTCAGGTACTGATGTTGGATGAGAAGACTCAGTTTGGCTGAGGTCAGGACTCTCTGCAGGCCACTTGAGTTCTTCCACTCCAAACTCATCAAAACATGGCTTTATGGAGCTGGCTTTATTCTATATGTTGGGGGGTTGTTTACACATACACCGATCAGCCATAATTTTATGACCACTGACAGGTAAAGTGAATGACACTGATTATCTTGTTATAATAGCATCTGAAAGTTGGTGGTATACATTAGGCAGCAAGTAAACATGTTGTCCGTGAAGTTGATGTGTTTAAAGCAGAAAAAAATGAGCATTGCAATTTGTTGTGTATGGGGCTGTGTAGTTGCAGACTGGTCAGGGTGCCCATGCTGACCCGTATCCACAGCCAAAAGCAACTACAATGGGCGCATGAGCATCAGAACAAGAAGACGGAGCAATGAAAGAATTTGCCTGATCTGATCAATCGTTCTTTCTGTTACATCATGTGAATGGCATGGTGCCCTTGTGCTTTCCTGGAAAAGAAACGGCACCAGGATCTAGTATAGGAAAAAGGCCGGTGGAAGCAGTGTGATGCTTTGGGCAATGTTCTGCTGGGAAACCTTGGGTCCTGCCATTTATGTGGATGTATCAGCTACCTAAACATTGTTGCTGACCAAGTACACCCCTTCATGGAAAAGGTTTACCCTGATGGCAGTGGCCTCTTTCAGAGGGATAATGCACCCTGCCACACTGCAAAAATGCATAGCTCCCAACTGTCCCTGATTTCGAGGGACTGTCCCTGATTCAGAACAAAGTCCCTCTGTCCCTCTTTTCTCCTCATTTGTCCCTCATTTTGGTCTGATCTGTATATTTGTGTATATAAAATGCACTTTTTATCTTTCAAAAAGTGCTTCCCAGTGCTAAACCTTTTATCCAATCTTTATTTGCTGCATTCGTAAATTTCAAAGTTGTTAAAAAGGAATAGTAACGGTAAAAAAGAAAAACAAAAGTGGGTTTAACTAGTCATTTTTTTTGTATAATTCTCCTTTAAAGGGTGGGGTGGGGGGGGGGGGGGTATGTCCGATGCCTACATACTTTTGCTAATAGTTGTCCCTCGTTTCCATATCAAAATGCCGACTTGGGAGGTATGAAAATTGGGAGGTATGAAAATTGGGAGGTATGAAAATGGTTTAAGAATGGTTTGAGGAACACTACAAGTTTAAGGTCCTGACTTGGCCTCCAAATTCTCCAGATCTCAATCCAATAGAGCATCTGTGGCATGTGCTGGAAAAACAAGTCCAATCCATGGGAAACTCACCTTGCAACTTAAATCATCTGCTACAGATGGCTTGGTGCCAGAAAGCACAGCATACCTTCAGATGTCTAGTGGTGTCCATACCTCAATGGGTCAGGGCTGTTTTGGCGCAAAAGGGTATCTACCTACTCAATATAAAGTGGATGGTCATAACCTTATGGCTGATCGGTATATTTGGCAATTAGTATCTGTGTTTTACCTGTTCATAGTATTTTAGTATTCATGGTGTTATAGGATGGAACCAACTTTAAGAAAAATAAGAGATTATACTGGCATTGGGGTAATCAGACCTGAAATGTTTTGTTAGTTAGGTGCTATAAGGATATTTGGCACCCCATTTTTTTTTTATTGCCAGTTGCCCAAAAAATTGAGGACAGTGCAAAACAATTACAGACACACCACTTTAAAGTAATCAATAGGGATCGGCCGATTATCGGCAAAGCCAATATATTGGGGGCTGATATGCGCTCTACCCGATACATCGGAATCAGCCCATGAGGTTACTGATATTGCAGATATTTTTGGAAAGTGCTTGTACCGGAGGGATGCCTGCAGCTAGAGTCATCACCCCGGTACCGGCGTCCATAGCCAACGGTCGACTGTCTAGTAATGACAATCGATGCGCCTGAGAAGCCGCTCGGCTGTCATTACAAGGAGCGGGAGGGGACGTCCCCCCCTCCCACCGCCTTCCGGGACACCCAGGCAACCAGCTTGCACGGCCAACGAAGACCCGATCAAAGCCACATTTGGCTCTGATCGGGTCTCCATGTAAAACCCAGAAGTGATGTCATGACATCCCTTCCGGGTACTCGGCGCCAAATTCAAAAAAATGACAGCATTCAAAACAGCCAAACTTGGTGTTTTGAAAGCTTTTAAGTGCAGAGGAGGGGGTTGGGGTCTTTTAGACAAGAGTACCTGTCAAGTGCTAAAAATAAAAATATTTTTTTTTTTTAAATTTACGAAAGTATCGGCCAATATCGGCCGACACTGATATACATTGGCCAAAATATTTCGGTATCGGCAACGAAAAACCGGTATCTGTCAATCACTAGTTTATAATAACGACATATGATTCGTTTCATGCTATTCATCAGGTTTTAATGCCCAACTGTTTTGTGCAGAAAGAGCAATGGTTGGAATATGCACTTTCCTGGATATATCGGAATTGGCCTTTTGATTTACTGATATTGCCGATATTTCGGGAAAGTGCTTGTACCGGGGTGATGCCTGCAGCTAGAGGCATCACCCCAAAACTGGTGTCCATAGCCGACAGTCGGCTGTCTTGTAATGACAACAGATGCGGCCGAGAAGCCGCTCGGCTGTCATTCCAAGGAGTGGGAGGGGACGTCCCCACGCCTTTCCGCGGCTCGCCCGGGTCTCCTGTCCCACCGGGAGACCCGGGCATCCTACCTTCATCGCCGCCATCCGGGTCTCCATTTCTTTGAATTCGGCGCCGCCGAGTGATGTCATGACTGAGTACTGGCGGTGCCGAATTCAAAAACTTACAGCATTCAAAACAGCCAAACTTGGCGTTTTGAATGCTTTTAAGTGCAGAGGAGGGGTTTGGGATCTTTTAGACCCCCAGATCCCTCCACCACAGTACCTTTAGACATTAAAAAAAAAAAATTTTTAATGTCCGAAAATATCTGCCAATATCGGCCAATACCGATATCCGATGACCAAAAAATCGGTATCGGCGGTAAAAAAACGATATCGGTCGATCACTAGTAAAAACATGTTGTATACTAATCATTTTATGTGGTTAAACCATATGAAGAAAAGGTGGCTATATATGAACAGCCCTAGCAGTGTTAGAATTTGTTCAGACCCCCTGTCACTGTCACTTTGATTTTTTTTTTTTTTAAACCAGAGTTTAGTGTCATATAAATAGAAGCCAATTAGAGTAATTTTTTGGTAAACTAATTTAAGGATGTTGTAAGCCCTTAGATATGCCCAGTGAAGTGAATAGTCTCAGGTGATACACAGAGATTAAACAAATCCTCCTACATAAGTTGTAACTGTTTATCTGCTGTCTTCTCTACTCTACATCCATTTATGGTCCAGAATTTATGCAGCTTGTCTGATCGTTCAGAAAATTGGGGGGCAAAGAGCTGAAATTACAAAACCGCGGAGCTCTGTAAGGAGAGCTCTGAGCAGTGCCATCTTAAGAGCATTAAAGGGCCCCGGGCAATGCAGTGCACTGGGGCCCTCCCAACACAATCACCCACGAGGAAAAAAATGCAAATTATGGATCAGGCGATATTTATTGGTACAGCAGTGCAAGCCTAATGACAGCTTCCAAGTTCGGCAGCTGGGTCTGGTGAACATACACACGGACAGGAGTCAGACTCAACTGTCCTGTGTGTGCCTGTGGGCCCCAAGTGACCTGACAGCAGCGCAGGGCCGACAGGCGCTTGCCATCTGCTAAGTTTGGCGCCGGGATGCACACGGGAATCGGGATTGGGGCTGGTTCACTGGGCAGGTGGGGCCCCCCCCCCTGGCAAGTGGGGCCCCCTGGCAACTGTCCAGTGTGCCCATTTGGTAAGATGGCCCTGGGTCTGAGAGCTGATTGGAGGGAAGGGTCCCCCCTTCAGACAGCACACAGGAACAAAGCGGAGCCGTTCCTTCAGAGCCCCGTGCCGTGACCGTCGGCTCCCACGCGCATGCGCGGGAGTGACGTCATCGCGGCTCCAGCCAGTAAGATGCCGCAAACCCGGGAAGAAGGGCGACACAACATGCCACCCATGAGAGAGGTGAGCGGTCGGCACTTCGGGGCTTCGTTCTAAGGTAAGTATTTCATAATGAGCTAGTATGCGATGCATATTAGCTCATTATGTGTTTGTCTTTCAGGTGTTCGTTTTTTTTTTTTTAAAAACTCTGAGGTTTACAACTTCTTTAAGATTGAATATCTTGAGCGAGTGCGATTGATTATACGAATATTTATTGTGAGAATTATTTATACGTTTATGTGTCTGCACTCAAGCACTTTAGTTAATCACAGCACAATCAAGATTTAAAATTGAAGCGGATACCATTTTATTGAAGTATATGAATGTGTATGTACCCATTATCCGTGGTTTTATTTGAGATACAAGTTTATACCAATGTATGTGCCCTAAATAGGTTGGTTTAATATTGTCTGGGAGCGCAGTACATATTTATTTATTTTTTGATACATTTATTATAATCACTGTTCAGGTAACAGTTTAGTACTTGCAGCACCTGAGATATATATAAATATACTTTAGCTGTGATAGTACGAGAATCAATACACATATAAATATTTACCATGCAACTGCATTCAATGCATGTGAATACAGCATGGTGGTGCAGCATTTACAGAGTTAAAACAGGCAGTGAGGAGGCGACTGCTCACCATCTTTTAAATGCCCTCTGAAAAGCATTCCGAACGCGGATCACTCTTCAGAAAGCTAGCACGCGTGAACAAGCCTCAGAACAATACTCAGCTTCAGTTGAGAAATTTCTCCCTCAGTACTTTTATTTCTGCTGCTTGATGTCCTCAGTCTGATGGACAATATCATTCAACCCACTTCCTCTGAGCCCAGATTGCCCTGGACTCAACCCAGTCTGTGACTGAGCAATGAAAGGAGAAGCAGCACAGCGATGAGCTCATCTGTGTCACTCTTCTTTTTCCTCCTATCCAGGGCCATCTTTAGCACAGGGCAAAAAGGGCAGCTGCCCCGGGCCCAGTCATTGTTGTGGGGCCCAAAGCAACTGCCCCTTGAGCCCGCTCTGCCTGCTAGTGAATTTGGGTGAGCCAAAGAAAATGCTTGCCCAGGGTGCATTCAATGTTAAAGATGGCCCTGCTCCTATCAGCATGCTTCTTGGCAGCAAATGAACTGATTGGCTCTTTGTGCTGCTTTTTTCTCTCACACTCCAGCCCTGCTTTACAGTGATCTCAAGAGTCCAATACCAGATCAAATTCAGGTACGTTTATTACGTGTCCCTAAAAAATACATTTAACCACTTGCCGACCGCCGCCCGACTATATACGGCGGCGGTCAGCCCCTCCCAGGCAAAGTGACGTACCGGTATGTCACTAGCCTGGCAGCCAATAGGGGGCGAGCGCGCACCGCCGGAGGCGCGCTCCCGCCCCGCTCGTTCCCTATGCAGCCCGCACGCGTGACCGGTAGACCCGATGTTCGCCGGTCACTCACGATCGTTGGGTGGAGAGGGAGAAAGGCAGGCGGCTAATGTAAACAAAGCCGCCTGTCATTCTCCCCTGTGTAAAAGCACAGATCATACGGTCCTGCTATGTAGGACCGTTGATCTCTGTTGTTACACACACAGCCACATCCAATCACAGTTAGAATCACGCCCCTAGGGACACACTTAACCCCTCTCTCTCCAATAACGTTAACCCCTTCCCTCCCAGTATCATTTTTACAGTAACAGTGCATATGTATAGCACTGATTACTGCAGTAATGTCACTGGTACCCCCAAAAGTGTCAAAAATGTCAGTCAAGGGTCCGATCTGTCCGCCGCAATGTCGCAGTCCCGCAATAAAAATCGCAGATCGCCGCCATTACTCGTTAAAAAAAAAAACAATAAAAATGACAAAAATCTTTCCCTTAGTAAACGCAATAACTTTTGCGCAAACCAATCAAAATACACTTTTGTACATATGTAGCAGAAAACAAATTGGCCTAAAATGTTAAAAAATTTCGATTTTTTACATTTTTTTGGGGGGAATTTCATATAAAAAAATGTGAATAATATTGTTATTTTTGCAAAATTGTCGCTCTTTTTTTGTTTATAGCGCATGATCAAAAAATCGCACAGGTGATCAAATACCACAAAAAGAAAGCTCTGTTTGTGGGAAAAAAAGGACGTCAAATTCGTTTGGGTACAGCGTCGCACGACCGCGCAATTGTCCGTTAAAGTCACGCAGTGCCGAATCGCAAAATAGGCCCTGGTCAGGAAGGGGGTAAAATCTTCCGGGGCTTAAGTGGTTAATGATGTTATAATGATTACAGAGCCACATTTATCTGTGTTTTTCTATATTTGCCACTTGTCCTCCTCAGGAATTTGTATAAATCAGCTCCTGTTTTAGTTTACAGTTTAGTTTCTCAGTCTATGTGTATATTAACCATATATATGCTTTACAGGTACCAAGCGGGGATTGGGCTGGAGGCCCAATAAAGGAAGATGACATCCCATGCCGGCGAATGCGCAGTGGAAGCTACATTAAAGCTATGGGGGATGCGGACAGCGAGGACTCAGAAGGAAGCCCACAACCATCCCCAAAAACTGCAGCTAGGAGGCAGAGCTACCTCAAGGCCACACAGCAGTCGCTGAGCGAGAGCACCACGCAGAGGTAACCAAACCACTGATATTATGACCTCATATATTTGGATCCCTAAGGTCTATAGTGTAGGCTAATGGGTTATAGATGCAGGTTTGCTTGAATAATTAGCACCACCCTGTGGCACACATGAAGAAATACAGGGCTGTCCAAGCAAAGAGACTTACAGTAGTAATGTAACATGGTTATTGATATGCAAAGGAAAAAAATACTTATTTTTGATTTTTGGCTTTGCCAGAAAAAAATCACTATATTTTAGGATTTGTATATTGGATGATAAATACACTATATTACCAAAAGTATTGGGACGCCCTGCCTTTACACGCACATGAACTTTAATGGCATCCCAGTCTTAGTCCGTAGGGTTCAATATTGAGTTTGCCCACCATTTGAAGCTATAACAGCTTCAACTCTTCTGGGAAGGCTGTCCACAAGGTTTAGGAGTGTGTCTATGGGAATGTTTGACCATTCTTCCAGAAGCGCATTTGTGAGGTCAGGCACTGATGTTGGAGAGAAGCCTTGGCTCACAGTCTCCACTCTAATTCATCCCAAAGTTGAGTTGAGGTCAGGACTCTGTGCAGGCCAGTCAAGTTCCTCCACCCCAAACTCGCTCATCCATGTCTTTATGGACCTTGCTTTGTGCACTGGTGCGCAGTCATGTTGGAACAGGAAGGGGCCATCCCCAAACTGTTCCCACAAAGTTGGGAGCATGTCTTGGTATGCGGACACATTAAGAGTCCCCTTCACTGGAACTAAGGGGCCAAGTCTAACCCCTGAAAAACAACCCCACACCATAATCTCTTTCCCACCAAATGATTTGGACCAGTGCACAAAGCAAGGTCCATAAAGACATGGATGAGCGAGTTTGGGCCTTCTCATCTACATGAGTGCCCAACCTCACAAATGCGCTTCTGGAAGAATGGTCAAACAATCCCATAGACACACTCCTAAACCTTGTGGAAAGCCTTCCTCTAAGAGTTGAAGCTGTTGAAACTGCCAAAGGTGGGCCAACTCAATATTGAACCCTTTGGACTAAGACTGGGACGCCATTAAAGTTCATGTGCGTGTAAAGGCAGGTGTCCCAATATTTTCGGTAAAATAGTGTATAATATTGCTATATTTATATACTGTATACTGTATCTTATCACTATGTTGGGATGTTTCCCCAGGAGTCTGGACCGTGTGGACTCCATGGATATTCTGTCTCCCCCAAAGTTCTCGAGTTGGGAAGAAGATTACAATCAGCTAACGGAGAGTGTAACAGAAGAGAGCAGCATTTGCCAGGTAAGAGGAGTGAGATATTTATGACTTTGTATCATAGTATATATACATTTCTTACTGTTCTTGTTGTACTAAAGTGTATCTAAAGCCACACTTGTATAAAGTACTTGAAACTCATACTTGAGTAAAAGTACAAGTGCTCGATCAAAAAGTGACTTGAGTAGAAGTGGAAGTGCTCTATCAAAAAGTGACTTGAGTAGAAGTACTAAAGTATTCAACATTTTTTCGTATTTAAGTATTGCAAGTAGTTTTTTTTTGCTACTCAAGTACTGAAAGTAAAAGTACAAGTACTGTGTTATGTAGTTATTAAAGAAAGAAGTCAAAAGTTTGAACATCATATTGTTTTTTATTATTTTAAATGATTAACCTAAAGGACAATCACAATTCCTTTGGCTGTAACTTTTTGTAAACAAGAACAGATAAAGTATGTCCCTCCCTTTCCCCTTTAAAGCATCCCTCCTTCTCTTCCCTGCATGTTTTTTTTCTCCACAGCTTATTGGTGCGCAAAATCATATATAAACCAATGTGATATACAACAATATATTCCAATATATTCCAATAATGAAATAAAGGAAGAGTGTATGAAATCAAAGTCAATAAAAAGTCCATATATATATAATGCCATAATGCCATAATACCATATATACCATATATATGTGACAAAACAAGATGAATATATTTTCAAAGGTGCAGGAATCAAACAGGTGCTATTCCAAATAATAGGTGCAGACTCCCACCACCTTGTGGATTTCCCCCTTACCCGGCGGATGAAGGTAAGTGCAAAATAATATCCAAATAGACTTCCAGTGAAACAAAACTGCAAAACCTGTGCTCTCAACTTCCAGTGAAAAAAGCAAAATCAGCCTCTTACCAGAAAAAAGGTCTATGTACGCTTGTGACTCTCCTTGGTTGGGGGAGGTTCTCTTTCCCCTTAACAGCAGATATGTAGAACATTTTATTTATACATACAGTAGCATTTATTTTCGTATGCGCTGATTTACACATGACATCTTACACATTTTTTTGAACTTCATGAAACCTGCCATCTACTGTTCTGGCAGTGGTAATTTTTTTAATTGTAATGAGTAACTATGCAGCACAAAAAATATATCGGAGTAGAAGTATTGAAATCATTGAAAAAATGTAGTGAAGTAAAAGTGGAAGTAGGAGAAAAAAATTCTACTCCAGGAAAGTACAGATACCGCCCTTCGGTACTTAAGCACGGTAGTGAAGTAGTTCTACTTAGTTACTATACATCTCTGTCTAAAGCTCAAGCTATATTTTTTTCAGTTTTTGATAGAGTACTAGAAGGTTAAAACACATCTTTGTCCTATTGGTGATATTAAGGCACAACGGGAAGTAAGAAGAAATCCTCTCTAAAATAACTCAACAAAACAGGTGTCTACATTGGATCATTTGTCATTTCCTGTTCTACTGGCTGCTTTAACATTTTTGATTTCCTATTTATTCTCTATCCCCAGGACAAATAGAAGGGAAATCTCAAAAGAAGGCCAATAAAAATTCTGTAACGGTTTTATTTTTATTTGCAGTCTGTTTTCCAATTGAAGTGACTGCAATGGGAAGTCTCTCCAGTAGGCACTTTAAAACAAGCACTCATTCACCTCCGTAGCTATAGCCATTGTGGAGAAATGAACCTTCTAATTTTAACATGTTAAGAGCGCTCTTTCTATTAACGAATCTTCTAGGCCTTTAATGTAAATATACAGCTGATGCAACAGGAGAGGTCAGGCATGGTTTGTTTTAAAGCTCTTCTACAGCTTTTTAGAATTTGTACATATTTTAATGTTCATAGTATAGCACTACTCCCTTGGAAGCTGCTGGTTACGGATTCCTCTGGGCTACCCATAGCAACAACTTTACAAAATAGCATATTCTAAGTGCTCGGCTCAGTCAGAAAACAGTCCAGGGGTTTTGGTTTTTGTTGATTTATTTGAGAACTGGGATAGGAGAAGGCATGAGTGGGATACTCCAACTGAACAAACTATGCACAATTTCTGGGACTTCTATGTAACGCTGAGTGCGGCAAGACCGCTGCTTCCCCTTGCCACTAGTGAAGGAGAACTAACTAAACTGTACTGTGCTGTGAATCACTCTTCGGGGTCCTAATCAGCACCCCCTTTGTCCCTACTCTTCCGGGTTATAAACGGCACCCCCTTTTATTCTGACACTCTGTGTGAGCTGGCCCCTTGATCCTCTGACTTCACTGGAGTGGCCCCCCTTCCTGGGCAGACCCCGGTACTCACGGACACTGTTTTTCCCAGAAGACTCTGCCAGAAGCTCCACTGTCAGCTCTACTGGATTCTCTGCAGCTCAGCTCCACACCTGGCTCACTAGGCCAACTGCCTAAGACCACTTTCCTCAGACAGCGGGAGGAGAGACCAGCTGTCAGCCTCCTCCTGGGACTCTGCTTCCCACCAAAGACGCCCTGTCACATGTCCCCCTGGCTTTTATGAGCAATCCCAGGATGCACTGCAAGAGTGCCCACCCACTGAGACTCCCACAAAAGCCAATGTATCACTGGCTGAGTTTCCTCCGCTGTCCAACAAGCTCCCTTATTGGATACAGTGGGGACACTCCCTCAGACTCAGTGACTCACACCTGGACACATTCAACAGGCAACCTAATAGATCAGGCTCCCCTGGTAAGCAGAAGGAGCATAAGATGCTTTTGCCTAGCACCTACCTAGGAGGGTCCTACAATAGTCAGGACACAGATGCATTTTAAGATATGGTGTATTGCTATATTCTGTCTAACCTGAGGTCTAGTGACAATCCCTTTCCACTTGCTCCTGGCCTTGTTAATACTTAATTACATCTGTTGCTTTATGCCCGCTGAGAAAACAATGGTGGCATGCATATTTTATATTTATACAGGGTACATATCATACCTGCAGCAGGTAGTAAAGACTCCAACTCTTTCTGCCCAAAGAGGGCGCTATACTAGAAACATTTTTACTTTGCTTTATACTAGGCTAGGCACAGTCGGTTCATACTTCCTTCATGCCTGCTGAGAAAACAATGGCGGCATGCATATTTTATATTTATACAGGGTACATATCATACCTGCAGCAGGTAGTAAAGACTCCAACTCTTTCTGCCCAAAGAGGGCGCTATGCTAGAAATTTTTTTACTTTGCTTTATGCTAGGCTAGGCACAGCCAGTTTAAGGAGCAAAATCTTACTCAACTGAAACAAATATCATCTCCAAGAGCATTGATACTGCGGTTGTAAAGACACACGTGGCATTGGGTACATTGATCTGAAATACATTTTTTATAATTTTATAAATGCCCTAATTTCTATCCATAAATGGAGACAGCAGATGAAACGACCATTTGAAGTCTCTTTTTTTTTAACAAAGAAGATTCTCTTTTTCATTCTCCCAGCTTGATAGGACAATCTGATTGCAGGCCAAGAAAATTCTTTCTTCAGACCCTTTGAATTTAAAAAAAGGACTGTAGGAACTGAGATCACAGGGTTTAGAATGGGGATCTGAGCTGTGGACCTGAAAGGGTCTAAATGTTCATCTTGCCAATTTCCATTGCTGCTGTATCTCCGCTGCAAGGACGGTACCATCCAGACTTTGCTCAGATAAACAACAGATTTTGTTGTCTTCACGTTGCCATTGTGTCAACCCCTTTCATAGTAAGAGTTAAGCTGGTGACAGACATCACAAACTAATTGCACACTCTTACCAACGATAGAGTATAGGTGTCTATCTGGATTTTACAATATATATAAATATATATAATTTTTTTTCTTTTTTTTAAGGGACTCGATTGCCAAAAATATTTTAAAACAAAAGTGCTCCCCTGCAATAAAAATTGTTTAAATATAAGCAAGACACTGTGTTGCTCCAAGACAAAAAGCCTCCATTCAAAGTTCAGCCTCAGAAAGGAAATTCAGGTGCACGCCCTGGTTGCAACAGAAGCATGTGGAAGAAATGGACTGGATGGCGGCACTCCAAAAAATTTGTCCTTTATTGAAGAAAACAAAGATACAAAAATACATGAAGGATGATCATACCATAGTGGAGATGATGACAATAGCAGCTAACGTGTTTCGCACCCAAGCTGGTGCTTAGTCATAGCTAATGACTAAGCACCAGCTTGGGTGCGAAACACGTTAGCTGCTAGTGTCATCTCCGCTATGGTATGATCATCCTTCATGTATTTTTGTATCTTTGTTCTCTTCAATAAAGGACTAATTTTTTGGAGTGCCGCCATCCAGTCCATTTCTTCCACATTGTTTAAATATAGTTGATAATTTTTTTGGCCATCTGCAACAACAAACCACACTATATTACTGCTGCTTAAAGAATCTTTAGCAGCCGAAACTTCCGGCTGTGTCAAATTCCTGGTCCCCAACTGCATTCTGTGGCTTCTGTCACTACGAGACAAAACGGACCAGGCATCTGATAATTTCATACTTTGAAATGTAGACATCTTTTATTTTAGGACTAGGGTTGAGACTAGGGTCACCTGCTTGGAGAATCTTCAGCAGCCAACACTTCCGGGTGTGTCAAATTCCTGATCCTCTATTTCTCTCTGTGGCTCCTGTAACTCCAGGACAAAGAGGACCAGGCATCTGATAATTTCATATTTTGAAATGTAAACATATTTCATGTTAGGGACTGTAGGTAAGGTCTTATTTAGGCTAGGGTCATTCTTTAAAGTATAACTAAAGGCAAAACACTGAAACATGTTCAGATAAATGATACATCCTTTATTGCTGTTGGGTAGGTGGGGTTATATAGGCGAGCGGCTAGTGTCGCGAGCAAGTACGTCATAAGCATAGCGTCATCTGGATACTTGTAGCTTCTGATTGGTCATGTCCATGTAAGGTAAACTTCCTCCAGGATCTAGGTGTCATCATCTTGGGTGTAGTCCCGGATGGAGGCGCCATCTTAGTTACATGCGCTTCACTCGATGGGAGGGGGAGCTGTTAGCAGCCATTTTCAGTGAGGAATAAAAAAAAGCATATTTACATGTACACACATACATAGAAAAATAGACTTTTACCTAATCCATCACAGCAGGGATTTCCTATCACTTCCTGTTTGTCTATGGGACAGGAAGTGAAGGGAAATCTCCGCAATGGGACACAGAGGGTGAAAAAAAAAATCACGGGTTATAACCTTCACTTGCTGTATCCAAAATGGAAAAAAAAAGTTTTTTGCCTATAGTTCTACTGTAAATCTGCACAGTTCAGTTACAATAGGTGATTATAAATCAACAAATGACCTTCTGTAAGCATACAGATGGTAGAAAAGTGCTCTAAATACTATTAAAGACCATCAGTTGAGAACTATACTTTAAAACTTGGAAACCTTTGAGTATTAAAATTTTTTTTTTACCTCTGTCCAATCAGGATAATGAACCACGCTGCATCCTACAGTACCAAACAGACGAATCAGATGACCAGAGGGAAAGGTACCAGCTATGCCAGGTGACAGAAGAGCAAAGAGATCGATATCCTTTGTGTCAAGTTCCCGAAGAGCCAATGGAAAGATACACATTATCACAAGTTCCAGAGGAGCCTTGTGAGAGATTCCAACTTTGCCCAGTTGTAGAGGAAGAGAGAGAACGATATTCATTGTGCCAGGTGCCCGAGGAGCCAAGGGAACGGTACCCTTTGTGCCAGTTACCTGAGGAGGAAGCAGAACAGTACCCCCTGTCTCAGGTCCCTGAGGAGCAGAGTATGCGGTATTCACTGCCGATAGAAGACAAGAGAGATCGTTACCCTCTAGTTCAGGCTGTATTTGGAGAGCCTGAATCATCCCAAACTGAGCCTTTTGACCTTCATCTTCCCAATTTCTTCCGCTCACGCAGTCACAGCTACCTCCGTGCCATACAGGCTGGCTGCTCCCAGGATGACGACACCATATCCCTTCAGTCCATGTCACCCCCTTTCCCTATCACCAGCCGGACCCTTCCCAGACACATTGGTGAGTTAAACCCTGAACTGATGTTTGAAAACAGATTTTTATGAATTGGTCAATGTCTTCATAAATTGTCATAAACTCCAAATACACCATGGATGGGAACATTTAAAAATTATAGCATAGCTAAACTATTCATTTTTTTGTCCAGAACACAAATAATGAGTGTCATAGATGATTTGGGTCAGGGGTTTCCAAACTTTCTAAAAAAAGGGCCAATTTAATGTCCTCCAGACTTTATCGTGGGCCAGACATCATTGGGAATAAACAATGCATATTTGGTATTAGGGGGAGGAATGGTGCCCCATTGTTGGCATCAATGGGAGAAATGGTGTCCCATCATTGACGTCAGTAGCAGGAATATTGCCCCATTGTTGGTGTCCGTGGAAGGAAACGTGCCCCAAGGGCTGGATAAAGGCAAGCAAAGGGCCGCATCTGGTCCCAGAGCTGCAGTTTGGAGACCCCTGATTTTGTTTTATGAGCAGTTTTTGTGCCATGTTTTTTACCATTTCTAAGACACCTTTCCTTAACCTAAATGTATTTTTTACTGAGGATTAAAATGGAACTGAACCCAAAACAGTAAAGATTTGCCATGTTAGGCCCCCTTCCACATGGAACGGGCTTCGCTGGGAGTTCACTTATGGCACTTTTCCACTGCAAGTACCGACTCGGCTCCACTCGGCCCTGCTTGGCTCGGTTTGGTTTTCCACTGCATGGTACCGCATGGTATGGTGTTGGAATGGTTCTGTACGGTTTGGTACGGTTTGCTTTTCCACTAAAGTAAAGTGGGTGGGATAACAACGATTCTCTGACCAATCAGTGGCTAGTAGTGACAAACAGTCAAGGCAGCATGCAAAGGATTGTGGGATATGGTACCGGTACGGCCCTCTTGGAACCACAACCGAGGTGGTACTTTTTAAGCGAGCTGTACCGTTCGGTACCATGTAGTGGAAAAGCGCAGCCGTACCGTTACCGTACCGAACCGTTCCAACACTGTACCATGCGGTACCATGCAGTGCAAAAGCACAAAAGCGAGCCGAACCGTTCGGTTCCATGTAGTGGAAGAGCGCCGCCGTACCGTTACCGTACCGTACCGAACCGTTCCAACACCGTACCATGCGGTACCATGCAGTGCAAAATCACAAAAGTGAGCCGAACCGTTCCTTTATATGCAGTGGAAAAGCGCCATTAGTCAGAATCTGGTTGGAATTTGTATGCTGATCCCTGCTGAGCAGGCAAATGGCTGGTCCGTGTCTGCTCTGCTTATGCAGAGCAGACACAGCCTATTCTCCTCTACGGGCAATCGGATGTAAACAGGCCACCTGTCGGTTTACACCTGGCTGCCATTCGATCCGATCCACTAGATGGAAGAGGAACAGATCTGCCTGTTTTTAGCAGATTGGATGTTGGTGGGCCGGGTATACCCGGACACATATACTTATCCGCTTAGATGTGCCACTTGATAGAGAACAATGGATAGCCTGATTAGTCCACTCGTGTGAAAGGGGCCTCACAGAGACGGTTTAAAGATGTTATTTGTGCCTAAGCAATGCCCTGAAAAAAATAGCTTTTGTCTTACATTCCTGCTGAAAAATAGCAGTACCTTTCCTGGTATGTGAGTGTGTTTAGGCACTCCTGTGCATCCAGCCGCATAGTTGTACATCTTCATTGTGAGATCTAAGGACTGCTAGTCCAGCTTTATTTGGGGTGAGACTTATTGAGGTCACTACTGTGACACTCAAAGTGCCCAGTGCTGGAGGCTTTAAACATAAGGAAGCAAAGTCCTGCCTCTACCAAGATGGCCACATCCACACCGAGACACAGTGTAGAACAAGGTGTAATACGCCAGTAAAGGGTTATTTTAAAACATTAAACATCTGAACAGACTAAGGTGCAACCTGGTGGCGTTGGATGGACCAAAACATAATGCCCAGTGGTTTTTTATTGGATTTAGGTCAGGTGAGCGTGGGGGCCATTCAATGGTGTCAATTCCTTCATTCTCCAGGAACTGACTGCATATTCTCACCACATGAGGCCAAGCATTTTCGTGCACCAGGAGGAACCCAGTACCCACTGCACCAGTGTAGGGTCTGACAATGGGTCCAAGGATTTCTCCACGGCTTCGCCAGACCCTTTCACGTCTGTCACATATGCTCAAGGTGAACCTGCTCTCATCTGTAAAAAGCACAGGGTGCCAGTGGCTGACCTACCAATTCTGGTTTTCAATGGCAAATGCCAATCGAGCTCCACATTGCCAGGCTGTGAGCACAGGGCCCACTAGAGGACGCCGGACCCTCAGGCCACCCTCATGAAGTCTGTTTCTGATTGTTTTGTCAAAGTCATTCACACCAGTGACCTGCTGGAGGTCATTTTGTAGGGCTCTGGCAGTGCTCATCCTCTTCCTCCTTGCACAAAAGAGCAGATGCCTGCTGATGGGTTAAGAACCTTCTACGGCCCTGTTCAGCTCTTTTAGAGTAACTGCCTGTCTCCTTGAATTTCCTCCATGGTCTTGAGACTGTGCTGGGAGACACAGCAAACCTTCTGGCAATGGCACGTATTGATGTGCCATCCTGGAGGAGTTGGACTGCCTGAGCAACCTCTATTATAGGATCCAGGCTTCACCTCATGCTACCAGTAGTGACACTGACTCTAGCAAAATGCAAAACTAGTGAAAAACAGTCAGACAAGATGAGTAGAGAAAAAATGTCAGTGGCCTTTACCTGTAAAACCATACCTGTTTTGGAGGTCGTCTCGTTGTTGCCCATCTAGTGCACCTGTTGTTAATTTCATTAACACCAAAGCAGTAAAAAACGGATTAACAACCCCCTCTGCTACTTAACTGACAAGATCAATATCCCAGTAGTTTACTTGACTTGATGCTATACTCTGAAAAAAAAGTGTTCCTTTACTTTTTTTGAGTAGTGTATTAACCCGATCGAAAGGAATCAAATAAGAGAGGTTCAGTGTCATGGTTTACATACTGCGCCACAAATGACAGCCATAACTCCCCACATGCCAGACACACATCCTGGGAAAATTAGCAGATTAAAATTAAACCTTTCATTTTATGTTTTTTCTACACCTATAATACAGAAATAGAATTAAATTAATAGTACTCAGCAGCCAACGCAGTAAACGTGTGAGAAATCGGTACTATACTTATACCTCACCCTTAATTACAGCTACACACCTACAATTAAAAACCCTAAAATAACTCTGTCACAAACCTGGAGAATTAAAACCTAAGCACATGAGAAAGTAATACATTATCAGAGGTCACCTTCAATGAATAGCACATTATCAGTATATATATATATCTATATATACAGTATATAGCTATATATCTATATATATATCTATATATCTATATATATGTGTATATATATATATATATATATATATATATATATATATATATATATATACTGTATATATATATATAAATATACACACACAGTATTCACACACTGTATATATACGGCATAGGCAGCTGAATTTAAATTTGAATCTCAAATTTTCAATAATAAATCCAGCTTAGCCTCCTCCCAAGTTTACCTATTGGTCAAGGAGACAACCCATCAAATTAAAAGCCAATAGGAAGGCTCAAAAGGCATTAGAGGGCAGCTTGACTTTCTTGGAGAAAGTCAGGATTTACATATAAAAAACAGCAGCTTTTATCTCGGAATCTACTAACCTGTAAATGAGCGTTTTTTTATCATATACTCAGTTTGAATTGCCCATGTTTGTGGCACGTTTACTCCAATCCCTCTCGGCTAAATTTTTACTATAAATTGGTAGTAAACTCAATTTTTTTATTTTTACGTACTGGTAAGCTTATAAAAAAGGTTAAATTAATATTTCCTAAATGTGCACCGTTTAGGAGATATGCTAGTGAACAGCAGCCGGTGACGCCACCAGCACATGTGCTCTCAAGGAACGGCATACCCGTGTAGCGGCCATGACCAATACACTGGTATGCAAATGCACGGGAATGATGTCATCCTGCTTCGACCATTCAAGTGGCCGCAGCCAGCGAAACCTGAAGGAAGACCAGGTGGAGATGGAAACCTCTGCAAAGGTGGAGGGCTACATTTTAACGTAAGTCTTTCATAATGTGCTAGTAGGCGAAGCTTACTAGCACATTATGCCTTTACCTTGCAGGAGGAATTTTTTTTTTTAAGTTTACTACTGCTTTAAAATAAAATGTAATAACATGAATGTAACGGAGCTCCAATACCAAGCCTAGGTATCTCCGCTGTATCATCCTTGGAGCTGAGGAAGTACTAAAATATCCAAGGCAAAATCCCCCCCCAGTAACTGGACGACACACAGTTCTGGGAGTCAAACTAGAATGCCTTGTTTATTGAAAACACAAACACAAGGGATCTACACTCTGCCGCCAAAACCCCTCCCTCTTCAAGCCATCCCACACACAAACACACATCCTATAATAGCTTACAAGGCAGACAGGAACAATGGGGACAATGGAATGCAGGTATTCACAATAACAAACCCCACCCACTAGCATGGGTCTATGAACTCCTGAGGGACCTGCTCAGAAATATGATATTCCCAAGTAAAAGAGTCCCTTACTCTTTCAACACAAACCACACTCTCAGTGTCCATTCCGCTTCAATGAACACAATCATACAATGTATTGGCGTATCTCTAATGTGTGCATTGCATGCAGTGCACACAGGCCCAAAAGGGAGGGGGCCCACAGTGTTCTCACTGCACACATTGGGCATTCAATTCAGGAAGCCCTCCCCTGCTTGGGCAACCCCAGTGCATCACTCAGTGCACTTCCCATCTGTGCTGCTCATCAGTGTTCTACAAAGAGTAAGTGAAGCAGTGACAGTGCCCAAATGAGTTACATGGCTCTGCCCATTCAAGCATCCCTTTATCCTCGCCACAGCTGTTAACGAACAGGAAGGTGGCAGATGGTGACCAGGACTCTGTTATTGGTTCCTACTTTATTCCAATGACATGGTATGAATGAGCTTGCACTGAGATTGGATGGTAGTAGAGCTGCTGATACCGGGGAACCCTCTGTAGCTGCCATCTGGGGAGTTAGCAGGTAAAGACAGGTACACGTAGACCAACCTTTCCCAACCAGGGTTCTATGGTACCTTACAGGTCCTTTAGAGTTTGCTAGGGGTTCCTTCAGCAATGAGTAACTTCTGCCTCTCAGATAAGTAACCACTTACGTCAATTATCTTTTTAGCTATCTGTAAGGTGGAAGGGGGGGGGGGATTCTTCCCACTGACCACGAACATAAGAAGTATTTTTTCCTGTTGCCTAGCACACTAATGTACCATAAGCTGTAAATTTAGTTATTATTAGTAGTGATTCACTGAGACCTCAAAGTTCTTTTAAGGGATCCTTCATATTAAAAAGGTTCAGAAAGGTTGAAGTAGACAATATTATGGAATGTGTGTTTCTTTTTTCTATCCTTGCATTTCACTGTATATGTTCTAATCATCTTTTTTAGATGAAACTACAACTTTTACGTGCCCATAGTCCCTAGTTGTGCTGTGCCCAGATCCAGCCGATTTCTGGATCTAGATATAGCGCTCCAAAGACCAGTGTGAACGAAGCTTCAGATTTTCTTTTCTTGAGGAAGGGGGTCCAACCTTCGATCTTGTACCCACAGCGTTCAGAATACGCCTTTGATATAATGATATCAATCCAAACAGATCTACATCTAGACCAGTGCTTTAAGTGGGCCGGTATGCACTGGTACTCAGTACCGCCACTTCCAAATTTGGTTCTTGAGCATACCGCCACCTCTCCGTGCGCCTTAGTGTACCAGTACGCTCATTTTGGACATCTGCGCCCTCAATTGCCCACCCCCAAGAATATTTCCCACTCCAGAGCCAGACCAGTCACCACCAGTGAGTCCCCCTGCTCCGGAGTCCCAGCCCAGGCCAGGGGGGGTGCTCTGTGGGGACCCTGATGTGGGGTGGGGGTGGCGAAAAAATTTATAGGCTAGAATAGAGTACCGGGACATCTTTTGGGCCACCTAAAGCACTGATCTAGACAGTGCAAAATACAATCAACAAATCCTTTGCATGTGCCTAATTGAACAGGTTCACTCTATATGTTCCTCAAGAGTCAAGTAAGGTACCTCTGAAAAATGCTACAATTGGGGGCAGCTGGCAAGTGGATATTCCAGTCACAGCTTTATATAGTGTTATATTTGTGCAATTGTCACAGTCAGGGGTCAGGCTCGGAGACCAGTAGCTATAGCAGTAGAGAGGCTCCCACTGACCAGCAGTGTAAGTATACAAGCAGGTCACCCTGGTGGATAATGTGGGCTCATCCAAGATGCAGAGTCTAAGCACTAACCGGTATTCCCCAGAGCTCCTGATGGTGGAGATGGGTTTTGCTGCATGTTACTACCAGGGTCCTCAGGATTGCCCCACCAGGTAGTGAGCAAACCATGATCCAGTAACAGATATAGCAGGTAGGAATCAAGCAAAAGCATAGTCAGTAAACAAGCCAAAAGTCAGTATTAAGTGGTCGCAGGTTGGAATCAAGCAGAAGCGTCAAGGAACAAGTCAAAGGTCTGTAATGAGTGGTAGCAAAAATACGGACAGCAGTAGGAGTGACAAGAGTGAGGTATTGGCTGGAGAGAGTACAGTAATCTGGCAAACAGGAATTGCAAAGGCATGGCTTTAATAGGAAGCTCATGTGAGGAGCAAAAGGTTCAAGGTTCACCAGAAACAAGGTTTGAGGCAATATTGTTCAAGGAATTCTCCAGGGAGCTGTCCAGCATTTCTAGGTGGCTCAGCAAAAAGAGATACCGTCCAACACAGAAGTTGTTATAAGTTCAGATCTGGGTTCTGACAGTAATATAAGGCTGGCCATATACTATCTATTCTGATTGTAACATTTCTGCTGAATCCCCTTTAGATTTACCAAAACTATGTAATATGACTGTAGCACAATTCCCAGCCGTTTTGCTGGATATGGGTCCCCCTGGGTTACCGCTAGCAACAACAGCACATTTAAGCATGTTTCTCCAAGTGTGAGCACTGAGACAATGACCAGTCCAGTATCTTTGGGTTTTGTATTTATATCGTAACTTGGATAGGAGAAGGGATGAGTGGGATATTCCTTGAACTAAACTCGACTCGTTAAACAGAGACACTTGAACAATACTATTACGCTAACTTGACGCTGGTTAACGCTGGCCGGATGCCTGTTAATGCTGACTTGACTTGTGACCGCTTTTCCACTAAAGAAGTCCTCTTTTAAGCTCCCCCTAAGCACTCCTGCTGAGGTAGCTATTTGAATACACTGCTGCACTTCTGAACACTTCAGGGCCCGCATCGGCACCCTCTTCCTCTCACTAATCTTCAGGGCTTAGACACTGGCACCCCCTTTCTCTATCACAACTACTGGTTCGCTGGCTCCTGGATCCCTTTGACTTTTTGGAGTGGCCCCCTCACTCAGGCAGACCCCTGGGCAGGTTTGAGTACTCATGACACTTTTTATGCTGGAAACTTCTGCCTAGCAGCTCCACTCGGTCCACAGCACTCTGGATCCTTCCTGCAGCCCAGCTTAACCTTCGTCCTCTAGGCCGACTGCCCAGGACACCCTCACTAGCGCTGACAGGAGGAGAGACAGCCGTCACCCTCCTCCTGGGACTCTGCTTCCCGCCAAAGACCCTCTGTCACGTGCTCCCCTCAGGCTTCTACCCAGTCCCAGGGTGCATTGTGGCAACCCCTGCCCACTGAGGCAGATATAAGCCCTGGTGTGCTATTGGCCAGGTTTCCTCCATCGTCCAACAAGAGCCCTCATTGGATACAGTGGGGAGACTCCCCAGACTCAACAGATCACACCTGTGACATCCTAACTAAATGATCAGGCCCCCCTGATAAGCAGACAGGGCCACATATATGCTTTTCCCAAGCACCTACCTAGGAAGGTGCTACATGAGGATAATCCGAAACAATTCCTTTGAATAATATTGAATCAGGCAAGCCTTTGCACTAGATAGTGCAAAGAACTAAAGCAGGTTGTACAGACAGATTGTCAGGTGTTTGATCAATTGGACCCATACTTATGGTGTCAGGATATGGTCACTGTTGTGGGATGGGGACACTGGAAAGGAGACATTGGCCAGATGCCCAACTACCCAGGGCTAGTGTCACCATTGCCAGCAAATAAAAAAGAACCCTAAAGCCCCGTACACACGTAGCGATTGTCGGCCGAACGATCGGCCGTCTTTTGTCCGGTGCTGTCCTGTCGGTTGAAAAGTGCAAAAGACTGCACACAAATTTTGTCGGCCAACAACAGCCGACTGCAGAAGTGATGTCATGTGATGGTTAACTTTCCGTGTGTTTTTTCTTCTCTGAGCATGCCCAGTCTTGCTCATCTGCTGTTTGTCGGCCGAATTCTGTACTGACTGTCGAACAATTGGCCGTTCTGGTGTTGGCCAACAAAAATTTTAAAGCATGCACACCAGATTCTGTTCGGCCGAAAAGTCGCCGTCGGTTGTCGGAAGCATCATACTAACAAGCCTACAATCGGCCGATCGGACGTTGGCCGAATATTTACGGCCGACAATCGCTACGTGTGTACGGGCCTTTAGAAAGTATTGGTTCACCAGTTGGCTAACATAAAGTTTCCAACTAATCTGTGAATGTGCAGATTATCTTTGCAAGATGCAAGATGCTTCCGTCAGCCACTAGAGGGCCTGGAAGACAGGAGATGGGTTTTATATTGGGCCAAATGAGAAGCCAATTTCTTGTCTCCAGAAAGCGCCCCATAGTGTTGTATGAGAGCATTTTGCTCAGTAAGCAGAGATAGGGCTGTCAGGGTGCAGGTTGTTCAGCTAGTATCTTGGGTATATATCTATATACCTATATCTTACTATAGGTATTCTGTCTTATTAGGCGTCTCTATAGAGGAAGCAGGGACGAGGGTAAATAATATTTTGAATGCCTTTATATTAAAAGTGCACTTATGCTTTAAGCACTGCAAATAGGGGGTTTTATATTCAAATACGTTGTATATATTATATTAGCAGTATCAATGTATGCTGTAGACATTTTACTTTATTCATTTCCTCATTAGAAGTGCCTTGCTGCTTGTATTCTGCGTTTTATGTTAGCAAATTGCTTGTATTAATAATGCTTTTTTTCCAGGAGAAAAGAAAAAAAAATGCAAACAACAGTGTCACAAATAGAATAATATGTCTCTATTATAATCAATGTGCTACCACAGTCAGGGTCTGCAGTTAGGAAAAACAGCTCCTATAATTGAAGGATGCATGAAAGGAAATAGCAGACAGCTTTTAAAGGGAAAGTATAGTGTATGTTTGTTGAGAACACATTATATGAAAGTGGTATTAAAGCCAAAACCAAAAATGTAATCTATTGCAGTTTACCAATCCTTAGATGTGGTGGCTGCATCAGTTTTCTTTACTTTGGCTTTTTTCCCTCACCTTGTGATCTGTATTAGTGAGACTGGAGGAATGAGCACCGGAGGCACAGCACAGCTGCATTGACAGTCGGAGGGGGGGAGTGTTAAATGTATTAGCTGATTTAGAACCACTAACAAATTGAAGCCAAAGCTCACACTTTATAATCCGTTACAGCAAAGTTTTACATGAATAAATAAAAGCTGATCATTTTAATCAACCCTTGCCGTGTTAAGTGGCACACTATATTGTCAAAGGTATTGGGCCTTTACACACACATGAACTTTAATGGCATCCCAGTCTTAGTCCGTAGGGTTTAATATTGAGTTGGCCCACCCTTTGCAGCTATAACAGCTTCAACTCTTCTGGGAAGGCTGTCCACAAGGTTTAGGAGTGTGTCTATGGGAATGTTTGACCATTCTTCCAGAAGTGCATTTGTGAGGTTAGGCACTGATATTGGACGAGAGATCTGGCTCTAATTCATCCCAAAGGTGTTCTATCGGGTTGAGTTCAAGACAAGTTCCTTCACTCCAAACTCACTCATCCATGTCTTTATGGGCCTTGCTTTGTGCACTGGTCCAAATCATTTGGTGGAGGGAGAGATTATGGTGTGGGGTTGTTTTTCAGGGGTTGGGCTTGGTCCCTTAGTTCCATAGAAGGGAAGTCTTAAGGCGTCAGCATACCAAGACATTTTGGACAATTTCACGCTCACAAGTTTGTGGGAACAGTTTGGGGATTGCCCCTTCCTGTTCCAACATGACTGCACACCAGTGCACAAAGCAAGGTCCATAAAGACATGGATGAGCAGGTTTGGGGTGGAGGAACTTGACTGGCCTGCACAGAGTCCTGACCTCAACCCGATAGAACACTTTTGGCATGAAATAGAGCGGAGACTGCGAGCCAGGTCTACTCATCCAACAACAGTGCCTGACCTCACAAATGCACTTCTGGAAGAATGCTCATAAACACACTCCTAAACCTTGTGAACAGCCTTCCCAGAAGAGTTGAAGCTGGTATATCTGCAACGGTGGGCCAACTCAATATTGAACCCCACGGACTAAGACTGGGATGCCATTAAAGTTCATGTGCGTGTAAAGGCAGGTGTCCCAATACTTTTGGCAATATGGTGTATATCAGATATACTCATGGTACACACATGCCCCTTGGAGGCGGGTTTGGTCAATGCTGGAGGAAAGGTGGAAGGCAGTTAAAGTGGTTCTTAAGGCCAGTTCACACCATATGCAGTCCAGTGCATTTTTTTTCTGCATCATAAATGCATGGAAAGTAGGTTGTATGACCTAAGGCTGGGATGCCATTAAAGTTCATGTGCATGTAAAGGCATGTGCCCCAATACTTTTGACAATATAGTGTATGTCTCATTGGTATCAGGACAATATCCCCCCCGGACATTATCCCCCCGGACATTATCCCCCGGGACAATATCCCCCCGGAAAACATCTCCCTGGACATAATCCCCCTGGGACAATATCCCCCCAGAAAACGTCCCCCTGGACATAGGGTTAGAGGGTTAGGGTTAGAGGGGGAATATTGTCTAGGGGGATATTGTCTAGGGGGATATTGTCTAGGGGGATATTGTCTAGGGGGATATTGTCTAGGGGAATATTGTCCAGGGAGGATATTGTCCGGGGGAATGTTGTCCAGGGGGGATGTTTCCCGGGGGGGGATATTGTCCTAGAATCGTCTCATCCATGAAAACAGATATAGTACATTCTGTTGGAGAGCTGGATCACCAGATGAAAATACATGAAAAAAAGCCAAAAAGTGAAAACTAATGTAGACATTACATCTAAAAAATGGTGAGCTGCAATATAATAAACATTTGCTTTTGGGTTTGATACTACTTTACGTTTTGTAACTAAACCCAGGATACTCATGTACCCAGTGGCCAGCATTAGAGTAGCCTATTTAGTCCTCCAGAGGGCAGAGCTAGAGCTTGAAGAGAGCTCATGCTGGGGCCCTTGGTTTGACCTGTTTGGAGGAAGGCTAGGATTCTGTTCTCCTCTGGACGAATGGGATCTTTTGAGTTGGGATTTGTAAACTGTGTGAACTTTTCCCAGATTCTGTGAAATCTTGAGTTTGTAGGTTTCTGTGCTCTCATTAAGGTTTCTGTGACCCGCGATGTGATGGACTTATCCATTTTATTTGTCACTTCTCAATCTTCAGGTCATCCACTGTAATTTGTTTGGATTGGGGTAAAGAAATTATCTTGCGTTAGTAGGTTCAGTATCGCTGGAAGTCACCATGGAGTGTCAGTGCTGAGTTCTCAGAGTAGTATGAACTATGGCCTTGGTGGCCAGTACGGGATGATGACAATCAGGACCATTATGTAGGTTGATACCAGTGTTGGGGTAGTTACTCAAAAAATTTAACTGGTTACTAATTACTTCTGTAAATTGTAACGAGATTACTTTACTAGTTACTGCATTTGAAAAGTAACTTCACTACTTATTACTTTACCTTCCTCTTTCTTAATTGACCGTGTAGAAGAAGATACATGACACTCTTTCTGCATAGAGTTTATTGTATAAACACAGGCTTTGGGAAACATGAGAACAAAACCTGAAAAAACAGAATAAAACATAAAGTGCAACAAAAAGTCATAAACTTCATCCCTCTCTATTCTTAGAAATAACGATTGTATCGCATGGCTTGGGTAACGCAGGAAAGCGCGTTCCTATAGTCTAGTAAAGTAGTGCAGTTACTTCCTATAGCCTAGTAAAGTAGTGTAGTTACCAATATTAGTATTGTAACTAGTTACGTTACTTCGTTACCAAAAAAAGTAATGTAGTTACTGTAATCCGTTACTTTGTAACTCGTTACCTCCAACACTGGTTGATACCCATAACATAAAGATAAGTAACATCATGGCACTTCTGGTGTGGTGGAGTGCATCTGTGCCGCTGTTGAGAAAAGGGGGAACAGAAAGCAAATACATTGAGAGTTGTCGAGTGCCGCCATTAAATCAATATCTGTAATGCATCATTTGAAAATAATAGACTGGAAGATGAGTCTGTTCAGAGTCCACTTGTTGTGATCTATTATGTTGCAACTCATTGTGTCTGCCAAGAAATTTATGTTTGCCAGAATGGAGGAGGCCAAAATGTTCCTCAAATGCTTCTGTGTCCATTCTATAAGAGGGTGATGTTCTCAACATGGAGTAGTTACAGTGAGTACCCCCTTGTCATTGAAATTACAGACTGCTGTAACATTGTTCATCTGGATTACTACATCCTTCCCATGAATAAGAGGTGAGCAAAATTAAGTTTTTCAAGTGAGGACAGGTTTGGTTTCTCTCTACTGTATATCCTTGACTAAAGGATTCGTCAACTTGGGTCCTTAACCACTTTACCACCGAAAGATTTTGCTGTCTTACGTCTGGGCCACTTTTTGCGATTCGGCACTGTGCGAATTTCACTGACAATTGCGCGGTCGTGCAACGCCGTACCCAAACAAAATTTACGTCCTTTTTTTCCCACAAACAGAGCTTTCGTTTGGTGGTATTTGATCACCTGTGCGATTTTTACTTTTTGCGCTATAAACAAAAAAAAGAGCGACAATTTTGAAAAAATAACAATATTTTTCACATTTTTTTATATGAATTCCCCCCCCCCCCCAAAAAAAAATGTAAAAATCTAAATTTTTTATCATTTTAGGCCAATTTGTTTTCTGCTACATATTTTTGGTAAAAAAAAAATCGCAATAAGCGTATTTTGATTGGTTTGCGCAAAAGTTATTGTGTTTACTAACTAAGGGAAAGATTTCTGTAGTTTTTGGTGTTTTTTTTTAAACGAGTAATGGCGGCGATCTGCGATTTTTTTTTGCGGGACTGCAACATTGCGGCGGACAGATCGGACCCTTGACTGACATTTTTGACACTTTTGGGGGTACCAGTGACATTACTACAGTAATCAGTGCTATAAATATGCACTGTTACTGTAAAAATGACACTGGCAGGGAAGGGGTTAATTTTTATTGGTGATCAAGGGGTTAATGTATGCCTGGTGCTTACTAACGTGTGTGGGGGGAGGGGGACTGAGTGACACAGGGACAGAACGCAGGTTCAGCTATGCTGAACCCTGCAATCTGACCCTGCCTGTCACTTAGGAGATCCGCCCGCTTTGTTTACACAAGCGGGCGGATCTCCAGACTCGATTCCCCGACGATCGGGGAAGAGCGGCGGTGTTCACCGCCGCTCCTCCCCTGGCCCGACTCCCGCTGTGACTGAGTACAGCGGGAGCGAGCCTCCGGCGGCGCGCGCGCCGCCGAGTAGGGAGGATGTCTGGCGACGTAGGTCTACGTCGCCAGACGTTATCGTGCCACTTTGCCACAGTAGAGCTCTAGTGAGCAGCGGTAAAGTGGTTAAGCACTGTACTAAAGACGCAGACTGCGTGACATGAGTTTAATACGGCCACAGCAGTCAATTTATTTAATCAAAGAATAAATAACATCACATTTAACATAACAATAAGTACAAAATTCAACAATGAACTTCTATCAATGCCCAACAACAAGGGGTCTTTGGGTGTCCTTAAGGCACAATTTTAACTGTAATCCTCCATGTCCACAGCCGCGCCCCAACTGACTCGAACACATTGCGATCTCACACATACTTCCATGTTTTTCCCCCCAGGGGACTTAGCTCCTGGGAAAACGACCACAAACCAAAATGGGGAGCACCATTCCCTAGATGGGCCCCCACCATTAGGTAAAATTTAAGTAATCACTGACCCCCCAAAGACCCCCTGACCCGCCAACTGCTGTGACAAAATACCCAACAGGCATAATCATGTTTTTTTTTTTATAAACTCAACTAGAGTTGAAAAACACAAAAGTATTCCCACAACCCGTACTCCTCAGCAACTCTTAACATAAGGGTGGGTGGGAGGGAAGTTACCTCTTCTCCCGAATTCTTTGGACTAAACCCAAAACCACCTATCTGCATTGACCCTCACAACTGCTCCCTGCCCATCCAGCCTTTTCCTCCAATCAGGTAAGGACTAATCCCCTTGCAACCCCTCTGACCTAGCTGACCCTTCCCTGACCCTGTTCCTCCATAAGTCATGCCGCCCCTTCGTCCATTTTCTCCTCCGGGCCTCACTTTCAGTGCAAACTGTGTCCGCTATACCCATGAGGAAACTGCCTTCACTACTGATGTATGGGCTATTGTCGGCTGTTTTTATACAAATTATAAAGTCTTCCGACACTCGATTCAGTACTGAGAACCAAAGGAAATACCTGTAACTTACAGGTATGGAGGAGCATGTGACTCACTGTGTCATATGAGGAGTCCATAGTCCTGGGTTTCTACTCCAGCAACTTCTAACTTTCTAGCTTGCACAGGAAATGCAGAGTCCAGGTGCAGTAACACAAATATATTGTAACAGAAGTCCAGAAACAAAAAGGCAACCCTACTTGAAGCACTCACAAGTTGTAGCAGTAAAGCAGCAGTGGAGTGGTGGACCAGAGGAGCAAAATGCGGCATAGTCGGTCTGTACCTCAAAGGGGCTGACTTCCAGGTAGGATGGCGTGCCCTGCATTTTCCCTACTCCTTCAGAACCTTTCCTTGACACTAAGTACTGTTCCTGACAGCTTGGTGACCTGTCCCTACTTTAGCCACTCACAAAATGCACACCAAACCCAGAAGCCTGGGTCTTAAATAGACTCTGCTTGACCCAATATGGCCACCAATGTCACATGGGGTGCCAATATCCAATCGGATAGCTACCTACCTGTGACTGAGAAAACCATAAAGGAACTAGGTTCCTCTCAACTTCCTCCTCCACCCTCATTGCTGCAGTGTGTAGTCTATATATATATATATATATATATATATATATATAGAGAGAGAGAGAGAGAGAGAGAGAGAGAGAGAGAGAGAGAGAGAGAGAGAGAGAGATCAGCCAACATTGTAGATGAGCGCCACCTGCAATGGAGATAATAGACTACACCTGCCTACACCACACAGCTTTAGACTGAAACACTGCGTTCCGGTGTGAACATGACACACAGAGAGCTATTGTTTTCTGTATGTAGTCCTGTGCTCAGCGCTCTGTGTATTTTGCAGTCCTGTGCTCAGCGCTCTCTGTATTATGTAGTTCTGTGCTCAGCGCTCTGTGTATTATGCAGTCCTGTGCCCAGGGCTGTGGATTATGTAGTCCTGTGCCCAGTGCTCTGTGTATCTATCTCTGTATAGGTGAGCTATGGATGTGGGGGCAGAATTGCCCTCTGTGCATAGCAAACCTCTGAACCCTGTACTCTATGCCTAACACCCTCCTGTATATTATGGAGTTCTGTGCCCAGCACTCTGTGTACAGTATTATGCAGTCCTGTGCTCAGCGCTCTTTGTATTATGCAGTCCTGTGCTCAGTGCTCTGTGTATTATGCAGTCCTGTACCAAGCGCTCTGTGTATTATGTAGTCCTGTGCTCAGCGCTCTGTGTATTATGCAGTCCTGTGCTCAGCGCTCTGTGTATTATGCAGTCCTGTGCTCAGCGCTCTGTGTATTATGTAGTCCTGTGCCCAGCGCTCTGTGTATTATGCAGTCCTGTGCTCAGCGCTCTGTCTATTATGCAGTCCTGTACCCAGCGCTCTGTGTATTATGTAGTCCTGTGCCCAGGGCTGTGTATTATGTAGTCCTGTGCCCAGTGCTCTGTGTATTATGCAGTCCTGTACTCAGCGCTCTGTGTATTATGCAGTCCTGTGCCCAGTGCTCTGTGTATTATGCAGTCCTGTGCCCCGGGCTGTGGATTATGTAGTCCTGTGCCCAGTGCTCTGTGTATCTATCTCTGTATAGGTGAGCTATGGATGTGGGGGCAGAAGTGCCCTCTGTGCATAGCAAACCTCTGAACCCGGCACTCTATGCCTAACACCCTCCTGTATATTATGGAGTTCTGTGCCCAGCACTCTGTGTATTATGCAGTCCTGTGCTCAGCGCTCTTTGTATTATGCAGTCCTGTGCTCAGCACTCTGTGTATTATGCAGTCCTGTGCTCAGCGCTCTGTGTATTATGAAGTCCTGTGCCCAGCGCTCTGTGTATTATGTAGTCCTATGCTCAGTGCTTTGTGTATTATGCAGTCCTGTACCCAGCGCTCTGTGTATTATGCAGTCCTGTATCCAGCGCTCTGTGTTTTATGCAGTCCTGTGCCCAGCGCTATGTGTATTATGTACTCCAGTATCCAGCGCTCTGTGTATTATACAGTCCTGTATCCAGCACTCTGTGTATTATGCAGACCTGTGCCCAGCACTCTGTGTATTATGTAGTCCTGTGCCCAGCACTCTGTGTGTTATGTAGTCCTGTGCCCAGCGCTCTGTGTATTATGCAGTCCTGTGCCCAGCGCTCTGTGTATTATGCAGTCCTGTGCCCAGCGCTCTGTATTATGCAGTCCTGTGCCATTTACCAATAAAAAAAAAATATGTCCCCGGATTTCATTTTAAAAATCTGGTCACCTTACTCAAGCACCAACTTAGAGCTCCCAAATAGAGAGGCATAAGAGCTTGTATTCACCAATATGAAAATCATACCAGGGATAAATCAAAAAACTAAGCCCAAAGAACACATCTTACTCTCAAAAGGGAGAGCTTAGTCAGGGGTGCAGCAACATAAAATAAAATAATTCAGTTGTACAGCAAAATGGCAGCCAAGCCCACTTTCCCCCCTATTTGTAGCAAAAGATGGCTGCCCACCCCTTCCTGCATGATAACTGCTGGGCCTGCGCCATCTTGTGGACAAAAAGGAGAAGGCTATCTACAAGGCATCATGTGAAATATCTAGAGAGTGCAACATCTGGTGCAGCTGTGCATGGCAGCCAATCAGCTTCTAACTTCAGCTGTTCAATTTAGCTTTAAAAAAAAAAAAAAAAAAACTGAAAGCTGATTGGTTTCTATGCAGAGTTTCACCCAATTTTGCAGTCTCCTGTTTTTTTAGTAAATGAACCCCTTTATGTATATTGGAAAGAGCAGCCACAGACTGATGTGCTCATTCCTCTGCTCTCGTCA
Organism: Pelophylax lessonae; assembly: GCF_965119305.1. Taxonomy (NCBI): domain Eukaryota; kingdom Metazoa; phylum Chordata; class Amphibia; order Anura; family Ranidae; genus Pelophylax; species Pelophylax lessonae. The sequence goes on along the minus strand of NC_138778.1, from coordinate 37,829,989 downwards.
CTCTTTCTTTCAGTCAGCACATTCGTTGTCAGCACATTTCCATGCAGCACACCTGATTGGTTCCCAATGTAGGGTGACCAATCGCCCCAGGTTTCCAGGGACAGTCCCTGATTTTAGGAGGCTGTTCCCAGATAAAAAGTGTCCTCAGTTAGGCATGGTAATGAGAACTTGCCATATCTCATCTACAAATGCTGGCTTTTTTTTAGCAATGTTACCAGCTCTTTGGTTTGAAAGGTGAGCAACCTAGGAGGGTGCTACAGTAGGTTTAGACAAAGTGATAGGTTTTTGGGTGCAAAAAAGCAAATGTAATGTAAAAGTTTATTTCTGTTTGAAAATTATCCTTTCTCTGGAGGTTTATGTGTGTCTGTGAGCCTGTTACTTGTGGAACAGTGCTTAGCATATTTTGTGGGTACAAGGACTGCTAAATATGTCTGCAGCCTATAGGCACAGGCTCTGTTTAACCACTTAAGCCCAGGAAGATTTTACCCCCTTCCTGACCAGGGCCTATTTTGCGATTCGGCACTGCGTGACTTTAACGGACAATTGCGCGGTCGTGCGACGCTGTACCTAAACTAATTTGACGTTCTTTTTTTTCCCACAAAGAGAGCTTTCTTTTGGTGGTATTTGATCACCTGTGCGATTTTTTGATCATGCGCTATAAACAAAAAAAGAGCGTCAATTTTGCAAAAATAACAATATTTTTCACATTTTTTTATATGAAATTCCCCCCCCCCCCCCAAAAAAATGTAAAAATCTAATTTTTTTAACATTTTAGGCCGATTTGTTTTATGCTACATATTTTTGGTAAAAAAAAAAAATTGCAAAAAGCGTATTTTGATTGGTTTGTACAAAAGTTATTGCATTTACTAACTAAGGGAAAGATTTTTGTAATTTTTTTTGTTTTTTTTTTAACGCGTAATGGCGGCGATTTTTTTGCAGGACTGCGACATTGCGGCGGACAGATCGGACCCTTGATTGACACTTTTGGGGATACCAATGATATTACTACAGTAATCAGTGCTATACATATGCACTGTTACTGTAAAAATGACACTGGCAGTGAAGGGGTTAACTTTTTTTTGAGAGGGAGGGGTTAAGTGTGTCCCTAGGGACGTGCTTCTAACTGTGATTGGTTGTGGCTTGAGGTGTAAGAACAGTGATCAACGGTCCTACATAGCAGAACCGTATGATCACTATTCTTACACAGGGGAGAATGACAGGCGGCTTTGTGTACATTAGCCGCCTGCCTTTCTCCCGGTGTAACGGACGATCGCGAGTGCCCGGCGGACATCGGGTCCGCCGGGCACACGCGGGGGGGGGGGGGGGTCCGTGACAGAGCGGGAGTGCGCATCCGGCAGCGCTCGCTCGCTCCCCAGAGCCTCACAGGCTAGTGACGCACCCCTACGTCACTTTGCCTGTGAGGGGCTGACTGCCGCCGTATATAGTCGGGCGGCAGTCGGCAAGTGGTTAATCATCCCCCTTAAGCCACTCCCACTGTTAGGAGCAATCTTGGCATGCCAACTATCCACCATGAGATGCATAGCACTATAGTCACCAATCAGATTTTACCTTTTTGCTGCTAGAAACCAAAGCAATGAAATGTGACTACTGATTGGTTCCTATGGACCAAATGCGCTAGCCTCGTATTCTTTGCCTTATTGAGCAAGCCTGTGTTTGCACAATGACAGACGCCGTGCGGAGAACATTGTAAATTGACATAGTTACATAGTAGTTGAGGTCGAATAAAGACAATAGTCCATCCAGTTCAACCTGTGTAGGTGTGAATCATTTCCCATAGCCCTGAATGTTTTTATCCTTGAGATGTACGTCCAAGATACTTTTAAAAGTAGCCATACTCCCCGCAGTTACTACCATTTGTGGTAGAGAGTTCCACAATCTTGTAGCCCTTACTGTAAATAACCCCCTGCGTTGCCTGAGGATAAAACGCTTCTCCTCTAATCGCATTGTATGACCTCGTGTCCTCGTGTATTCCTCTCGACTGAATAGTTTTTTTCCTATGCTCTGATCACCGTTGAGATATTTATAAATTGCTATCATGTCCCCTCTCAGGCGTCTCTTCTCCAGGGAGAATAAATCAAGCACTTCTAAACGCTCTTCGTAATTAAAGTCCTCTAAACCCATAATACGTTTTGTTGCCCTTCTCTGTACTCTCTCCAGCTCCAACACATCCCTTCTGAGGACTGGTGACCAGAACTGGACAGAATACTCCCGGTGTGGTCGGACCAGTGATTTATAAAGGTGAAGGATTATAGTTTTGTCTCTGGAATACATCCCCTTCCTTATGCATGCTAATAATCTGCTGGCTTTGGCAGCCGCAGCTTGACATTGCATACTACTACTAAGTCTATCTGCTACTAACTACTTCTATTTAGTAGAAGTTCTGGTCCCATTGATCACGAGCTGCTACAAATGGGGGTGTAACATGGCTGAATTGCTGAGCCATCAATTAAATCTATTTTATCCGAAAATGATCAGCCAGTTTCATGAAGCAGATTGCTGCCATCTAAGCAGTTCTGCTAATGGAGATGCTTTTTTCACTTAAGCTCTGTTAATACCACTGAACACAACACTAATGGGATGTCCATTTCCAGTTCCGACCCCGTCCTTCTCTCCTCTGATCCTCTCTGGTTAACACCACTAAGTCAGCTAGCGATCGCTCCATCTTCCTGCTCCAGTTAGATTGCACCATCCCTGCTTTCTCTTCTTTCTGCTGGCTACTGATAAGGTTATTTTTCTTGGTTTAATCTGACATATACAGCTACACGCATTGCCTCCCTGTGTCTGAGCTAATGTCTGCTCATTCTTCTTTCCTCATACTTATGTCAGGCTACAGAATAAAGAAACTTAAAGGGAACCTAGGATTACAAAAGTAGTGAAACTAACATAAGCTTCTAATCGGAGGAACCATAAATAGAGATGAGCGAGTAATGGAAAATCCACTTTACTGGTGATTAGGCAGAGTGCAGCCCATTACTTGCTCCAGTGGGAGTGAGTAATGGACTTCACATGACTGGATGAACTGGTAAAAAGGGATGCAAACCACTTACCAGGTGCAAAGTGCAGCAGCCCCCACCTTTAAACCCACACTATAGAGCATGAGGTCCCTGCCCATGGATAACATTGCTTCTCTAATATGAATGTTCTGGACTCACACTATGGCAGTGATGGTGAACCCCAGATGTTTTGGAACTACATTTCCCATGATGCTCATGCACTCTGCCGTGTAGTTGAGCATCAAGGGAAATGTAGTTCCAAAACATCTGGGGTGCCAAGGTTCGCCCTCACTGCACTATGGCCTCATGCACACTAGCACTTTGGCCTGTGTGCATCTAATCTTGGGAGGCATAGGTGCAGGTTCCAGCGTCTCTACCAGCAGCCTGGTAAAATCTATGACAGGTTGAAATATGCTGTGGCTGGACGCAGTACTGAGTGGCAGGTGCGTAACTACAGGGGTTGCAATTGCAACCGGGCACCATGCTCCAGGGGGCCTGTGCAGCTCCCCTGTACACCTGGATAGGATGGATGGTGGGGGCAGCATGTAGAGAAATCAATGTCCTCCTTTTCCTCCTGTAGCTGCAGGAGGAAAATTAAGGAGATTGGTTCCTCTGTATGCTGTCCCCGCCACTCCTCCTATCCAGTTCACTTGTGTTCTGCTGTCTCTGGGCCACTGTGTGCTCCCCTGGTCCCCCCCCCCCCCTTACTGTGCTCCCTTCCCTCTCCTGCCGGCTGCTGCAGGGGATGTGTCACAATAGAGAACTAGGAAGGGGTCAGTAAATATGTAATTTACCAGCTCCTTCCTTTTCTGAATGGACAGAGTCATAGTCAGTCACATTGTAAAAAAATAAAATAAAATGATAAAAAATAATACAATTAAAATACCAAAAAATAAATACTACTGACACCAGTGGGTGAACTTCCGGAATCGCAAAGGTCACACTTGCGACCGGGCCCTGGCATTCCACCACCATGCGGAGGCCCCGAGATGACAGGAAGGGGGCCCACTGTAGAGCTTGTGAAAGGGTTCCGCTGCGGGACCATAATAAAGGGCCCCGCAACAAGAGTAAAGGGCCCCAGGATCAGAGGAAGAGCCCCAGGCTTGAAGGGAAGGGTCCCAGCCAGGGAACCGGGGGGCCCTTTATGTTTTTTTGCACCGGGGCCCTGAAGGTTCTAGTTATGCCTCTGCTGAGTGGTACTAGCATTTAGGGCCGCATGTATCCATGGGGTAAATGCCGGGAATGCAGTAATTTGTTCTAGAACACATACGGCCCTAAATGTGAGTACCACTTGGTATAGCGTCCAGCCACAGCCACTGTGTATTTCCACCTGTCATAGGTTTTGACAGGCTGCTGGCAGTGGGGCTGGATGCTGCACCTGTGCCTCCCAGGTGCCCAAAAATGGGCAAAAGGGATTTGACCCACAAGAGCTAATGGCCATGAGGCCTGTACAGCCACAGGTTTGTGGACACCTGACCCTTTTACCTGTATGAGCTTGTTGGATGTCCCATTACAAATCAATAGACAATAATCCCCCCACCCCTTCCCTGTTTATGGCTACAACAGCCTCCACTCTTCAGGAACAGCTTTTGCATGTGTGTGGGCGGTGCCATCTCGCCCAGTGCACATGGGACCCTTTTACTCTCTCTAGTCTTCTTCTTCTGGACTCTCTGGTGTATACACTTTCTAATGCCTGGAACCAGGCAGGGGCACATTCATGTGGCATCAAACATTATGACGGTACCCATAAGTGACCCATTTACTCTAGTGTCTACGTATCATAACCTTGTGCTGTCATACAGGTGCCCCATGGTCCCACGATACATACACCTGCTTAGAATATATTTTGAAGGAGACACCACATTGCAATGTCCCATTCCACCAATCCAGCTGAACTCCACCACCCGTCTCCCAGTGACAGAGCAGGTCTCACCGGGAACCAGGCACGGACCCCATGGGCGCATAATTAACTCTTCTGTACCATACGACTAGGTTCCTAGGGTCTCCTCCACATGGGTCTGGTCCCAGTTGCTGGGGAACCGACCGCTTCCTTCACTATGCAAGAGACCCATCATCTCTGCTGGTACCATTGTTCTGCTGTCTGGCTGTTACATCATCCTTCCTTGGTACTTGTTGCCCCTAGCAATAGCATGTCACCACATCACCCCTTGCGTGCATTGAAGCTCTGTTCTTCTTTACGCATTTACCACCATGCACCCCCTTTAAGTAACTTCAGAACCGGCATCATGGGCGTAACTACAGGGGTTGCAGGGGTTGCAATCGCAACCGGGCCCCATGCTCCAGGGGGCCCATGCAGCTCTCCTGTACACCTGGATAGGAGGGGCGGCAGGGGCAGCATGTAGAGGAATCACTGTCCTCCTTTTTCCTCCTGTAGCTGCAAGAGGAAAATGGAGGAGATTGGTTCCTCTGTATGCTGCCCCCACCACTCCTCCTATCCACTTCACTTGTGTTCTGCTGTCTTTGGGCCCCTGTGTGCTTCCCTGGTCCCCCGCCCCTACTGTGCTCTCTCCCCTCTCCTGCCGGCTGCTGAAGGGGATGGTTCACAATAGATAACCAGAAAGGGGTCGGAAAAATATGTCATTTATCAGCTCCTTCCTTTTCTGAATGGACAGAGTCATAGTCAGTGACATTTAAAAAAATAAAATAAAATGATAAAAAATAATACAATTAAAATACCAAAAAATAAAAACGACTGACACCAGTGGGTGAACTTCCAGGATCGCAAAGGTCAAATCTGCGACCGGGGCCCTGGCATTCCACCACCATTGGGAGGCCCCAAGATGGCAGGAAGGGAGCCCAGTGCAGAACTTGTGAAAGGGCCCGAAATGAGAGTAAAGGGCCCCAGGATCAGTGGGAAGAGCCCCAGGCTTAAAGGGAAGGGCCCCGGCCAGGGGTCCGGGGGGCCCTTCATGGTTTCTTGCACCAGGGCCCTGAAGGTTCTAGTTACGCCTCTGACCGGCATGACAATGTTTCAAAAGCTTTACTGGAATAGCACAGCATGATGAGAAACACAAGATAACAGTTCAACATTAATTGAAGTCTTTTTCAAACATCCCTAATCCCTAACTACAGGTTTGTGTCTTCTCCGACATACCTGCTTAGGAAAAAGTCCATTGCTGACATTTTCCCCAAGGACCGCAAGTCCTAGCAATCCCCCAACATGTAAAGGGCTCATGTTGCTTTGCTGAAATCAGGAACAGAAGCACTCTCCCACACTTTGCTGGCTGTTTGTGTCTTTTCCTCCCAGGCAGCAGGCTCTGTGGTGTGGGACTACAGGTCTCAGCAGTCCCAGGCATGTTGGCAAGCTCCTCAGGGAGGCAATCCCCAGTGAGGACAGTCAGGATGAGAAGGTAGCTGAAGCAGAAACGAGCAGTACCCCTCCGGGCTGATGGTGTGCTGGATGATCATGTCAGGGATCCGCTGCCATGCGCAGGTGCACTGGTGCCGCAAACTGGCGAAAGCCTATGCACATGCGAATACGAAGAGGCGCCTTGAATAGCTCGAGACTACCTTACAATAGCTCAAGGCTACCTTACAATAGCTCGAGGCTACCTTGCAATAGTTCGAGGCTACCTTGGAATAGTCAGAGGCTACCTCGGCATAGCCAGAGGCTACCTCGGAATAGTTCGAGGCTACTAAATTGGTGCCGAAACGGCCTATTTAAACACAGCAGTCACTCCAGGTAATTGCTGTGTTATCTTCAGCTCTTCCTTGTGATCCTGTGTTCCTGTGTACCTGTTGTTCCTGATTGTTTGACCCGGCTTCCTCTTGACCTTGCTACTTGCTGCCCGCCCTGACCTTTGGCTCGTCTTACTACTCTTTTGGTTATCCCTTGTCTGCTTCTCCGCTTCTGGACCGGAACCTGCACTCTGCCTGGCTGGTTGATCCTGGGGACGGCGACTATTCCGAGGTAGCCTCTGACTATTCCAAGGTAGCCTCTGACTATTCCAAGGTAGCCTCGAACTATTGCAAGGTAGCCTCAAGCTATTGCAAGGTAGCCTCGAGCTATTGTAAGGTAGCCTCAAGCTATTCTAAGGTAGCCTCGAGCTATTCTAAGGTAGCCTCGAGCTATTCTAAGGTAGCCTCGAGCTATTCAAGGCGCCTCTTTGTACGCGATGTGCATAGGCATTCGCTGGTTTGCGGCGCCAGTGCGCCTGCACATGGCAGTGGATCCCTGACAGATCAGGTTACATTGCAGCAGTCAGCCATTCCTTCGCCTATGCAGCTGGACTCCTCTGGGCAAAATGTAGCTGGACTCCTCTGGGCAAAGCCCCTTCCTAATTTATATGCACAGGAAAGGGGCAGAGCCCAGCAGAAGCACACCAAAAAAGACCCGGGAAATATGTTAACTATTTCCCTCCCTGCTGGGCAGCAGCTAACTAGCACTTTCTACATAAATAACAATTCAGTGCAGACAGGGATAAAACACTGACAGGCACTCGATCAGCACTTGCTTACATCTATAGGAATTTATGTCCATTAGGTGAAAAGAGCATTTCTGAGGTCAGATACTGATGTTGGCTAAAAAGGTTTGGCTCATAATTGGTTCTGTTTCATTCCAAACTTGTTGAGTAGGGTTGACGCCAGGGCTACGTGCAGACCACTCAAGTCCCTCATTTTAACTGCTCCTTTTTTTTCTGGACCTTCCAATGCACACATACCCATAGAGATGGCTGTATTTGTAAGTGGGTGCTGAAGCAACCACTGGCTGGAACCGTGTATAGTCAGAGAGAGTGATGTCAGCAGCACACCAAGATTTCCAAAATGGGTCCAAAGCTTTAATCAGCAATCACATTGTTACAGCAGAAAGTAACATTTTGGAGCCACACAGAACCTCTTCATCGGGCGTGTGCTCTTTTTTTTTTTTTTTTGCACCTGGCTTTGTGGATGGGGCAAAGCCATGCTGGAACAGAAAACAGCCTTTACCAAACTGTTGCCACAAGGGTAGACTAGCACAAGTTTGGAATCACACAATTGTCTTAAAAGACTGTGATGTAAGGGGGAAGTTTGTGGACTCTGATGTAAGGGAGGACTTTAATGTAAGGGGGAACTCTGTGGACTCTGATCTAAGGGGGAACTCTGTGGACTCCGATCTAAGGGAGGACTTTAATGTAAGGGGGAACTCTGTGGACTCTGATCTTAGGGGAAACTCTTTGGACTCCAATCTAAGGGGAAACTCTGTGGACTCCAATCTAAGGGGAAACTCTGGGGAGTGTGATCTACGGGGGAACTCTGGGGAGTGTGATCTACAGGGGAACTCTGTGGAGTGTGATCCAAGAGGGTACTCTGTGGAGTGTGATCCAAGAGGGTACTCTGTGGAGTGTGATCTAAGGGGGTACTCTGTGGAGTGTGATCTGAGGGGAAACTGTGGAGTCTGATGTAAGGGGAAACTCTTTGGACTCTGATCTAAGGGGAAACTCTGTGGACTCCGATCTAAGGGAAACTCTGTGGACTCCGATCTAAGGGGAAACTCTGTGGACTCCGATCTAAGGGGAAACTCTGTGGACTCCGATCTAAGGGGGAACTTTGTGGAGTGTGATCTAAGGGGAAACTCTGGTGAGTGTGATCTATGAGGGAACTTTGTGGAGTGTGATCCAAGAGGGTACTCTGTGGAGTGTGATCTAAGGGGCTACTTTGTGGAGTGTGATCTAAGGGGGTACTCTGTGGAGTGTGATCTAAGGGGGCACTCTGTGGAGTGTGATCTGAGGGGAAACTGTGGAGTCTGATGTAAGGAGGGAACGCTGGAGAAACTCAGATTTAAGGAATGTAAAGAGAATCTCTGATGTAAGGAAGGGAATATAGTGTAAGGGGGAACAATAGGGACTCTGATGTAAGAAGGAACTTTTGGAACCCTGATGTATTGAGGGACTCTGATGTGAACAGAGGGTTCATCCAGTGCTGCCCTTTAGATGTTGTTTTGTATGTTACTTACTCCTGCCCCCTGCACTCTATACATTGTTATACATTGCATAGTCCTGACCAAGGTGTTCATTGTCTCAACAGTTGCTGGTTTTAATGAAGTTCCTCTTTAAGGTAGGCTCAGTCAGATGAAATGCTATCCTTTTTGTGTGCATAAAAGCATGTGTAATGGAAACGTTTAATTTTGTTCAAATGATTCTTTGTCCTGAAGTTTATTTGTGTCTGTGAGGCTGTCAGTTGTGGTATAGTAATTAGGAATATTTTGTGGGTACAAGGACTGTTATATTTGTGTAGTGTATATAGTGACAAGGCACAGATTCTATTTAATGATCCCCCTTAAGCCCTTCTAACAGGCAAAATCTGCCCATGTATGCTGTTTTGCTGTGGCATGCGTAGCTATTTTTCTGTTTTTTCGCAGGGTGCCCCACGTCTTTATTAATCCTAATCATGCTCACATTTTGCCACTCTGCTTTATGTTTTTATTTATAACGCCAACAGATTACTTCTTAAGAGTATTGTTAATGTTTACATATTATTTATACTGTTTACATTTTGATTGACTTTGTTTATAAAAGGGGTTTCAGGATGTCAGTTAAAATGTCCTCTGTCAGTAAATTTTCCATGTTTTGTCAGTAAAAAAAATCATGGGGGGTTTTAGCCACCCTGGTTCAAATACCTATCCTCAGGTTTTTATTGCTGTTTGTGTCCTAGTTCGGGAGAGTCACCCTCTCTGTTTGTCCTGTTTAACATGATCAAAGTGAACGCAAAAGAAAATATCAAGTTTTTGGCTGTTCCCAGAACAGTAATAGAGGGGAAATCTTCCAATAGGGACACTAGTTCTGGTGACAACCAGGGATTCCCTCACTTTGCCTTGGACTATGGGACTGGAAGTGAGGGAAAATCTCTCCAATGGGACATAGATGGCCAAACAAAATTGACAGGGGTTACAATCCTCCCTTCATTTTTTCAAAAATGAAAAAAAAAAAAATGTTGTGTTAGGTTCTGCGTTGAGGGTAAATTAAGCCTTAAAATAAATCTGCCCTTTAATGATACTGGGGCGAAGGGCGGCAGTTTACTGCAAGTATGAAGTGCAGGTAATTAGGGCCAAATCTAGCTTGTCTAACATGGGGGTGCAGTAAAAAATGTCAGGGGGCAGAGGATGACAAGTCATCAAGCAGTATAGAGAGGGCAGCAGGGCAGTGTACAGTGGGTCAGTAGGGCAGTGTACAGTGGGTCCGCAGAAAAGTGTACAGTGGGTCAGTAGGGCATTGTACAATGGGGCAGCAGGGCATTGTACAGGGGATCAGCAAAGCAGTGTACAGTGGGTCAGTAGGGCAGTGTTCAGGGTGTCATCAGGGCAGTGTACAGGGGATCAGCAGGGCAGTGTACAGGGTGCCAGGAGGGCAGTGTACAGTGGATCAGTAGGGTAGTGTAAAATGGGTCAGCAGGGCAGTGTACAGGGTGTCAGTAGGGCAGTGTTCAGGGTGTCAGTAGGGCAGTGTACAGGGTGTCAGCAGGGCAGTGTGCAGTAGGTCAGCAGGGCAGTGTGCAGTGGGTCAGCAGGGCAGTTTGCAGTGGGTCAGCAGGGCAGTTTGCAGTGGGTCAGCAGGGCAGTGTGCAGTGGGTCAGCAGGGCAGTGTACAGGATGTCATCAGGGCAGTGTACAGTGGGTCAGCAGGGCAGTGTACAGGGTGTCATCAGGGCAGTGTACAGGGTGTCATCAGGGCAGTGTACAGTGGGTCAGCAGGGCAGTGTACAGGGTGTCATCAGGGCAGTGTACATTGGGTCAGCAGGGCAGTGTACAGGGTGTCGTCAGGGCAGTGTACAGGATGTCAGTAGGGCAGTGTACAGGGTGTCAGTAGGGCAGTGTACAGGGTGTCGTCAGGGCAGTGTACAGTGGGTCAGCAGGGGAAAACATGAGAGGTCAGCAGAGCAGTGGGGGGGGGGGGGGGGAGCAACCTAAATCTGGGAGACACAGCCCACCCCATCACCCCCTAGATTCGGCCATGAAGGTAACTAGCAGTGCCTGCACACACCATCGCCTGGCTTCTTAACCATCCTGTTAGAGGCAAAACAGTTTTTTTGGAGTTTATTCCTACTTTAAATGCAACCGCGATCTGGCTGTTTCTTCTCCCTGCATAGCAGGAAGAAAAAACTGACAGATAGTAAAGTAAAAGCAGCACACATTGCACATTGTTAAGCACACAGTTAACCCCATGATTGTCCCTGGATGTAAACTGCTTCCCAGCCAGTGTCATTAGTACAGTGTCAGTGTACAGTATTATCACTGATCACTGTATTGAGTGTCACCAGCGATGTCAGTGTCCCTACCAGATACACACATACACAGTATAGCATCTATAACTGTTTAAATTCCAGTATATACTGTAATAGCGTAGTATGTAGACGCTATTACTTTCCTACAAATCAATTACTATACACTCATTGGGGTTTTTATTTTATTTTTTTACCAAGGACATGTAGCAGAATACATTTTGGCCCAAATGTATGAAGAAATTTGATTTTTTTTTTTTATTGGATATGTTCTATAACAGAAAATAGAAAATATTGGGCGCTTTTTTTTTTTTAAATTTTCAGCCTTTTTTTCATTTATATTCCAAAAAAAAAAAAAAAAAAAAAAGCCCAGTGGTGGTCAAATACCACTAAAAAAGCTCTATTTGAAAAAAATTATAAAAAACAAATTTGCGTGTAGGGTTGCATGACCGCTTAAAGTGTTTGTAAAGCCTCGTTTTTTTTTGTTTTTGTTTTTTTTATAAATAACAAGCATGTTATACTTGCCTCCTCCATGCAGTTGGTTTTGCACAGAGCAGCCCTGATCCTCCTCTTCTCTGGTCCCTCTTCTGTGATTCTGGCCCCTCCCTCCTTTTGAGTGCCCCCACAGCAAGCAGCTTGCTGCGGGGGCACCCGAGCCGAGTCACAGCTCCCTGCGCCCATTCAGACACGGAACCACTGCCCAGCCCCACCCCCTCTCTCTCCTCTTTGGCTGACTGACTTTGATTAACAGCAGCAGGAGCCAATCACACCTCGCTGCTGTCTCAGCCAATGAGGAGGGGAGTCCCAGGCAGCTGAGAAAACACCTGCAACATTGCTGGATAAAGATGGGCTCAGGTAAGTATTGGGGGGGCTGAGAGGGGTTGCTGCACACAGAAGGTATTTTTATCTTAAAGCATGGAATGCATTAAGATAAAAAAAAAAAATTCTGCCTTTAGGATCGGTTCACACTTATGCGATGCGGGAAGGCTGCGAATTCGCTGCCATATGCGATACGCCCAGTTTGATCGCATATCGCAGTGCGATCTTGCAGTTCGCACAGGATCGGATCGCACAAGTGTGAACCGCTGTGCGATCCGATCCTGATGTGGCTGCAAAAAAGGGTCCTGTGCGTCTTTGCTGCGGGTGCGGTGCAAATTTAGCCATACAAAGTGTATGGCTAAACTCGCACCGCACAGCCGATCGCATGTAATGAAGGAGCAGTGCGCTCTGATATTACATGCGATCGCCGCAGCCGCACATGTGTGAACCGGCACTTACAATCTCTTTAATTGCCAGTTAAAGTAGCACAGTCCTAAATAACAAAAATTGGTCTGGTCATGAAGGGGGTAAAACCTTTCTGGAGGTCAAGTGGTTAAGAGGGACCTAAAGTCCACAAAAAACTCTATTTCAGTGGTCCGAGGCCCCTATGGGTGCCAGGCTGCCAGCATCTTCTACCTGGCTTCTTCTGGGTGACAGGATGCAACCATCTTTATTGGCTGGCAGGGCTGGCCTGGGTCCAAGAATAAAATGCTGCTCCGCCCCCCCCCCTCCCCCCCCAAAAAAAAAAAAAATCACACCCAACAAAATGCCCCTACATCCATTATTTTATATAAAATGTAGAAAATATTATATATACTGTTATCTTCTTCCATAACTCACCACCCGACCGGTCCACCAAACACCCGCTGTCTGTCCTCACTCCTGTGTCTGCCGCGCCCGCCGGCCTTGAAGATCCAGCCTTCCCTGCGTGAGATGGAGTGCTCTGATGTCTGACATCATTACGCACACCACGATCATGTGAGGGACCTTCCCCGGAGGAGACCCTCCGCCTCCTCATACTCATCAGTTTGCAATTAGGGCGGCAGTATGAGGTGGGAAAATGCCACCCCTAACACGCCGCAAACTGATGACACAAAACTGCTGGAAAAAATCTTGGGAGTCAATTTTCTGCCCCTCTCCAAGTGCTGCCTGGGTCCAATGGACCCAGTGGGACCCATGGTAGGGCCGGCCCTGTTGGCTGGTCATGTGATGATCCTGTGCATGTGCAGAAATTCAGTCGTTCCAGCAAAAAAATGGACCTGTGCCGGAATATACACTGAGCTGCACATGCACACCTCAGTGTACACTCTAAAGACGACCGTGAAGCATCTCTTCTGTAATAAAGAGCCTTAAATTAGAGACTTAGAGCGAAGCTCCATCCAAAAGGGGAAGCTCCACTTATTCGCAACCCCCCCCCCCCCCCCCCGCCAGATTTGGCACTTTTTTTGGGGGGGGGGGGGGTCGGGTACCCACTTACTAGTAATATCGCTGCATGGCACACTACGTCATGTCTGGCCCCTCCTCCTGCCTTTTGGGACCTCTGTGTCCCCCCCCCCAGAAGATGGTGGGACCATTCAGAAAGAGCATGCACAGTAGGAAACCGGCTGTGAAGGCTTCACTGCTGGTTTCCCTTACTTGCAATGCTTGCGCCTGCGCCCAAAGCCGATGGACGAATCAGCTGGGGTGCTGACATTGCAGGATCCCTGGACAGGTAAGTGTCCTTATATTAAAAAGTCAGCGGCTGCAGTATTTGTAGCTGCTGACTTTTCATTTTCTATTTTTGTAGACTGGAACTCCACTTTAAAGTGGGATGAAACTCTAAAATTTAAAAAACTGCAAGCAGGCAGGTTATTGCAGAAGATACAAGCAATGTCTTGTCTGCAATAAACAAAATGTACCTACCTGCTCAGTCTTCTGTAGATCTTACACTGAGCTGCCCATGCACAGCTCAGTTTACATTCTGGCACATTGCCTGTGTGTCGAGATGACTGTACTCCTGCATCCCATGCCAGCTAATTAAGATGGCCGAAGTCCCGCACCTGAAAGAAGCTGGGGAGAGGATGCTATTGCCAGCGTCAGATTGTTGAAGTATTGCTGAATTTAGTTCTGCTTTAAGGTGTAACTAAACCCTCCTGTTCTTTACTGCCAAGGAAGCTGCCATCTTAGCCTCTGTGTGATCTGAAGTTACCATGGTGCTACATCATGGTTATGACACCAGCCATTTGATGGGTTGACTGTTCAGTTGAGAGCACAAGCAACTGTGACAGTTCTCGTTCACAGCATGCCTTGAATGTAACTGTTTTGGAAAACCGCTAAATCAATGGATTTAGTTCTTCTTGAAATTCCCCTTTAAAGCGGAAGTAAACCTAGTGATTTGAAAGTTTCAAAAAACCGTTACATACACGGCACGTGTAACTGTCACGTTGGATGGGCTCTATACCAAACTGTCAAACCATTCAATGGTGTCCGAACTGATCACATGTGCAGCATTATGGCAGTTGAAGACTAAAAAGAGATGACCGCTTCCTTGGCTAAAAAAGGCTAGGAGGGTTAAAGCAGAGTTCCACCCAAAAGTTGAACTTCCGCTCATTTGCTTCCTCCCCCCTGTTTTTGACAGGTACCCTTCTCCACTTCTGGAAGAAGGCGCCGCGGCGCTGTCCCTCGGAAGTTTGGCCCCCTCCTCCTTTCCCCGCCGTCGAGCCAATCTGAATGCTAAGCGCGCTTCGCGCATGTGCATTAGGGACCCGCCCGTGAAGCCACAAAGCTTCACTGCCGAGTTCCCTCACTGGCAATGGTGGCGGCAGCATTTTTGTTATGTTATAGCCTTATTCCAAAATAGATTAAATTAGTTATTTTCCTCAAAATTCTACAAACAATACCCCATAATGACAACATGAAAGCAGTTTATTTGAAATCTTAAAAATGTATTAACAAAAAAAAAAAATCCCATGTACATAAGTATTTACAGCCTTTGCCATTCCACTCAAAATTGAGCTTGGGTGCATCCTGTTTCCAAAGATCATTCTTGAGATGTTTCTACAACTTGATTGGAGTCCACCTGTGGTAAATTCAGTTGATTGGACATGATTTGGAATAGCACACACTTGTCTATATAAGGTCCCACAGGTAACTGTGCACGTCAGAGCACAAACCAAACCATGAAGCCCAAGAAATTGTCTGTAGACCCCCAAGACAGGATTGTATTGAGGTTCAGATCTGGGGAACGGTACAGAAACATTTCTGCAGCACTGAAGGTCTCAATGAGCACAGTGGCCTCCGTCATCCATAAATGGGAACCACCAGGACTCTTCCTAAAGCGGGCCGCCCGGCCAAACTGAGCGATCGGGGGAGAAGGGCCTTAGTCAGGGAGGTGACCAAGAATCCGATGTTCACTCTGACAGAGCTCCAGCGTTTCTCTGTGTAGAAAGGAGAACCTTCCAGAAGAACAACCATCTCTGCAGCATTCCACCAATCAGGCCTGTATGGTAGAGTGGCTAGACAGAAGCCACTCCTCAGTAAAAGGCACATAGCAGCTTGCCTAGAGTTTGCCAAAAGGCACCTGAAGGACTCTCAGACCATGAGAAACAAAATTCTCTGGACTGATGAAACAAAGATTGAACTCTTTGGCCTAAATAGCAAGCGTCTTGTCTGGAATAAACCAAGCACCACTCATCACCTGGCCAATACCATCCCTACAGTGAAGCATGGTGGTGGCAGCATCATGCTGTGGGAATGTTTTTCAGCGGCAGGAACTGAGAGACTAGTCAGGATTGAGGGAAAGCTGAATGCAGCAATTTACAGAGACATCCTTATTAAAAACCTGCTCCAGAGTGCTCTGGACCTCAGACTGGGGTGAAGGTTCATCTTCTAACAGGACAACGACCCTAAGCACACAGCCAAGATAACAATGGAGTGGCTATTGGACAACTCTGTGAATGTCCTAGACTTGAACCCATTTAAACATCTCTGGAGAGATCTGGAAAAAGCTGTGCACCGACGCTCCCCATCCAACCTGATGAAGCTTGAGAGGTCCTGCAAAGAAGAATTGGAGAAACTGCCCAAAAATAGGTGTGCCAAGCTTGTGGCATCACATGGGCAGCACCATGGCAGTTGCAGATCAAACAGAGGCCAAGATTTGCTGAAAAGGATAGGAGGGTTTAGTTCTGCTTTAATCAAAATTTTTAAATGACTGTGACAAGAAATTCTAGTTTTTAATGATGCTTTTTCTTGGGAACAGTCAGATTGTACTTCCTGCTTCCTAGTCAAACAGCACAGCACTGAGACTTCATTACAGATCTAATTATATGAGAAAACTAGACAGAGACATTACTGAAACCTAATCTCTGTATAATGCAGAGCGCTTATTATGCTGATCTGTTGCTGCTACAGGTGCGGTTTTTGTATTCCTGTATTAGCGATATGCGATATATGTGTTTACCATAGCTATGTATGTAATACATTCAGATCTATGGGCCAGCTCTCCGCCCACCATGTCCGATACGCTTGAAAGCCTTTTTCTTGGCAATTGTTTTTAAGAGGTATGTTGCCAGATCTTTCCTCAACCCTCCCCAATTGCTACATGCTATTAGAAAATCAGATGAACGATCGATTTCATTTTTTCATGTCCTCATCCCTTATTGAAAATGAGAATACCTAAAATGGTACGAAAATTCTCGAACAACAGAGAACAACTTCCCAAGTACATAGCTACAGTCTATGTCTAGTCTATGGTCAAATGTCATTTCCAATCATGCGTGGACTTGCTCATTCAATATTTATAGGACGAATACTGTACTAATTATAGTATTAATTACAAGACTAATTAAACAAAAATTGGAGGTTGTGATAACTAAAGAGAAACATTTTCCAACATGTCCTGTTGAAAATTTTCATCTGAACAGTCCATATTAGCCCTTGAATGTAGTATACTAATGAATAGAAAACCAAATGATTGTTTCAAATGCAGCTCCTTGCTGCACTCTCTGGTCCACTCTGCACTCTCGCAGCTCCCTGCTGCACTCACTGGCCCGCTCTGCACTCTCACAGCTCCCTGCTGCACTCACTGGCCCGCTCTGCACTCTCACAGCTTCCTGCTGCACTCACCAGCCCGCTCTGCACTCTCGCAGCTCCCTGCTGCACTCACTGGCCCGTTCTGCACTCTCGCAGCTCCCTGCTGCACTCACTGGCCCGCTCTGCACTCTCGCAGCTCTCTACTGCACTCACTGGCCCGCTCTGCACTCTCGCAGCTCTCTACTGCACTCACTGGCCCCCTCTGTACTCTTGCAGCTCCCTGCTGCACTCACTGGCCCGCTCTGCACTATCGCAGCTCCCTGCTGCACTCACCGGCCCACTCTGCACTCTTGCAGCTCCCTGCTCCCCTCACTGGCCCGCTCTGCACTCTCGCAGCTCCCTCCTGCACTCACTGGTCTGCTCTGCACCCTCGCAGCTCCCTGCTGCACTCACTGGCCTGCTCTGCACTGTCGTAGCTCTCTACTGCACTCACTGGCCCACTCTCGCAGCTCCCTGCTGCACTTACTGGCCGGCTCTGCACTCTCGCAGCTCCCTGCTGCACTCACTGGCCCGCTCTGCACTCTCACAGCTCCCTGCTGCACTCACTGGCCCGCTCTGCACTCTCACAGCTCCCTGCTGCACTCACTGGCCCGCTCTGCACCCTGCAGCTCCCTGCTGCATTCACTGGCCCGCTCTGCACTGTTGCAGCTCTCTACTGCACTCACTGACCCCGGTATAGGAGTTCAAAAACCCAAACAAAACAGAAAAGGCAATTTTCTCGGTTCATAATAGACACCCTGGAGCCCCTTAAAGCGGAGTTCCACCCAGTGAACGTTTTTTTTTTTTTTAATAAAAATACCCCAGGGACAGTCAGGGCTAGTGCATTCCACAATGACTAGCCTCTGATCTGTCCCGGGTTGCACTTACCTGAAAGAAGAAATACTTACCTTGAAAATGTATTCTCCAGCGCTGTCATCTCAGGTGTGGGCAGCTTGAAGCCAGCGCGATCCTCTTCTGTGTCCTCTTCCGTCTTCTTCGGTCCCACAATGCACTGCAACGGCCCCGCCGTCCCGTCCGGTGCCGCAGCGTCATCCCTGCACAGCTTCTGGGCATGCCCAGAAGCTGTTTTGCAAGGTATGACGGCGCCTGCACCGGAACTGACGTCGGGGCCGGTGCAGGCGCATTGATTCCTGGGAGCGATGACGTTCAGCTCCCAGGAATCATTGCAAGCCAGGAAGTGACGACGGGCCCTGGCCGCCGAGGGGAGGAAGAGGAAGTAAGGTAAATATATTTTCTTCTAAACGAGGTAAGTAAAAAAAAAAAAAAAAATTGAGATTATCCATTAGTTTTTCAGGTGACCCGGAGCGAGAAGATGGAGGTAAGTATAATTTTAGGGTGGAACTCCACTTTAATCACCATCATTGAGAATCCTGTGTCATTTTTGCCTATTTCACAGTCACAAGACATGTATGCATGTATGCACATAAATATTTGATGCCACCTCAGCACCTCTTTTAACCCACCAAATGCCATGCCACCTCGCTGCAACTCTGTGCATAAGGCTCCATTCACACTTGTGCAATTTGTCATGTGCCTTTGGATAAAAAGAAAACAATGAAGTTCGGCCCGTGTGTATGCCAACCTGTCCAACAGAAGCATCTGACTTCTGTCGGATGAGCATGCAACCAGTAGCCAACCAACTCCCGATCAGCGCTTTCAGCCAATGGCGGAGGGCGCTGATCAGTGTGTTTTGGCAAGGGGGGGGGGGTATCCCCCTGTCAGAACAAAACAGCTCAGCGGCGGGGATCGATGTACTAACTTTGCATAGTTATTACAGCGGCTCCGATGGGAGCTGACAGTTTTTTTCGTTCAACCCGCGGGGTTGAAGAAAAATATTAGCGTGCACCCTGCTTAATGCATGCGAAAGTTGTGCAACAATTGTCCATTATCATTGGTCAAAGCCAAAGTTGCCTCATCCA
This sequence comes from Pelophylax lessonae, assembly GCF_965119305.1. Lineage (NCBI taxonomy): Eukaryota > Metazoa > Chordata > Amphibia > Anura > Ranidae > Pelophylax > Pelophylax lessonae. The sequence continues at coordinate 37,810,953 of NC_138778.1, read as the reverse complement.
AAGTTGCGTCAAAAGTTGCATTCCAAAGTTGTGTGGCTTTGGAGTCCAAGTGTGAATGGAGCCTTACACACGGTTGCAGGGCAGATGCAGCGTGGCTTCAGTGGGTCACAATCATCAGTGGTACTGCTCGCCAAACGCAACAGAGGGGGAAGATTTTGCCACAGTATGCCTGGCTGCCTTTGCAGCTAAAGAGGAGGTGGTTGGAAATTGCGGGGTGCTAAAAAAAAAAAAAAGAAAGTCTCCACCACCAATTTTGACTGAAGGTGTAAACTCTGATTTTTGTACTTAACTCTTTTTTTACTGATTTGTACGTGGCACTAGTTTACTGACATCTATGCATTTGGGTGCACAGGTTCACTGAAAGTAATATGCTGCATTCAGATCAGTTAAAAAAAAAAAGCCTGAGCACGTTAAAAACACTGGTGCCCATGTGGGCTCATTCACACAGGCATATGCATATTTTCTGACACGTTGTTGTCAGAGCTAGCAGAAGATCCTGCTTACAATACACACCTAAAGTACTCCCATTTAGAGATCACTAATGATCACCTAATGACAAGTGACAATGACCCTGTTTCCTAAGGTGACGGTCATTACCCCTTCCACTACAGGAGTGACAGAGCTCTCATTGCTGCCGATACAAGGCTGATGGAATGTTCATTCATACGGACATCTAAAACTCTACGATTGGATGCATACAGCATAAAGTTTTGTATTCATCTAAACGCAGCACTATAAGAATCAATTCGGCCCTACATACAGCCGCATGTAGAATGGAAAATGTGCGCCACATTTTGTGGCATACAAAAAAAGTAAGACACGGCTGCATCCAGGACAGTACATATTTGCAGATTTTACGCATATAAATGCGATTGAACACATATACACTTATTCTAAAAATCAAAAATGTGCGCCACATTTAGCAGCATACAAAAAAAGTAAGACAGCTGCATCCAGGACAGTACATATTTGTAGATTTTACACATATAAGTGCGATTGAACACATATACACTTATTATTAAAAAAAAATCAAAAATGTGCGCCATATTTAGTGGCATCCAAAGAAGTAAGACAGCTGCATCCAGGACAGTACATATTTGCAGATTTCAGCATATAAGTGCGATTGAACACATATTATTCAAAAAATGCCGCTCGGAGCGACACGGTGCTTAGAAAATGTGTGGCTTCAGCCAATGCTGCTCCGGCCATGCCTCCTGCTACATTTCTGCCTAACATTTTTTACCTCTGTGACCAAGCCCCCCCAATGGGCAGGGCAAAACACATTAGGGGGCCTGGCTGGGCCGCACATTCTCTAAGCACTGAGTCGGTCCAGGCAGAGTTTTTTAAATATTCCTTCACTCCTGGATCAGCGAACTTAACCCTTGCTTCCGTCCTCTGAGCCCCGGGATGGTGGCTCTTTAGCCTTGGCTTTGTGTGGCGATGCATGCCTTTCCACTGTCACATGTAAACGCATAAACATGTAAAGTCATTAGGAAAGCTGTAGGTGTCTAAACGCATCTATACAATGCCTGTTGTGCTGCGCTTAGAGGAGTATAAAATGATACTCTGTACACCGCTAATTTGTGTGTTCAGATGCCTGTGTGAATGAGCATAGCTGCCAACTGTACCGTTTTTGCCGGGACAGTCCCGGCAAATAGGACCCTGTCAAGGGTAATTTACTCTGCTACTTTTGGCCTTAAGTTTGAAATTCCCTTTTCAATTTCCTGTTATTCTCTTTTTATTGAGTAGACCCTATAATCTGATAAGTAGGCGGAGATTAATTATGCGGAGTGGGTGGAGCTCCAGGGAAGTGGGTGTGGTAAGTAATTGATAGCTGTGCTGCAAAGTGACCCTGGAATTTTTTTTCAAATGTTGGCAACTATGAATGAGCCCTAAATGTGAATATTTTAGGTATTTTAAGTAGGATCTTCTGACGGCAAAGAACCTGCACTCTGTGCAGAAAACACACATGTGCCCATGTGAATGAGCCCCCTAGAGGCGCACAGCGCTTAGATACGTACAATTCGGCTTTACATGTGTATGTGAATAACATTTACGCATCTGAAAAATCTGGAGATACGTACGGCCCCGGAAGCAGTTGTGTCCTTTTTTGTACGCCTCCAAACGTAGCACACATTTTTGTTTGTGGACGCAGCTCTGTGTGAGGCCCCTTTGATTCCTATAGGGCTACATTTACATGCATAGGAAACCGTACGCTGTACCCTTCTACACGTGACAGTTTAGGCTCCTTTCACAATTGTTTTGAGCGATTCAGACGCATTTCCGCGTTCCGCACATAGTACGGGCCAAGCACTTGATTGGGCTGTTCTATGCGAGTTTGTCACATCAAAAAAATTTCAAGGACCACCTTTTGGTCCTAAACGTGCATTTTGTCGCGTTCCTTGCATGTTTTGTTGTGCGGCAGTCATGGCAAAATCGCACCAGTTTTGGGGTGTCACTAAAACGGTAGTAAATCGCCAGTGAAGTAAAAAGGTGCCCCCCCCCCCACTTATTTATGACTAGTAGAATTAAGTCATAACGTACTAGTATTCACTAGTGATCAACCGGTATCGGTTTTTCATTGCCAGTACCGATATTATAGCCAATGCATATCGGTATTGGCTGATATTTTCGTACAAAAGACCCCAAACCCCTCCTCTGCACTTAACCACTTGCTGACCGCCGCCCGACTATATACGGCGGCGGTCAGCCCTTCCCAGGCAAAGTGACGTACCGGTACGTCCCTAGCCTGGGAGCCAATAGGGGGCGAGCTCGTGCTGCCAGAGGCGCGCTCCCGCCCCCGCTCGTTCCCTAAGAAGCCCGCGCGTGTGACCAGTGGACCTGATGTCCGCCGGTCACTCGCGATCGTCGGATGGAGAGGGAGAAAGGCAGGCGGCTAATGTAAACAAAGCTGCCTGTCATTCTCCCTTGTGTAAAAGCACAGATCATACGGTCCTGCTATGTAGGACTGTTTATCTCTGCTTGTTACACCAATAGCCACATCCAATCACAGTTAGAAGCACGCCCCTAGGGACACACTTAACCCCTCCCTCTCCAATAAAGTTAACCCCTTCCCTCCCAGTGTCATTTTTACAGTAACAGTGCATATGTATAGCACTGATTACTGTAGTAATGTCACTGGTAACCCCAAAAGTGTCAAAAATGTCAGTCAAGGGTCCGATCTGTCTGCCGCAATGTCGCAGTCCCGCAAAAAAAAAAAAAAAAAAAAATCGCAGATCGCCGCCATTACTCGTTAAAAAAAAAAACACCAAAAACAACAGAAATCTTTCCCTTAGTTAGTAAACGCAATAACTTTTGCGCAAACCAATCAAAATACACTTATTGTGATTTTTTTTACCAAACATATGTAGCAGAAAACAAATTGGCCTAACATGATAAAAAATTTTGGTTTTTACATTTTTTGGGGGGGAATGTCATATAAAAAATGTGAAAAATATTGTTATTTTTGCAAAATTGACGCTCTTTTTTTGTTTATAGCGCGTGATCAAAAAATTGCACAGGTGATCAAATACCACCAAAAGAAAGCTCCGTTTGTGGGGAAAAAAAGGACGTCAAATTCGTTTAGTTACAGCGTCGCACGACCGCGCAATTGTCTGTTAAAGTCACGCAGTGCCGAATCGCAAAATAGGCCCTGGTCAGGAAGGGGGTAAAATCTTCTGGAGCTTAAGTGGTTAAAAAAAAAAAAACCTTATTGGAATCCATGGGTCCGGCACCCTGCATGTAGATTAGGGGGCGGGAGGCATGGATGGGGGGCGGCGCCCCCTGGAGCCCCCAATGGAAGGGCCGCCACTGCGCCTTTGTGCTCGCAGTTCCATTGTAAAAAACATGCAATGCTTCACACCTAAAAAGGTTCTGAAACTTCTTTGACGCGTTTGTGGCGCATAGGGCAGCTTATTCAAGCTAAAGGGATGCCTGGCGTGCGACACGTGGAATAACGGCGAGCGGGGACGCACATTCCTGTGGATGAGCCCCTATGGACTCATTAATGTTAAAGATCCATCAGCTTTGAAGAGTCAGCAATGACAGCTCTGTCCCTCCCCCCCACTGTGGGTTGACGGTCACCTAGGAGACAGGGTCGCTGTCACTTGTCACTAGGTGACGGTCACACAGCCGCCTGCACTCCCATTAGGAAGAAGAAGGTAACTGGTGGTGCTGGGAACGATGTGTCCTGGGGGCACAGACAATGGCTGGCATCTCGGCAGCCGATCCTCCACGTTGCCCGTCTCTGCCCCTTTAATTGGAATGAATTGCCTGTCACGCCGGGCTTTTAAACGCTGACGTCACCATGAGTAAAGCGTAGCCGCGCCCCCGTGAGTGGCCAGTGATGTCAGAAGTGGGCGGGGACACAAGCCTGGGCTTTAACCCAACGCGGGGCCCCTCCTCTTAAAGGGGAGACGCTGCAGAGGGAGCAGGCAGGCAGGAGGGTGAGTGTCCGTGTGTGTCCCCCCCCTTGTGTCCTCTCCACCGGGGCCCTCCGATCGGTACCCGGCCACCCCCCACCCTGCTCATCGCACACACGTGTCCGGGCTCTCTCCGGCCGCCTGCAGGATCTTCTATGAATGAATAGGGCGGATCCCCCCCGGTCCATCTTCCTCCACGTCTGCCCGGTCCGTCCTCCTCCGATCCGGAGCCCTTTGTGGCCGCGCTGTGTGTCTCCTCGGAGCCCGGAGCCCCTCCCAGTCTCTCCCACTCACTGGTGCCATCACCCTGGCTTTGTTACAGGAGCTGTGGAGGCAATGTGAGTGTATGGATCTCTATTGTGTCTGTGCCACCCCCCCCCCCCTTCCCTGTGCATGGCTGTGTGTGGGGGCATCGCATTGTCTGCCCTGCCCCTGGATGGGTGCTTTGTTTGGCTGCTGGAAGCTTCCCCCCCCCGGATCCCTCTCTCCATCCTTCCTTCCTCCCCCCTCCATCCATCCATCCCTCCTCTTCCCTGTGCCAGGGAGCTGAAATGCCAATGTGATGCCAGCTGGGAGAGATGGCACGCCGGGCATGGTTAACCGCTGGGAGGAGCCCGCCGGGTCTGGTGAAGAAACAGTTAATGGTGATGCTGGCAGGGAGACTGGGGCCGCGCTCCTTCTCCATGGGTTCATGGTGCCAGCCCAGGGAGACTGGGGCCGCGCTCCTTCTCCATGGGTTCATGGTGCCAGGCTGGTTGCCCTCTCCGAGCTTGGCTTGTCCTGATCTCCGGGTGGGTTTACATAAAGCTTTGCCTGCCATTGTCATCATGCATGCCAGGGCAGCCGCCCTCCCCTCCTGCCAGTTGGCGTGCCGTTCCCCCCCTCGCTGGTGCATGGCATTGAGGTTGGCACTGTTTAGAAGTCTAGGCTGTGATAATAAAGCCTTGGGTTACTTTGTTGGCAACGTCAGGCGGACGCAACATATGAAACGCTTGGTTGTATTATTTTGGAGGTCGCGGCGCATCTATTAAATTGGTTTTGCTTTCTCTGTTCATTTATGGTGGGAAGTGTCCAATTCTTTGATGGCATCTGACTTCTTCCCTGGTCTCTTGGTGGGGGTTTGGTCCATGCTGCTGGGATCTCAGATAGATGTATGGTACATATACCCATGTTCCCTCGGTGGGAGGGTTGGTCCAAGCTGGGGAAATTTATGATAGTTATCGGGCTTGTACCTGGGTGAGGGTGGTGGGGTCTTGGCCCATGGGGTGTGTGTGTGTGATTATTTATATATATATATATATATATATATATATATATATATATATATTCATTTTCTCCCAGATATACTTATGGGGCTTTTCCACTGCATGGAACTGAACGGTTCGCTGTTGTGCTTTTCCACTGCTGGTACCGCATGGTATAGTGTAGGAACGGTACGGCGGCGCTTTTCCACTGCATGGAACCGCACCGGTTCGGCACGCTTTTGTGCTTTTCCACTGCGGTACCGCATGGTATAGGGTCGGAACGGTTCGGTTCGGTATAGGTTTGCTTTTCCACTGCATGGAACCGAACGGTACGGTACGGCTCTGAAAAAACAGTACCTACTCGATTGGGGTTCCAACAGGTACCAAACTGGTACCATATCCCACAATCCTTTGCATGCAGTCACTACTAGCCACTGATTGGTCAGAGAATCCCACCCACCCCGTTGTTATCCCACCCACTTAACTTTAGTACTGCTTTAGTGGAAAAGCAAACCATACCGTACCGAACCGTTCCGACACTATACCATGCGGTACCACAGTGGAAAAGCAAACCGGGCCAAGCAGGGCCGAGTAGAGCCGACCCGGTACTTGCAGTGGAAAAGTGCCATAAAACAGTACCACCTCAGTTGTGGTTCCAAGAGGTACCATATCCCACAATCCTTTGCATGCAGTCACTACTAGCCACTGATTGGTCGGAGAATCCCACCCACCCCATTGTTATCCCACCCACTTAACTTTAGTACTACTTTAGTGGAAAAGCAAACCATACCGTACCGAACCGTTCCGACACCGTACCATGCAGTGGAAAACCAAGCAGGGCTGAGTAGAGCCGAGCCGGTACTTGCAGTGGAAGAGTGGCATTATGGTGCACATGTACCCTTGGTTGGGGTTTGGTCCATGCTGCCAGCATCTAAGCTTCCATGTTACCTTGTTGATGTTTTGGTCTGTGCTGTGTGATACTTAAAAAAAAAAAAAAAAAAAAAAAATATATACGCACACACACTATTTGGTACACCTGACTTTACACGCACATGAACTTTAATGGCATCCAAGTCTTAGTCCATAGGGTTCAATATTGAGTTGGCCCACCCTTTGCCGCTATAACAGCTTCAACTCTTCTGGGAAGGCTGTCCACAAGGTTTAGGAGTGTGTCTATGGGAATGTTTGACCATTCTTCCAGAAGCGCATTTGTGAGGTCAGGCAGTGATATAGACGAGAAGGCCTGGCTCACAGTCTTCGCTCTAATTCATCCCAAAGGTGTTCTATCGGGTTGAGGTCAGGACTCTGTGAAGGCCGGTCAAGTTCCTCCACCCCAAACTCACTCATTCCCATAGACGCACTACTAAACCTTGTGGACAGCCTTCCCAGAAGAGTTGAAGCTGTTCTAGTTGCAAAGGGTGGGCCAACTCAATATTGAACCCTACGGACTTTCTTATTATTCTTTCTTATTGTGTATTCTTGCCTTAAGACTGGGATGCTATTAAAGTTATTGTGCGTGTAAAGGCAGGTGTCCCAATAATTATTTTTTTTTTATTTATATATATTATATATACACACACACACACTCAAAGGAGTATATTCTTCGCGCCTGTGGAAAGCCTAAGGGGAGGGGGTAATAAATAGTTAAATAGGATTTAAAGGGAGAATAGCAGCTGCTATAGTATAGGTATGGAATGATTAAAAAAACCCCAAGATAAATTAGATTAAATAGCGCTTGCTAATAAGGAACTAGGATATTCTAAATGTATAGTATAAGATCAATACATAAATGTGCCTAATAGGCTAAAATGTCACAAACTAATTATATATTACAATATAAAATCCATAAAATGTATACCCAATAAATATCAAGTGTTAAATTCAAATCGCATAAGTGTCATATAAGTGCATAATAGTGCCAAATAAAGTCCAATCAAAGTTAACAAGTGACTGTGATGAAAATTTGGTTACACTTCGGTGCAAAGGAAAGTGCTCAGTGCTGGATCCTCCAATGGTCCAATAACCAGTCAGATGAAGTGACTTTAAGATAAGTAAAGATGTGAACTCCCCAGAAATAGTGGGTCTAAGTTACCTTACGGCAAAAAGACCAATAACGCTTAATGGCCCTCCCGGCCTAAGGAACGATATCTGCTGGGCTTGTCCCCCACAAACCGAAATCCCCTTCCTGCACAAATGAGGTCCTTCGAGTCCGGTTAGGGAGAAAACAACAGCTCCAGATGGTGTAATACCGTTAAAAAGGTTTTTATTAATGTTTGCTGATCAAACAATAAAGGTAAATAAAATAAAACCGCGCCCGCTATAATGAAGTCTGTAGCGTGGAGAGCGGTAACTACCGGATTGCGTTCCAGCTGACTTCCGGTTATGCAGCGTGCGTTCCACCGCGTTTCGTCAGAGCGTATGACGTCTTCAGAGGTCGTCCCAATACTTTTGGCAATATAGTGTATATCAGACAAATGGTACACACCATGTTCCCTTGGAGGTGGGTTTGGTCCATGCTGAAGTGGTTTTTGGGGGCAGTTCACACCATATGCAGTACAGTGTTTTTGTTTTTTTTGTGTGTGGTGTTTTAGCATCATAAATGCATGAAAAGTAGGTTGTATGGTTTTTAAATGGCATAATTAACACCAGTGCGGGCAGTTCTAGGGCATTCCAGTTTCAGAAAAAAAAAAAAAATTAAAACGTGCTGCATTTTTCCTGCACTGGACTGTACCAAAACGCATCAAAAACACAATGGACCCCAGTAAAGTGTAAAAAGAAGAAGAAAAAAGTGTCAAATGGGTTAAAAACGCACATGCAGAAATGCATTGGGAACAGAGTTTGTTTTTGTAATGTGAACCAGCCCTAAAGGTTTTATACCTAATGCAATAAAGTATAAAACCTTCTGTGTAACTGAATACACCCCGCCCCTTTTACTTACCAGAACCCATTTACAATCCAGAGCTGTGCATGAGAGCCGAGGCTATCCTGGGTCTGTCCCTCCTCTCTGGGCAGATTGTGTCAATAGACCGATAGGGCAGCAAGCCCACATGAGTGCTTCAGTAAGAAGCGACTTCCTATAGGGGCACCCGCCAAAGAGCAGGAGCGCCGGTGTGGGAACTTCAAAATTCTCCATAGGCGATGCTTTAAATGCTTTTACAGGTTACCAGTTTAGAGTGGCACAGGAGGTCTGGTGCTAGAATTGTTGCTCTCGCTCTGATGCTCGCGACAATGCCTCACATGTGTGGTGCGATTACCGTTCACATATAGGTGCGGGAGTAATGTATGCGTTCACATTTGTGCGTAAGCACGGTGCGCTTTAAATTTTTTTTTTTGTATTCACTTCATTGCTATCACAAGGGATGAACAACATCCCTTGCGATAGCATGGGCTTTGAAAGGTCCTCTTTATGCAGAGATTTGGGGTCTATTAGACCCCCAAATCTCTCCTCTGGCCCCCCATGCAGCTGATCAGACCGAGATCGGTCCGATCGGCTGCTTCTCTGGCTGCTGGTGGCCAGGTAAACAAAGGGGCGCAACTGGAAGTGATGAATACTCATCGCTCCTGGTTTCCATGGTTACAGGGAGAGGGGGGGGGGTTCCTCTCTCTCTGTACAGGGCAGCCATTGCCTCCGCGATGGGACCGGAGAGGCGGAGGTGGGTGGGACCCCCCGGAGGAAGAATGACAGGCGGCTTTGTTTACATTAGCCGCCTGCCTTTCTCCCGCTGTAACGGACAATCGCGAGTGATCGGCGGACATCGTGTCTGCCGGGCACACACACGCGGGGGTCCGTGAGCGAGCAGGAGCGGGCCTCCGGCGGCGTGCGCTCGCTCCCTAGAGCCTCACAGGCTAGCGACGTAGTCCTACGTCGCTTTGCCTGTGAGGGGCTGACCGCTTCAGTAAATAGTCGTGCGGCGGTCGGCAAGTGGTTAAGGTACATGTATCTTAGGGTTTTGATACTGAGGGGGGGGGGGGGGTCTGAGATATATGTATAGTAAACATACCTGTGTTCTGTTGGTGGGAGGTTCGGTCCTTGACAGAAGTCTGAGGTGTATTTTTATGGTACATATACCCGTATTCCCTTGGGGGGGGGGGGGGCAGGGTTTGATTCCATGCCGGGGAGGTCTGAGCTTTATTTATGGTATATATGCCTGTGTTTCCTTAATTTGGGGGTGTGGATTCAGTCCATGATTGGGGGGTCTGAGGTATATTCATGGTACATATACCTGTGTTCCCTTGGTGAGGCGGTTTAGTCTATGCTGTGGGGATCTGTGTTCCCTTGGTGAGGCGGTTTAGTCTATGCTGTGGGGATCTCGGATAAATTTATGATATGCATACTTGTTCTCCCTTGGTAGGAGTTTGGTCCATGGGGGGGGGGATCTGAGATACGTTTATTGTGCACATTTTCCTGTTCTCTTGGTAGGAGTTTGGTCCATGGGGGGGATCTGAGATACGTTTATTGTGCACATTTTCCTGTTCTCTTGGGAGGAGTTTGGTCCATGGGGGGGATCTGAGATACGTTTATTGTGCACATTTTCCTGTTCTCTTGGTGGGGGTTTGGTCCATGGGGGGGATCTGAGATACGTTTATTGTGCCCAGTTTCCTGCTCTTGGTGGGGGTTTGATGCTTGCTGTGGAGCTCTGAGATGTATTCATGGTACACCCCGGGCACCCCCCGGGCATTCTGGTTTGTCTACCTGCTGCTGTGGTCCTTTGTCAGAAGCTTAGATGTCAAGCGCTGCTGCATGTGGTCTCCGCCAGCTTTCCTGTTATTGCAGCCATTCTTTTAATAGCTATCAGAGCTTCTCTACAGGGATTGCAGACTCCATCATAGGTGTGATTCTCAGCCTGGCTGTGCCTTTGGAAAGAATTATGATACTCCTGGATGAGGTTGGTTTGGATAGGCCAGCTATGTACAGGGGGAACTTAAGGACATCTGCTACTACTTTTCTTACTGACGCTCCCAGACAGCTGTCACAATAGTAGGGGGCGAAACAGAGTATTTCAGGTGCCAGCCTGGGTAAAGTTCACCAGGCCTCCACGGAGTGTCATTATGTGGTCTATTTCTGGGCATTGGAGTGATATTTCCAAACAATGGAATTTATGATCTTCAGGACAATTGCAATTGGTAAAAGTGATGCTGGCACTCTTGTTCTGTATAGTAGCACCATAATAAAATGTGTATGCCAATAATGGATGCTTCCTACAGCTGGCTCATTATTAGCCCCATGTCTGAGCTGTTTAGCTGTTGATTGGATTTGGGGGTCTGTGTGAGGTTAGAACATTGGATTATTTTCAGTCTTTGCCAACTAGTGCAGATCTATAAATAGTCTGGAAAGAAGTTCATCATCTTCTCCCTTTCACTCATTCACTTAGTGATTGCAGGAAAAAAAAAATAGCAGCACATCCGTTTTAGAAAAGTGTCGGAGCTCATACAAATATGAGGCATATAATAAGGGATTCACATAAGAGGCCAGAGATGCTAGTAGACTTTAACAAGCTACTGTGCTGGTATCCAATTGCTGTGCATCTTCAGTGTTCTTAAATTATGTAACACTTCATAAAAGCCAATGTTTACCAAGTACTCACCTTAACTCAAGTACTCCATGACATGTGTGGTCAAAGCCCTTAGTAGTGTACAAGTGGTTTGAAACCAAATAAAAAAGATAGCTTCGCAGCACTGTTGGAATTGGGTTTCCAATCTGTCAGATCAACATAGCTAGCAGTAGATGGTCACATTCAACATTAAAGACCAAGTCTAAACTGAAGAGGTTTTATTACTCATCCTATTAGTTTACAGTTTAGAACTGAGGAAGCTGAGGAAGCTTCTTGTGTGAGTGGCAAAAGGCCATCACCACAGAGGAAGCTTCTTGAGTGAGTGGCAAAGGACCATCACCACAGAGGAAGCTTCTTGAGTGAGTGGCAAAGGGCCATCACCACAGTGGAAGCTTCTTGAGTGAGTGGCAAAGGGCCATCACCACAGCGGAAGCTTCTTGAGTGAGTGGCAAAGGGCCATCACCACAGAGGAAGCTTCTTGAGTGAGTGGCAAAGGGCCATCACCACAGAGGAAGCTTCTTGAGTGAGTGGCAAAGGGCCATCACCACAGAGGAAGCTTCTTGAGTGCGTGGCAAAAGGCCTTCAACCTCGAGGAAGTTTCTTGAGTGAGTGGCAAAAGGCCATCAACACAGAGGAAGCTTCTTGAGTGAGTGGCAAAGGGCCATCACCACAGAGGAAGCTTCTTGAGTGAGTGGCAAAGGGCCATCACCACAGAGGAAGCTTCTTGAGTGAGTGGCAAAGGGCCATCACCACAGAGGAAGCTTCTTGAGTGAATGGCAAAGGGCCATCACCACAGAGGAAGCTTCTTGAGTGAATGGCAAAAGGCCATCAACACAGAGGAAGCTTCTTGAGTGAGTGGCAAAGGGCCATCACCACAGAGGAAGCTTCTTGAGTGAGTGGCAAAGGGCCATCACCACAGAGGAAGCTTCTTGAGTGAGTGGCAAAAGGCCTTCAACCTCCAAGCTTCTTGAATGAGTGGCAAAAGGCCTTCAACGCTACAGAACAAGCCCAGGTAAATGTGACTACTAATATGCCATGTCATTAATAAATGAGAACCTCCACAAACACCCCAGATCAACAAAACTCATGCCATCCATAGACACGACATGACCGTTGCTGGTTCTGGCTGTTTTGAGTTGGAATTCAGCACCCTCCTTTTTTGCTTGGCTCTAGGTAAGCAAATAAAAGTACAGGTGAAATAAGTGTAAGCTCTAACCTGTTTAAGGATTTGTGGTTGTAAACCTGGCACCCCAGTCTGTAATTCCAGGTTCTAGAACTTCCTGCAGGCTAGATTAGTTAAACCATCCACCATATTGCCCATGCAGTGCAAAGCAATAGGTTTACAGTAACTTCTGCTCATGGCTTCCCTTAGGTCCCCCGCTGCTCTGTTCACCCTAAAGAAATAAATTCCTAACATTTTCCCAAATACATGATCGGTCTCATTTTCTTTATAACGTGCAAAAAAGGAAATGCTTTCTGCCGTAATAGGGAGAGTCGTATTGAAACATGTAAACCAAGGTTTGAGGTCTACAAACCTTGAGAAGGTTGAGGATAATTTTAGCCAGTTTCACAGTTATCTCCATTACAGAGCAAGAAAATGTATGGCATGAGGGGGGGAAAAAATAACCCATTTGTACCAATAATGCACCCTAAATTTGGCAGCTCATCCCAGTATTTCAGAATTTAATAGATCTAAAAGGCCTATTGGTGAATTTGCAGTTAAAGTTCTTGGGTCTGTGACCATCATGAGGCGTTCCCACTTTTCCTGTTGGATGTTTTTATTATCCTATATGATGTGTCTTTTATATGCTGGGGCACTAAAAGGTTGTCGTGGACACCCAGAACCCTACGGATGGAAATGGGCAGAGTGAACTCATCGATAGTTTAAAAAAAACTATTAGATGGGCACCTTAAAGACCACAACATACAGGGGTATACAATGTACGGTTAACAGCAAACACACGCACACGTCATAGGTTGAACTGGATGGACTGATGTCTTTTTTCAACCTCACAAACTATGTAACTATCAAAGGTGGCCACACATGTAGCAATTTCTGGTCAGCTTACATTTGAAAGAGTTGTATGTACATACAATCTATTAAAAAATATATATATTATTATAAAGAATTGGGCATCCTTCCGTAGTATGCAGCCATTCATTAATTTTTTTTTTTTTTTTCCCTGTCCCCATCAGAGTTCCCCTTACCACTGTAATTGGGCTTTAAGTGAGTTTGTAGCAGCAGGGCGGGAGCCAAAAGACGGAACACGCTTGGGTGGAGCAAGTTCCGTCGTCGTGTGAATGCTGGAGCAAGCTCGGCATTGGTTGCCATAACACGGGCGGTAGAAGTGGAGACCATAGTCAGCCTCTACTGACCTGACTCCCCAATCATTGCACATCCTTGTAGTGGTCCAACGTTTGGAGACCTCTGCCTTTTAGACCGAAAGGTAGCCGGGGTCTGAATTGGTCTACTAACCTCCACCTGTAATTACAGTAGACCACCCCTTTTAATGTTCATGTAGATATGTAAAATAAAGTGTGGTTTGTGCGGCTTCATGTACTATAATGCTGGGTTTACACTGGTGCACTGCAGTTTGGGTGCAGCAGGATTGTTTTGGGTCTTACACTCAGCTTTAGGTGCGCTTCCGTTGTCTTTTATTGGACTGAGTGTTTTCATGAAAACACATCAATGTACTGCATGCTCATCTTTAATGCACTTTAAGAAAACGCACGGTCTAATAGAAGTCGACGGGAGCGTGTAAAGCACGCATAAAACCATGCTGCACCCAAACCGCAGCGCACTGGTGTGAACCCAGCCTATGTCTATTTCCTGGCTAACCTACAATTTGGTCATATGTCAAACCTTGCAGCTGTGGCACTGCCCGGAAAGCTGAGCGTTGGCCAACTGCTGAGTACTCCTGTCTGGGCGAGGAATGAATACAGGATGTATACACAGGGAGCCGGCTCTCTAGTGAAGAGTTGTTAGGGAGATTGTATCACTGAGGCTGTTTCCATAGTTCCAGTTTAGGTCAGACAGCTGTCCTGGTAACTGCATACGATCCCTGCATACATCTTAGCTATACACGCTCATGTTTGCTTGGTATGTATTGGTATTAGAATGAGGATAGTTACATTTTGCTCACTAATCCCTTTTTAAGTCAAATCATTTGTGGCTCTTTTACAACTTGACATGTTTGAAAGCTTTTTTTGCTCATCTCTATTCAGACATGCGTTTACATATTTAAAGGTTACTTGCATACTGCGATTTTATTATTATTTTTTTTAACTGTCTGTATTGAGTTTGTGCTTGTGATGCCTATGCTGGTATCCAAAGTCAGATTATAGCTGGCTGGTGTAGCTTTACCTATAGAAGCCCCAGTTCCTTTAAGTGAAGCAGGCCTAGTGGTACTTGGTTGCCCCAGGGACTTGTTACATAGTGATAAAGCCTCTGGCCAGGTGGCACAGGAGACTGCGAAAGCATGCAACAAAATGTTTTGTTGAATTCTCTATCGCATGGCTGTCAATTTCCATTTCACTGTAGGCCACATCAGCATTATGGTTGCCTTCAAAGGGCAGGTGGTATCTGTAGGCATGTTCATGCAGAGTCCGGGAGTAGGCGGCATACAGAGTGCAGAGTTCAGGGGTACACTGTGTGCAGGGTTGTGGACTGCACTATATACAGTGTGCAGGGTTCAGGGTGTGATATGCAGGGTTCAGCTCTTTCACAGGCTGTCCACATCTCACTTCCACCACTCCTCGGCTCTAATCTCTCCCCTATTCCCCCCCCCCCCCACCCACCCCTGCACGTACACTATATTGTCAGAAGTATTCGGATACCTGCCTTTGCACGCACATGAACTTTAATGGCATCTCAATCTTAGTCCGTAGGGTTCAGTATTGAGTTGGCCCACCCTTTGCAGCTTTATCAGCTTCAACTCTTCTGGGAAGGCTGTCCACAAGGTTTAGGAGTGTGCCTATGGGAATGTTTGAGTATTCTTCCAGAAGCGCATTTGTGAGGTCAGGCACTGATTGGATGAGAAGGTCTGGCTCGCAGTCTTCGCTCTAATTCATCCCAAAGGTGTTTTATTGGGTTGAGGTCAGGACTCTGTGCAGGCCAGTCAAGTTCCTCCACCCCAAACTCGCTCATCCATGTCTTTATGGATCTTGCTTTGTGCACTGGTCCAAATAATTTGGTGGAGGGGAAATTATGGTGTGGGGTTGTTTTTCAGGGGTTGGGCTTGACCTCTTAGTTCCTTTTGAAGGGAACTCTTAAGGCTTCAGCATACCAAGACATTTTGGACAATTTCATGCTCCCAACTTTGTGGGAACAGGTTGGCGTTGGCCCCTTCCTGTTCCAACATGACTGCGCACCAGTGCACAAAGCAAGGTCCATAAAGACATGGATGGGCGAGTTTGGGGTTTGAGGAACGTGACTGGCCTGCACAAAGTCCTGACCTCAACCCGATAGAACACCTTTGGGGTGAATTAGAGCAGAGACTGCGAGCCAGGCCTTCTCTCCAACATCAGTGCCTGACCTCACAAATGCGCTTCTGGAAGAATGGTCAAACATTCCCATAGACACAGTCCTAAACCTTGTGGAAAGCCTTCCCAGAAGAGTTGACCCTATTATTGCTGCAAACGGTGGGCCAACACAATATTGAACCCTACGGACTAAGACTGGGATGCCATTAAAGTTCATGGCAGGCGTCCCAATACTTTTGACAATATAGTGTATTTCCCTCCACAGCCCTCATCTCTCAGAAGCCTCTGTGACAGTGATGAGCGGAGGACAAGAGCTGGAGGTGATGGAACAGTATTCCGTCATGTTCTAGCTGAAAAAGGCCCTGGGTGTGAGAGCCGCATGAAATGGCCTGGCGAGCTGGATTTGGCCCGTGGGCCTTGTGTTTGACAATGCGCTCCATTTGATTTTAAAGCCAACCAAAAACCCAAATAAAACAACACCAAAAACCTTTTAACATTTGGATAAATAGCCACTTCAGGAGCTAGACATGGGATTGAAAGAAAAGCTAAGGAGCCAGGAGAGGAGGTTTTCATATGGGACATTGTCCTCACAATAGTTCCCTATTGTTTAATGGGTAGATGTGGTCCTTGCATGGAAGAAATACGCCATCTCGAAGTAGAGTGAGATTGACACAGTGGAATGCAATAGGAATGCTGGTGGTGGCATTATATCTCTGAGGAAGAAATTGATTCAGAAAGTTTGCAATGCGTTGAGTATCGTTACAACTAAGATTTTCATAGCTATTGAACACAAATGGTTTTGAGAACACTTCTCAGCATGTGTACACAACTCATTGCCAAATCTTTGTGTCCTTTAATGGCTGACCTGTGTGTATTGTACCCATGTGAGATATTAGGATTATCTAAAGCTGTAAAATGTTTTAGAGACAAATATTCCTCTTTTGACTTTCTGTTGCTCTTAACAACCCTTAGAGGATTTAACAAAACCTATATTGCTATTGCTGGGAAAATAGGGGTGGTGGCAACCTTTGCCCCAACAGAAAACTATAGATAAGCGTGCAGCAAAAAGGATTATCTGTGGTTATCAGGCATGGGCTGATGTTCTAGCAGGTGTGCAACTGATGGCAAAATTCAAGGACAGGTAGTGGTGAGGTCAGACCGTAATGTGATCCTGAGGCAGACAGAGGTCAAGACAGGTAGCAAACAATATCGTAATTGAGACAGGCAGAGGTCAGGGTTGGCAGTACCATAATCCAGAGACAGGCAGATGTCAGGGCAGGCGACGGATAGTTGCTTAATCCAGAGACTGGCAGAGGTAAGGGCAGGCAGCAGATAGTAGCTTAGTCCTGAGACATGCAGGGGTCAGGGCAGGCAGCAGCCTAATCCAGAGACAGGCAGATGTCAGGGCAGGCAGTAGCGTAATCCAGAGCCAGGCAGAGATCAGGGTAGGCAGTAGCGTAATCCAGAGACAGGCAGATGTCAGGGCAGGCGACGGATAGTTGCTTAATCCAGAGACGGTCAGAGGTAAGGGCAGGCAGCAGATAGTAGCTTAATCCAGAGACGGGCAGGGGTCAGGGCAGGCAGCAGCCTAATCCAGAGACAGGCAGATGTCAGGGCAGGCAGCGGATAGTAGTGTAATCCAGAGCCAGGCAGAGATCAGGGTAGGCAGCAGACAGTAGCATAATCCAGAGACAGGCAGATGTCAGGGCAGGCAGCGCATAGTAGCCTAATCCAGAGACGGGCAGAGGTCAGGGCAGATAGTAGCGTAATCCAGAGACAGGCAGGGGTCAGGGCAGGCAGTAGCGTAATCCAGAGACAGGCAGGGGTCAGGGCAGGCAGTAGCTTAATCCAGAAACAGGCAGATGTCAGGGTAGGCAGCAGACAGTAGCATAATCCAGAGCCAGGCAGAGATCATGGTAGGCAGCAGACAGTAGCGTAATCAAGAGACAGGCAGATGTCAGGGCAGGCGGCGGATAGTACCTTGATCTGGAGATGGGCAGAGGTCAGGGCAGGCAGTAGTGTAATCCAGAGCCATGCAGAGATCAGGGCAGGCAGCAGACTAGGGGAATCCAGAGACAGGCCAGTTGGCTCATAAATGGGTATCACAGTAACAGCAGGCAGCCCCAGACCTATTACAAGCCCAGAACCCTGCGTATGCACACTGGAGTCAGTCTTTTTGGAACAACTGCAAATGCACGCTAGGCTCAGTGTGCATTTAATACATTAATAGGGAGCGAAGTGTTTGTGTGTTGTTGCAGAAGAGGCATGGCGTGTTTGCCTGCTACCATTCTTTTGCAAGTTGAGTTTAGTTCTACTTTTAAAGGTATGCTGCAGTCAAAACTGAAAATGAAACTTTTAAATGCATACAGGAAGCATATTCTACTTCAAGTGGTTCTATAGCAGGAATCCTCAAGCTACGGCCCCCTGGCTGCTGTTGCGGAACTACACATCCCATGAGGCATTGTGAAACTCTGACATTCACAGGCATGATGGGAATTGTAGTTCTTGAACAACTAGAAGGCCATAGTTTGAAGACCCCTGTTCTAGAGGCTCCAGCTTTTTTTATTTATTTTTTAACCTTTCTCTTTTGCTGTGTTTTCAGTTATATTTGCCTTTTACAGGACTAACGCTAAACGTGCTCTTTGCCACATTCTAAGACTATTCTATCTAACCCTGTAAAGCAAAAATCACTGTACTGGAACTGTCCTTCCTTTTTGGGGAGGGGACCAGTGGCACACCTTAGTGCACTTTTTTTTTGGGGTG
Source organism: Pelophylax lessonae (assembly GCF_965119305.1). Classification (NCBI taxonomy): domain Eukaryota; kingdom Metazoa; phylum Chordata; class Amphibia; order Anura; family Ranidae; genus Pelophylax; species Pelophylax lessonae. The sequence continues at coordinate 37,792,491 of NC_138778.1, read as the reverse complement.
GTCAGTGTGTTTTTTTTTTTTTTTTTTTTTTAAGGGTCAAGAATGTTTTCAGCATCCGCTGTGGTGTGGAAAGCCTATTCATAATACATGGACGGTCTTGGTGCAACCCTTTTATGACGTGTGCAATAATAATTTTAGGAGGGTGAATTAGAAGGTACCCAACCCACACCTTTAGGATGCACACCACCAGGTGACCCTGTGGGGTACTTTGTAGGATCTGCCTGCAGTTGGTTACATGAAGTAAAGCATAAGGTAGATTGAGTGAACTTTGTGACTTTTGCAGCGCTGCAGTTTTTGTTGGATAACTCACTGATTGATTGGTTTCCCTGCTTGCCTGGAATTGCTGATCTGCTCTTAAATTGTGGTGTGACCAATGAATGGCGAGGCAGTTAGATTGCAGCTTTCATTTGTTTTTTTTTCGTTTTCTGTAAAGTAAACTTCTATGCATCCGCCTTGACCCCCCCCCCCCCCCCCCCCTTGTGCAAGTACCGATGTACAACCACTGCATATTCTTCTTGTGTGTTGGAGTATCAAACCAGAGCCAATAGCCAGCAATTGTACCATCGGAATCGGTGCGACGCCGACTTTGCGGCACCACACTGATTCCCAAAAGTAGTTTCTGTACTATTTTTTTTTCGACTTTGGGGGCAATTTTTATAGACCTCTGTGCAGGAACCCGCACAGATGTCTGTGAAATCGCC